>NC_029772.3:20438002-20441735 GCF_000817695.3 Arachis duranensis | reverse complement strand
TCACTTTTTCACATACTCATGCATTTTCTTTTTCATTTCACAATACTTATGCATTGACTCTTATTGGACTTCACTTTGGGGCATTTTGTCCCCTTTTTATGTCTTTCTTTTTCTATATACATTTTTTCTTTTCTTTTCTTTTCTTTTTCACTTTTATTTCTTTTTTTCCTTTTCATTTTTTTCTTTTTCTTTCAAACTATACACACGAACATCAATGCATAAGGTCTATACATTTAATCAATACATGAGTATGTACCCAATTTCCCAATATAAAAATACAAAACACAAACACCTTTTTTATCCCAACCAATGTCCCAAGGTTCCCACACTTGAATGATACGCACACACACTAGCCTAAGCTAATCAAAGATCCAAATAAGGACATTTATTGTTTTTCGCTTTAAGGCTTGTAATGTGCTAAATTAAGAACAAAGTAGGTTAATCGTAGGCTCAAAATCGGCTAACAAAGGAGAGTAAAAGGTAAGGCCATTTGGGTAAGTGAGCTAATGAAACGATGGCCTCAATCATATAAATGCATGAATACAAGGAATAATGGACATATAGACTCAAACAAATCAAAGATTACAATCATAGAAAGAGAACAATGCACACAAGAATGGAAAATAGGTGGTTATAAGATGTAACCACACAATTAGGCTCAAAACTCACATGCTTGTGTTCTTAGCTCAAAAACCATGTTCCAAAATAAATTCTATCAAGCAAGTTCAACAAAAATTTTTCAAATTGGTAGGTTGCCCTAAGACGGTTTCTTGGGAAAGAAATCATCACTCTAACCAAGTAGTCCTAATAAGAAGAAGGTAGTAAAATATGTACAAATTCTAACTAACATGCAACCTATCATGCAAATGCAACAACTAACTAACATTGGTGTTGAAAAGGAAATTGTTACCCATGGAGATCGGTCGACGACCTCCCCACACTTAAAAGTTTGCACCGTCCTCGGTGCACTCAAAGAAGAGCAAGGTGGACGGGTTGCTACAATTGATGAGCTCCTTCAAAAGGTTGTGCGGATGACTTGTGTGTCGCCCCATTTAAAAGCTTTTCCTTTCTCCTCTCTTGGTGGCCAACCTAAAAGGAAAGAAACGATGCAAGAGTAAAGTTAAAGCATGAAGAGTGTATTGAGCATCAAGTTCAAATGAGAAGAAGTGGGTCATGAAAGACAATATGAGGTCATATCAATGCACAAAGACATAAGAGTCATACAAGATGAAGCATTGATTTAAAAGTTTCATCACCCAACAATATCAAACAAGTCAAGAGGCACCAAAATAATGCAAGAATTTCTCAACAATTGAGTGTAAGAATCCAACACCATTATTGAAATGACACTTAGAAAAAAATGGAAAACATGCTATAGAAACAAAATGAAAATGGAAAGAGAAGAAGTATGCGAATGCAGTGAACAAAAGAAAATGGAAGATGAGAGAAAAAAACAAAACTCTTTTTTTTTTTACCGACGCGTGCGCGTCATGCGTGCTTACGCGTCGATGGGTATATTGGTCGAAGGACGCGTCCGCGCCAGGTGCGCGCACGCGTGCGTCGAGTTAGGCCGGAGGCATAGTGTCGGCCCAAGTCTGGCACAACTCTCGGGTAAAAGTACCGGGGGTGCAGATTGTGCAATCGACGCGCACGCGCACAGTGTGCGTGCGCGTGCATTGCGAATTTAAGATCATGTGCGCGTACGCGCCAGGTGCACGCACGCGTGCATAGGCTTGTGCCTTAGGCCCAATGTTCGCACAGTCTAGGCCTAACTCTCGGGTTTTTGGCTGGAGGTGAAATTTTTTGCATCCACGCGTACGCGTACAGTGCGCGTCCGCGTGGGTGGGCAAAACATGCTCGGGTGCACGTACGCGTCATGCGCGCGAACGCGTGGATGGTGTTCTGTTTTTCAAAAATTTTTTTCCAAGTTCTTGCACCAATCCAAGCATTCCAAACCTCCAAACAGCTACCAAAACACCCTAAAACCTTATTTATCATATTATACTTCTAACTAAACTTAACAAACCAATAAAAACATGAAATCAAACTAATTCTTACCAATATTTACAAAAGGGAAAATGAAAAGATTTTTACCATGGTGGGGTGCCTCCCACCTAGCACTTTTGTTTATTGTCCTTAAGTTGTACTTATGGGGAGCTCCTCATCAAGGTGGCTTGTGCTTGAATCCATCCTTGAACATCCACCAATGCTTGGACTTCCAAGAAGCTCCATTCTTCAAAATTAATGCCTCCAAGCCTTGATAGAGTTTCTCACAAGCTAAGGGCTCCCAAAATTGATTCTCATTGTGCGATCCGGGATCGCACACTTTGTTCTGACACTCGTCTTCAAGTTGATCATCATTGTTCATCTTCACACCCATCTCCAAGTTGATTATCATTAATCCATGTGGGTGGTGAGCAAGGTGAATTCTCAACAAAGTGACCAAACATCCTTCTAGACCCATCTATTTGAGCACTACTCCAACCTTTATATCTCATGTTTGATGCATCAACCATAATGAGTCTTGATTTGCAACGCCCACCACAAAACCTTTCCCGCTTACGCTTCATCCCATAAACTTCCCTAAGTTGGCCATCCGTTTCAAGCAAACCATATTCAAGTGGTCCTAAGTTGACCATCCGTTTCAAGCAAGCCATACTCAAGTGGGACAATAAAGCTAATAGAAATGAATTTTACCCACTCAAGTGAAGGAGTAGATGACAACCTAGGTAAAGAAGCTTCTAAGGGTCTTGACAAAGCGTATCCAACTCTCGTCCTCCTTTTTTCTAAGGATCTCCACCTCCTCACAAGATCTCTTAATCTCAATCTTTTGTTCAACAATTTTATCTAAACCTTTTCCTTTACTCAAATCATAATAGGGAGGGTGAGAGAAATTTACCTCCTTAATGCTTTCAAATCCAACCGGAGAAGGTTCTGCATGCTCAAAGGATTCTTCACCACTAAGACTTGATGCTTGATCTTCATCTCCAAGGGAACTCAATTCTTTCTTTATCCCATCCAAGTCTTCATATGGAATATGCCTTGGAAGGTGTGCACTTTCCTCCCTAGCATCAATTTCAATCATCTTGTAGGGGTTTTCTTCAACTCTATGTTCCCATGGAGGCTCCGCATCTCCTAAGTCTTCTACCACTTCTTCCTTGTCTTCAACAATTAAAGCTTCCTCCATTCCTCATTTTGGGGGAAGGGTTCATAGTAGGAAGGTGGTTCTTCTTGGTAGAGTTGTGGTGGTTCTATGTTTTTCACTCTTTTCACTTGTTGCACAACGCACTCCATGGTTGCTTGAAATTGATCCAATGCTTCCTTGAGATGATCCCTTGACTCTTGTTCCTCTTGGATATCATGATAGGGATCATATGGATCTTGGATCGATGGACATGAATATTCTTCCATGTGAGGTTGTGGTGGAAGGTGGAATTCATCTTGTGGTTAAAAATTTTCATTTATTGAAGGTGGTTCTTGGAAGTATTGAGGTTGGAATGGGAGCGGTTCTATGTGTGGCTCATATGGCTCATATGGTTGTTGGTAGGATGGATATGGATTAGGGTCATATGAAGGTGGTTGGTAAGAAGGGGTTTGTGAGTATGGTTGAGAGTTATGTTGAGGATATGGTTCATAGGCATATGGTGGTGGTTTTTGAAAGTCACAAGGTGATTCACCATAGTCATTGGATTGATATGCATCATAGAATGGCTCTTCTTCATAGTGCATTGGT
>NC_029772.3:20405701-20436915 GCF_000817695.3 Arachis duranensis | reverse complement strand
TGCCAAAGTTGGTTGAGATTGGGCCCCACAACCCTTGAGAGTTCGTTGGGTGCGTTTTCATTAAAAAATCATAAACCGGCACCGACGCGTACGCGCACAGCACGCGTACGCGTCCATGGGGTGATTCGCAGGTGCGCGCGAGCGCCAGGTGCGCGCGTGCGTCCATGGGCAAGTTCAACTTCTTTGACTTTTCATGATTTCTCCACTTTGCATACTTTCCTCTTCACTCCTTTGATCCATTCCTAGCCTTTTCAATCTGAAATCACTAACAAACATATCAAGGCATCTAGTGGAATCAAAGGTGAATTGAATTTAGCTAATTTAAGGTCTAGAAAGCATGTTTTCACATCTAAGCACAAATAAGGAGACAATCACAAAACCATGCTATCTCAATGGATAAATGTGGGTAAAAAGGTTATAAAATCCCCTAAAATTAATACAAGATAAACCGTCAAATTGGGGTTTGTCAGCGCGCCGATGGGCTGCACCAAATGCCCAGCTATTTTCCAGAGAGTTGTGCCAGAGTTATGCCAGTTTTGTGCCTGGGGCACAAGAGTACCCACGCGTACGCGTGGTTGACGCATGCGCGCCGTTGATTATTTTTGAATGTGCGCGTCCGCGTGAAGGGCGCCTACGCGCCGATGAGTTTTTGTGGCCATCCGCGCGTGCGCGTGGCCCTGTTTTCATCTCAAAGTTGATTTTTGAGTTTTAAAAGCCAAATCTCATACTTCTAAGCCTCCGATCTCACCACTTATGTCTTAAATCATTATGATATGCCTAGCAATTAGAAAAGGAGTTAGGGGATGTGGTAACTTGCGAGTGAAGCAAGGAAAAAAATGAATGATCAATGAGGATCAAAGATGATTATGTGAGAGGCGGAGGATGGTGGTGGAAGTACTTGTTATGCCAGGGGCCGAAAGGCCGTAATTGTTAATGAAATGCCTGGTTATAGATCTAACCTTGAGCCGGGTGGCTGGTTATGGATTTAACCGTGAGCCGGATGGCTAGATTATTGCCGTGTTACGGCGGAGCCATGATTATGGCCAAGTATAATGCATATAAATGCTGTTGAATGAATTGTGAATGTTGCACCATTATCGGAGATGAGAGTTTCCCTGGGAGAAAGCAGTGGGTAGCGACCACGTGCTCCAGGTTGAGACTTGAAGCTCTTTTGACCCTATGTTGTCAGGGTGGCCGGATACTGTGAAAGCCCCGGATGAGCTCACCCCCGTTAATATTCACCAGTGAGGGTGATGCATATGGTCATGATTATGATCACGATTATATTGAGTATAACTCGAGTTGGGGAGACACGACAGAGGGACAGTCCAATGGTTAACTGCCAGGACTTGTCGGGTTGGCTCTATAACCGACAGATGATATCATCAGCCACTAGGGACAGGCATTCATCATATGCATACTATGTGAATTGATTGAGATTGCCTATTTGGCTGCATATTACTTGCTATTTGTCTAAATGCCTTATTTGTTCCTATTTGTATATCTCTTGTCTGATATAACTGTGTTTGCTATATTCTATACTCCTGCTGGTGGTTAGGAGGTTTGAAGGAATTGGAAAGGGAAGTATTAGTTAGACTGAAGAATCTTTAGTCAAATGCCCTTATATGGTTTAGCTTGTTTATAAGCTTTGATATTATCTGGAGGAAGTTCTAGGATTGCCTTCGGCTTTCCTCTATTATTATGTATTATATATGTGGAAGCTGTTACCATGCTGGGGTCCTCTGGTTCTCACCCATGCGAATTTTGTGGTTTTCAGATGCAGGACGTGAGGTTTCCCGCAGAGGCCTGCTGGAGACTTCTGGATTTAGCGAAGATCCTTTGTTCTTGGGGACTCTGTTTAGTTTATATGTTTTGCTTAGATACTTTTATCTCCATTAAATAATATAAACTGTGATGACTCCTCTTATGGGAGATTTTGGAGAATAGGTTTTATGTATTTGTGTCCCTTTGGGTTTCCTTCGGGGTTTTTCCTTATTTTATCATATGTATATATTGCTATGCTCGGACCGGTTATCTTCGCAGCCAGATTTTGAGTCTTGATATTCCTGTTTTTGACCCTCCTTTGTATATATATAATCTCGCGTCGGTTATCTTCGTTCGTTACGTTATTGATCGGAGTGTTGCGCTTTCGAGTTGCGATTTTTGTTTACCCATTTTTCTACAAAGGCTCCTAGTTATAATCAAGCATTCATACTACTATACGTACTAAATTTTTATTTTAGAGGTCGTAATACCTTGCCATCTCTGAATTATGACTTAAGCATAAGACTCTGTATGGTAGGGTGTTAGAAGCCATGAGCAACTAAACCTCCACTGTTAAGGTTATGAGCTCTATTTATTTTAATGGATTAATACTATTGTCATTCTACTCTTAATCAATACACTGATTTAAATTCAAGGATTGTTTTCATTCCTCATCCTAGGAATTAGAGTATATTGGAAGATAACTCTTATTCTAATTGAATTCTTGTTGAATCTTGGAAGAGTTATATCCCTAGAATTAAAGTTTGAAATTAATTCCTCATAACTATCTAATTATCTAGATTTAACAGGATATGTGACATATAATCTCCTTATTTTTGGGTGCTTAGGATTTGTGTGGCTCATACACTAGAATTGAACTTAAGTTTCTAATTTAAATTAAGTGACCAAGAAATTGACGGTTAATTGAGTTTGATGAGATTAAATTACTAAGGAATAGGGTTTAATCACTTAAAGTTTACCATAAATTGAAATTTTGCTTGATTAAAATAGTTGATAAAAATTGTTAATCCAAAAATTTAAATATCTCCAAAACCTTAACTGCTTTCTCATATTAATTTCACAACCCAGCCATTGCTTGCTTTCTTGCATTCTCTAATTACTATTTTATGCTACTTGAACTTGAACACACTCAATTTGGCTTGTCTGACTAGCCTAATCACTCAACTACTGTTGCTTAGTCCATTAATCCTCGTGGGATCGACACTCACTCACCTGAGTTATTACTTGGTACAACCCGGTGTACTTGCCGGTTAGTTTGTGGTATTGAAATTTCCCACCACACGTTTAGGAGTGTTTGGAGAACTATTAATAAGAAAACTAGTGAAGTTGTAAGTGTGCTCCTTTTTACTGTTGATTTCAAAGTATGCATCTATTTTATTTATTGTTTTGACTGAAACATACGTAAAATATACATTTCCACAATATCTAGAAAGGATGTCAATGAGAATAGGATGTGTGTCTGTGTATGTGTGTAGCAAAATTCAAGGCATACATGTAATTGTTCTCTTGCATTGTGCATTTATATGCAGATTTGAAGAGGAAGTTTCTAAGATTGTAAAATCATGTAACAATTATTATATATATATATTGGGTACATAAATGTTAATAATATTATAGTACTAAGAAATTGTTAATCATTTTTACTTATTTTTCAAGTTCTTTATTATACCTTACGGTGGAGCTACATCAATTGAGGGTCACACCTTTTCACTCCATGGAGAGTTTTGCATTGACATGTCATTAATGAAAGTATGTACATGTTCTATTATGGTACCTGAATATCCATTCATAATTGTTTTAAATTTCAAGTGGGAACATTATGATTATTAAATATATAGGTACCTCTCTACTCATGAATTGATGAATATACTTGACTTCATATGTTTTAGAATTCATCAAAAAGTTTATGATGCCCTTATGGGATTGGATGACATATTTAATATATAGTTTTCCTGATCTTTCCTCCCATTTCAGTTCTCTCCACAAATTATTCTCCGAGGATACATATCCTTCCTCTTTTCTCTCATCACTTAAGTTGCTTCTCTTATGCATTTCTGCATTTCATGATTGTTAATACAATTTCAACTACAGTATCAGTTTAATAATTCAATTTATCTGTGCAAGTACCATTACTTAGACTGGTCATTTACTGCAACATATTTAAACATGTAAAATATCGTCCATGTGTTCATATAGGTACAAATTAAACATATACTTTTGGTGTCATACTTACACTAACTATTGGTTCAATATGCAGAGAGTGAAAGCATTACATGTTGATGACATGGATGTCGTTGTTGATCCTGGAATTGGATGGATGGAACTTAACGAGTATTTGGAGCCTTATGGTCTATTTTTTCACTTGATCCAGGTTAATTGAATATGCCCTAGTAATTCATTTTGTTTAGAAAATTTGATATCTAAGTATATTTTTTAAATAAGGTCTAATACTTGGCTCTAAGCTTTTTTTGTTTGAGGCATATTGGTTCATTAATCATTAATGGTTATTAGACTTGATTTGTTGTAATTATTACCCAAAATGTATGGAATTAATATACAATATTTTTTTCCAAAAAACTTTAAAGTTCTTATGCTATTAGGCGTGACATGTTATTCTTACTAATTTGCAAATATAGAACTATTCGTGATAATGTGATTAGACTCAAAGTTTGTTTTAATCTCAGTTTTGGTCTATAATGCATTGATGTGATGATATATTTATTCTGCTGATTGTATTTTTAGGTAGTTCTTGCTAATGGAGATATTGTGAAGACTACATCTCGTGCTAGAAAGAGTGCTGCAGGGTTTGTTATATTTGTATCTCTTTAAATATTAAATTAATATCAGTTGTAATTTGGAAAATGAAAAAGAAACATTACTCGCTTTGGAAGCAATTGACTTTCAGATTATCTAATCAAAGGTTTGAAATTTATACTTTTTAATGTTAAATTACCTTGTAATTATCTCTTTCTCTTTCATCTATTCTTTTTCATACAACAACAAAAACAACAACAAAACATTGTCTAACTAGGTGGGACCGTCTATATGGATCAAACGACGCCATTGAGCTCTATCATGTATTATGTCTACAGAGAGATCGTTTACATGTAGATCTTGTTTGACCACTTCATGGATGGTGTTCCTCTGCCTTTCACCCCTTGTCCATCTTCCATCTCATCCACTCTCCTGACTGGTGATGCATGAGCATCTTATACCCATTTTCAGCTTATTTTCTAGTTAAATATAGTTAGAATATAGCAAGTTTAATTATGTTTTAGTGTTAAAATCCTCTTTGGATGCTACTTTGAGTTTTTTGGTATTTTTATTATTTCAGGTAAAATTCGGATCAATTTGACAAAATTTTGAGCAAAAAGAAAAAGAATTAAAGTTGCCCCTTTGGGCGCTAAACACCAAGCTGGCATTAGCACCAGCAACTTAGAATGGACTGGAGCGTTTCTACCACTTTAGGCGCTAAACGCCAAGCTAGCGTTTAGCACCAGCAATTCAGACCACAATCACAATCTTGGAGCATCTTTTGTTGGATTTAGCTCTTAGTTATTTTCTTATCTTTTATTTTTGTAATTTTTATTTAAAATAAAATCTTTTAGGTTTAGGATTTAATATTTTATTTTAGTTTCAAATCAAATTAGGATAGATATAAAAAGAAAAAAGATTCACCCTTTGGGAGGATCTTCTCACTTTCGCACGTAACACTTTTCGGAATCCTTGTTTTCTCTGTACATCATAAGCCACTAAACCTCCTCGGTTAAAGTTAAGAGCTCTATTTAATTCTATGGATTAAGACTATTGTTTTTCTATTTTAATTAATGTATTGATTCAGTTTGAAGGACTTCTTTCGTTTTCATCTTATGGATTTGGGTAGAACGACAGTATAACCCTTATTCTACATGTGTTCTTGTGATTCTCGACAGAGTGATGAGAAGATTTTTGTGTGGTCTAGAATTCACAAATGAAATCTCGTTGCAATATAGTTTCTAAACCAACAATAATCTTTTCATACAAAAGATTGTTTGTCACAAGTAACAAACCCCTAAAATTAATAACCAAAGTATTCAAACATCGGGTCGTTCTCCCTAGGAATTACAATAAAGTATCTTGTTATTGGTTATGAAGTATATTTTGGGATTTTGAGATGAGAGACAAGAAACGTAAATGACAAGGAAATAAACTAACAACTAAAAAGGTCTTGGCAAGGGTTGGTGGTTAAGAATCTCTATCCTAATCACTAACCACAACTTGAGAATTGGCAAGGATCAATCCCACTAAGTCATCCTCTAACTAATAGTAAAGGAAAGTCAAGTGAGCTATATCAATCCTAGTCCATAAGTCCTAACTCTCTACTAATTCAATTAGTGAGAACTAGAGTTAATGGATCCCAATCATCAATTACTTGGACATTAGTAACTCAAGAGTTCCTAATTTACCTTTCCAAGCTAAGAACACAAAATTCTACTCTAAAATCCAACCAAGCATTTTAGCAAACACTTGGAAGGCATAAAAGAAAAGTATAGTAAAATTGAAAGGAAAGTAAATCTACACTACTCAATTGCAAGGAATTAAACAACAACAAATCAAATCAAAAGGAACACAATTATTATGAATTACCTCAAATTGAATTGAAAGAAAAGAGAAGGAACAAGAGTAGATCTACAACAAAGCATAGAAACAACATAAAGGAAATTACAACAAAAGAGTAGAAGAATGATGAATGTAACAACAAAAAATTGGTGAAAATGATCAAAAGATGTTGATTCCCTAACTAAACCTAATCCTAATTCTAGAGAGAAGAGAGAGATTCTCTCTCTAGAAACTACTTCTAACTAATCCTAATGATTCCGAATGATGAAAATGATCAAAAGATGTTGATTCCCTTCAAGCCTTGGTCCTTTTATGCATTTCTGGCGCCAAAGTTTGTTGTAACTGGGCCCCACAGCTTCTCAGAAATCGCTGGACACGTTTTCTATTTAAAAATCACGTGCGGCCACCGACGCGTATGCGTACAGTGCGCGTGCGCGTCCCTTGAGTTTTCGCGATCCACGCGTGCGCTTACAATGCGTGTGCGCATGGATGATGCATCTCAAATCTTTGGCTTTTTCATGTGTTATCCACTTTGCATGCTTTCCTCTTCACTCCCCTTGATCCATTCCTAGCCTTTCCAATCTGAAATCACTATCACACACATCAAGGCATCTAGTGGAATCAAATATGAATCAAAATCAACCAATTAAGGACCTAGAAAGCATGTTTTCACACTTAAGCACAAATTAGGAGACAATCATGAAACCATGCTATTTCATTGAATAAATGTGGGTAAAGGTGATAAAATCCCCTAAATTAAGCACATGATAAACCCTAAAAATGGGGTTTATCACAGAGCTATCTCGCTTGAGCAACAACTTGAAAGCAAATTCTTCCTGAATTGCTAATTACTTGAACTAATCTGGGTACGTGACATGTAATCCGTTTAGCTTTGCGTAATTAGGGTTTCTGTGGCCATAAACTAGAATCGCTCTTGATCCTCTATTCTAAATCAAGTGACCAAGACATTAGCAATTGAGTTGGATTAGAGAAGACTAAATCACTAAGATATTAGGGTTTGGTCAATTACAGTTTGCTGTGAAATGAACCTTTCATGATTAAAATAGTTGGTAAGAAAACTTAATCCGGACAAATCAACAACTCTGAAACGTTAACTGTTTTCTCTCATATATCTCACACTACTATTATTGTTTACTTTATAATTCTCCAAATTTACTATTTAATGTGTTTTACAACCATCAAAACACAAACTCTCTGCTTGCCTGACTAAGGGAGTCATTCAACCATTGTTGCTCAGTCCATCAATCCAAGTGGATCGACCCTCACTCACCTGAGGTATTACTTGATACGACCTGGTGCACTTGCCGGTTAGTTTGTGGGTTTTCAAAAATCCGCATCAACTGGGTGTTGTGTCAGTCTTCTTCTCACATGTCCAAACCACTTGAGATGCGATTCTACCATCTTTTCCACAATAGGTGCTACTCTAACTCTCTCTCTCTCTCTCTCTCTCTCTCTCTCTCTTTCTCTCTCTCTCTTATATCTTCATTCCTTATACTATCTAATCGTATATGACGAGTTATCCATCTCAACATCTTCATCTCTCCCACACTTAACTTATGTTCGTGTTCCCCTTTAGCCGCCTAACACTCTGTACCAAAGCATAGCTGGTCTGATAGTAGTGTGATCGAATTTACCTTTAAGTTTTAAAGGAACTTTTTGCCACATATAAAACCAGACGCACTCTGCCATTTTGACCAACCAGCTTGAATCTTATGATTTACATCCTGTTCAATCTCTCCATTATCCTTTATGATTCACACAAGATACTTAAAACTTTTAACTTTTCGTAGGATATTTTCTCCAATCTTCACCTCTGTATTAGAGTTTTTTCTTCGGCGGCCGAACTTACATTCCATATATTCTATCTTGCTACGGCTTTATGCACAGATCATGCACTTCTAGAGCTTCTCTCCATAAATTCACCTTTTTATTTAGGTCTTCCCTTGACTCTCTCATAAGGACAATATCATTCATGTACCATGGCACAGGCTCTTGAATATGCTTTGCGAGTACTTCCCAAACTAATATGAAAAGGTATGGACTTAAAGATGATTCCTAGTGTAATCCTATACTTATAGGAAATTTCTTTGTCACACCACCTTGAGTCTTCACATTAGTTGTATCCCCATCATACATGTCTTTAATTGCACGAATATATGCGATCATTACTCTCTTTCTTTCCAAAACCTTCCATAAAACCTCCCTTGGCACCCTATCGTACGCTTTTTTTCAAATCAATAAGCACCATATGTAGATCCCTTTTATTACTACGATACTTCTCCATCATCCTTCTTAACAAGTATGTAGCATCAGTAGTGGATCTGCCTGACATAAAACCAAATTGGTTATTTGTTACTTGTGTTTCTTGTCTCGGCCTCCGTTCTATCACCCTTTCCCATAACTTTATAGTATGGTGCATGAGCTTGATCTCTTTATAGTTTTTGCAACTCTGTATATCCCCCTTATTCTTGTAGATAGGTACCAAGATACTCTTTCTCCACTCATCTGGCATCTTTTTTTACATTAAAATCTAATTAAAAAGCGTGGTTAACTATTTGATGTTCTTTTCTCCAAGGCCATCAAAACTTCAATCAGAATATTATCAGGTCCTATTGCCCTACCATTTTTCATCCGCTTTAGAGCCCCTTTTACCTCAAACTCTCGAATCCTTAAATTTTCTCTAGAATAGTGAAAAGCGATTACAAAATGATAAAACGTCGTGATCATGACCGAAGTATATAGACATATCATATTAAGTGTGGGTAAACGTGTATAAAGCAAGGTTCTAAAAACCGGACCGGTCATCGAACCGTTCTAATTACTAATAAACTGGTTCATAGATCCAATCGGTTAACTGTGATCTAACCGAAAAAACCGTTTTATAATAAAATAATAAATAAATTATAAATAAATATAGTCTAACATAAATTTTAAAATATCTTTTAAATATAAAATACCTCATCAACCAAAATCTAATATAACCTTTAAACTGAAACAACGAACGGTTATACATTGCTGCCAAATTTTAATTTTTTAATTTAGTCCCCTTAAATCTTATTTTTTAATTTTTTTATACAACCTCCAAATTTTAATTTTTTACATGTAAATTACATGTGAATTTCAATTTAACCCCCTTAAAATTTTATTTTAGTCTTATTTTATTGTATAAATATTTTTGACCTCCCTTTAATATAGCATCTAACTTCACCCTAGATAACGACCTAATACAATATTATTATCTTTCAATAAAAATTATTACTAAAAACATAACTGCTTTGTTTCATTTCATGTATAAAAAAGGTAAGACATATATCTTCGACAAACACAATACTAACTTAAGTATCGAAATATTTTTTGTAGATACACTCTCCTCTTTATTCCATTCACAATGAGATAAACTCTAGACAAAAAACTCGAATATTCAAGTTACCAGCTCGAAATTGAGGATTACAGTTCGGTGCCAAATGTTGAAAGACGAGTTACATTCAGTCCACTCACACAAGAACAATTCTAAATATAAAATATATTTTTATTATTTTCGGTGATAGAATTCAAGTGATTGCATATCTTCTATCCTCATTATCACTTTATTAATATATAACATTAGTTGTTCTAATGTTAACTTTATTAATTGATATCATTATTGTCATTTTATTAATGAAATCAATTAAAAGTATACTTTTACTCTTCTGATCTAAATTTCAAGCATTTTAATGGGATGATTTCAAAAGAGGCGCTTAATTTTTAATGCGTATTCAATAGTTTTTTTTTTGCACGGTATCTTTTAATTTGATAAAATAAGAATTAATTTGTTGTAAATTTAAATTTTATTTAAAGATTTATTATTTGTCAATAAATTACTATATATATAAAATATAATTTAAATTTCTAACTTACATAAACAGATAAGTAAGCTGATGATAAACTCTATTTTATCATTTTCAATTATGTTAAAAGGTATAAAGTTTATTAGCCTTAATTAATCGAATTTTTTCAAATTTTACTTTCGATGAAATTGTATGTAAAAAATATGTTTTTTGTGTTTTTAATTATTAATTTTTTAACCTCTTAATATGCAATTTGATGTAATGATAAAATTTCTTTAAATATTTTAGAATTAAAGTGCATCAATGACTTCAAAGATTGAAAAGAATAGAACAAAGAAGTGAATTCATAAAATAATTTAAAAGTGTAGCTATCTAAAATCTCACTTAAGAACAATTTTTTTGCTTAAACGAGATCTTATAGTTTAAACGAGATTCTCACACAAGCACAATTTTTTTTGGTTTAAGCGCGATTCTCACATAAACGAGATTTTTTCGTGTGTATAAGGTTAGTTTAACTCATATAAATTCACATTTTGGACTCTCCAGAACCCCAACAACTATATAAGATTATATTTTGATGCCAAGACTTGGGAGGAGGAATAGACAGTTAGACCATACTCATTCATGTTATGAATTTGATGATTTTTAGAAATGAATTTCATGTTTTATGTTTCATTTATGTTAATTTGAGTTGTTAGTGTTAAATTTTAATAGTGGGTAGTTGTAAATTTTGTTAATTCTTGTAATTTATGCTATTCTATTTTTATGTACACCAACTGTTTGATGAAATATTTATATTGGTTATGGAGTAGATTTTTTCTTTCTTGTTGTGGGATTGAAAAATTGGATGACCTTGAGTCATTAATGTTTAATTTTGATTAGTAATTTAGAATTGTATTATTCTCCACGTATAAGTCATTTTTTGATACAAGTCTATACAAGTCATTTATATTCATGCGCAAACGTTTTTTCTTCGTGCCGTTACTACACGTTTTTTTTCTTATTTTTGCTGCACGTTCGTTATTTTTCTCTTTCATTATGATTGTCACCAACACCACTTCCTCTTCCTCCTCCTCTTCTTCCTTCTTTTTTCATTAAAATTTCTTCTCCTCCTTCCTTTTCCTCCTTCTCCTCCATCTCCTCCATTATCAGTTATCTCCAAGGTTCTGAAAACCGAACCAGTCATTGAATCGCTCTGGTTATTGGTTCATTGGTTCATAGGTTCAACCGGTTTGACCGTAGTTAAACCGAAAAAACTGTTTTATAATAAAATAATAAATAAAATATAAATAAACACATTAAAACATAATTATAGTTTAAATTTTAATATAAACTTTAAAATATCATCCAAATTAAAAATATTATATAAACCAGAATGTTATGATCTCATTCAAATACAAACTCAAAAGTCAAATAACAAAAATAACCAACTAAACATAAAATGCCAACTTCCAAGTTTGTCATCAATCATATTTATTCATATTCACAATTTTATCACATTCATTCATATTCACAATCCCTTGCCTTATTCAGCAGCACAAAAATTGAAAATTGAATTAGTGAAACCATTTATACACTTGAAATAAAAATGGCAAATAAAATACCTGCTCACATCAGCAACAACATCCTCTACATGTTATAATTTAATATTAGGAAGGGTACTAGTTGTGCCCATTAGAATTACTTAATGTTTTAAGAGTATAGATAAGAAACTTTTATCAATATATTAAAGAAATTAATGAATTGATATTGAACTTGGGTTCAATTTGGAGTTTCTCTCCCCAACTCATAGAGAGAGTTCTAACATTGGTGCTCTCATTGAGAGGTTTCTTCTATTTTTCATGAAAAATCAAATAACTCAACAATTTGAAGATGAAAAAGATGGTTATGGATGGACAATATGTATTGAACAATACTGGAACGCCAGAAAAACACCTGATGAGCAGAGATTCAAAGAGATGGAAAGAGGTTTGAAAGAGCCCAAAGATTTCTATCATTGCTACCAACCAGATATGGGTCCAAGCTTGCAAAAACTTTGCTAGAATGAAGTTGCAGAATGGAAAATTGAGTGGGAAGAGATTAAAGCTAGACTAACGCAACAACAGCAACCACCACAAATCGATCAAGAAGCAACCAAATCTCAGCTATCAACAGAACAAGACTCACAGCAGCATCAACAGAAATTCAAGAAAAAAGAGAGGCCAAAATCGATGAAAATTCAGATTCAATAAGAAATTTAGCAACAAATCCAACAACAGATCACAAATTTAATTTCACAAGATCAGTTCACAAATCAACAAGTCTAGAATATATGAAATTGACGAAGAAGAAAAACCAGATTTCAATTTTGAATTTCAACCACAACAACAATAAGAAGAATCAAACAGAAATTACAAATCAAGTACGAATTCAAAATTCAAATCCAAAAATTCAATAAAAAATAACTCTAAATCCAGAAAATCAAGAACAAATAAAAAAACAACCCAACCAAAGAATCAAGAACAACACAACCAAAGAACAAATCAGAATCAACAATAGGGAGGACGACTGAAGGATAAAAATAAATCAGAATCAAACCAACAATCAGAATTAAAAAGTTCAGAATAAAAACAAATTAGAATCAAAATCAAACAAAGGCTTCATTACAGATTCAAATGCAAGGAAGGATATGGCGCTGGAAACGGAGAGCTGGCGATGGAGGCAGGAACAGAGATGGCGGCGGCGACGGTGGAACAGAGCTTCGCGACGGAGACAGTAGGTGAGCCCGGCAACTATACTTCCATTGCTGAGAGTCTGAGATGTTAGCTGAGTGAGGGACCGAGTGAGCTTCGAAGCTCCAACCAGTGACGGCGTCAGGAGTAGTCCAGCGGCTGAACAAAAGGGAGACAGAGACACCGAATGACCAAGACAAGGAGCAGTGGTGGAGCACCTTCGAATCGAGTGACCAACAGAACTTGCGGCGTAGGTGCGCGATGGAGGCTTCGACGTTCCCACGGTGGCTGCGCGATGGAAGGGAAGGAATGTTGCGATGGCTGCTGCGCGATGGGGGGGAAGGGAGCGAGCTGATGGTGGCTGTTCGAAGGACGACAGCGGCAGCATGAGGAGGTGGCTGGATGGAGGTGAGGGACGACGAGCTCGATGAGATTGGGAGGAGCCCCGCGTGAGAGAGGTGTTCTAAGTTCTGGAAGCTGGATAAGGTCGGGGGCTAGGGCTTAGGGCTAACTAGATTTCTGGAGGCTGAAACAATGAAACGACAACGTTTGGCTGGGCATTCAAAAAACCGGTCGGGTCACAGTTCGGTTCGACTGACCGGTTCCCGACCGGTTCACTGGTTCAAATCCGATTTTTAAAATTTCCAATTTTTCTATTTACCCGAATCGTTTTGCTCAACGGTTCACGGTTAAACCGGTTCGACCGGCCGGTCCGAACCGGTTTTCAAAACCTTGGTTATCTCTTTGTTGAAGATAATGAATAATTCAAGTTCAGATTGTCAATTAAACCAGAATAAAATTAGTTATTGTTTTGAATCCAATCAAGTGGTTGAGGTGTAGTTCGATTCTAGTTAATGTTTTCGTTAGTAGTTTATGATTCTGTAGGTGAATAATATTTTTGTTTGTGAAAATTGTTATTCATCGTTGATGGTTTGAATTGAATGTAATGTAAAAGTTTTGCATTAGAGGAAATATTTTTCTTTATTTGCAGCAAATTTGGGTATCGCATGAAGATATTTGGGTGTAACACGAAGATATTTGAGTGTATTGTTTAAGAATTTTTGGTGTATGTGTGCAGATAAGTTCTGCATAATTCAAAACTCTTCTTCTTCCTGCTCCTCATCTTCTGCTGCTTCTTCTTTTTCATCATCATCATCATTATCTTCTTTTTTTTTATTCATCTTTTTTTTTCTTGTTTTATCTTCTCAAGTTTCTTCTTGTTTTACTCTCTTAACAAGAATAAAAATAAAAAAATCAAACAAAGAAGAAGAAGAAACACATAATGGTAAAAAATTACTTGGAAGAGGATGAACTTACATTTATTCAACTAAAAAAAAGAAATAAATAAGAAAAAAAAGAAGAAAAATATATTAGAGGAAATATTTTTCTGTATTTGTAGCAAATCTGGGTGTAACACGAAGATATTAGGGTGTAACACGAAGATATTTGAATGTATTATTTAAGAATTTTCTATGTATGTGTGTTAATAAGTTTTTCATAATTCAAAACTCTTCCTCTTCTCCCTCCTAATCTTCTCCTGCTGCTTCTTCTTTTTTTTTTATCATCATCACCATTTTCTTCTTCTTTTTTCTTATTCATTTTTTTCTTTTTTGTTTTATTTTCTCAAGTTTCTTTTTGTTTTACTCTCTTAACAAGAATAAAAATAAAAAAATCAAACAAAGAAAAAGAAAAAACACATAATGTTGTAAAAGTATAATGGACTTATATTCATTCAACTAAAAAAAAAGAAAGAAATAAGGGAAAAAAAGAAGAAAAATGCAGCATTAGATGAAATATTTTTTTATATTTGCAGCAAATTTGGGTGTACGTAACACAAAAATATTTGGGTGTAACTCGAAGATATTATTTGAGTGTATTGTTTAAAAATTTTCAGTATATATGTGATGATAATTGTCATATTTGTGGTTAGTTATAAGGATAGTAATTCTTAACCATCAACCTTAGCTAAGATTCTTTTAGCATTTAAATCTCATTTCTTTTATTAGTTCATGCATTATCTTAATCATTTCTAATTTAATTTAATATTTTTAATTGTTGTCCCTTTTATTCTCAAGTTCACTTAATCAGTCATTTACTTATTTATTGATTTTATTTTTTTGCAACTTAGTTATTAATTTTTTTAAAATTTTTAGTCAATTTATATTTTTGTAATTGCTATCAACATTTTTGTATTCTCATAGCCAATTCTAATGCCCATTGCAAGTCTAAGGAAATTAAATGACCTGGATCTAAATTTTCGATTATTATTTTAAACTTTATAACATTTTTACCAAATTTTGATAATATTAAATTCTGATTTAAAACTATATCTACAACGAATTTTAAACTTTTAAATTTATAAATTTTTAAACTGATTTTTAACCCTCATCAAATTATATAAATGTATTGAATGTTGGGTTATGTGCAAGTCAATCTCCAGATATCTTCTTAAATATGCACTATTTTTATTAATAATAATGAATTTAATTATCATATGTTATAAAGACACAAGTTATGCTTATTATTGTTAAAAAATTAAATTTTTTATTTTAATAAATACATAACAATTATATTTGAAAATTTGATTTTGTACATTTTTTTATAAATTTTTTTAATTAGTATAGAATTATAATTTATGAAAAATAACTTTCGTCAAAATAACAAGTTGCATAGAGTAATAAGGGATCGATTTTCCATGTTTTTTTAAAAGAGGAGTGTTAGGAACTATTTTATGAGTTGTAGTCATTAATTAATTATTAATAATATTTTTAATAGTATGAGATTTTATTTAATAATAAAAAAATTACTTAGCTAAACGATGATTAAATTTTAATAAAAGTGATGTCCATAAATTTTCTCTTTCTAAAATACAGGATTAAAAGAGCTATGCTAGCTTTATAATTAAAAAGAAGAAAGAGAAGTGAAGTCTTTATTATATTGTTGGCAATAATAACGATATTTGAACTCAAACGTTTGAATTAAAATTCGGGTACTATATCACATTATATTTTTGTATATACACTAACATTATATTTTAACGGTAACGTAGGGATAATAATTAAAATGATCTTATTTAATTTAATATTTTATATTTTTATATATATATAATTTATAATTATATATTTATTATATATAAAATAAAAAAGTCTAGGAATCATCATTTTTGTATATTAAAATTTGATAAGTACTTAACTAGCAAAAAAAATGAGTAATTTTATACTATTAGATGTAATCTTATACCATTAAAAATATTAATAATAATTAATTAATGACTATAAATCACAAAATTTACTGACGTCCTAATATTCTTCATATAAAATTATATAATTATTTTAAAAATAATTAATAAATACTAAATAAAATATTTTTAAAAGTTGGAAGTGTTTCTATTATTTTTTAAATATTATTGATAGTTTAATTTCCACTATGATACAAAATAATGACGAGCGAAGGTAGAGGGTTAATAGCAATTCGAAATTGAGAAAGTATATTGGGGTCAACTATAACTCTAGTCAACTCGGCTAACTCCCCTTTAATTTTAATTTTAGATTTTAAAACATTTTTTTTATGTTTTGGATAATTTTTTTATTAGCTTTAGATATTTCTTTCTCCTATGGTCGGATATTTTTTTGTAATTTGGATGTTTCTTTGGATGATTTTTTTAATTTAGATATTTTTTCTAGTTTTAGATATTATTTTTATTAGGAATTCTTTTAAAAAAATTAAATATCTCTTTTTTATTAGGTTATAGATATTTTTTTCACGTTTCTACTTTGTAATTGCTGGTATTCTAGTTGATTACCTAACAAAATTATTTTAAATTATATTAGTTAATATTTTTTAACAGTTCAATATTTTTAGTCTAGCAATTTAATACTATATTTTTAATTAATATTTTAAAATACTACTATTGACTGTTAATTGAAAATAATAAATTTACGTAGCATTGCTTATAATTTATATATTAAGATGGAAATGTTTAAAGTAGAAATTCAGTGCAGTCAACTTTATATAAAATTGATAGTTCATGGTCGTTAAATAAAAATATAGTTAAATCAGTTAAATTATTTAACCGTTTTCAACCATCAACTTCAGGTAAAGTTGATTATACATGAATTTTTCGGTGTTTAAATATTCAACCAAAACTTTTTGGTTCACCTGTCGTTATTGTTGTTTATATAAAGTGAAATATTGATGCACGAAACCCATTATGGTAGCTAGCTAACCTTTTCGAACCATTATTACATATCATGGAGATAGCATGGGATATACATGCTCCAAGTTATATTACAACTTTAATTTTGAGAAAAATCTAACTCATCATCACACATGAGAAACCAAAAAGAGAGAAAACTCATGAGGTTCATGAAGGCACCCTTCAGGTTGCTAATCAAGGCAAGGGACATGTACGTACAAGGCATGACCGATTGCTCCGCCAGCAGCCACTTCGCCTATGTGGACGCCGCCATGGGGTGCCCTACCGGCCAGCTCTGCCCTCTCCCTAGAAGCTTCAGTGTTACTTCATCGGCCCGGTCGAGCGCCAGTGATGACCACGATCTCATCATGGCTGCTGCTTCCCTTAGGAGACAGGAACGCAGCGGTAATGGCAATAGGAATGAACACCGTGATGTTGGGCGTTTAGGGGCCAGGAAAGTGCATCGCCGTTGTAGCATGACGATTGGACGGATTGATGAGGACGAGGCGTGTGACTTTTCCGGAGAAGATTTGGAGGTCAAGCAGCATGTCTTTCCCCGAAGCACAAGTTACGCTGCTTGGAGAGGAAGGGCCGTAGGGATCTTCTAAAGTTCTAATGAACAACATAAATGTAAGGGCAAAAAGTGGAAATTTGGGTACTCTCAATTGATAAAAAGAATTGAAGGATTAAAGTGTGATTTTTAATCTTTTATTATTTTTTTTTATGTTTTTTCTTAATCCTACTTAAAAAATTAGTGGTGAGAAACTACATTTTATTTCTTTAATTATTAAAAAAATTGAAAATATCCATTTCCACAAAAGTGAGCTTATTTTCTCTTATATATTAATCTTTAATTTCTCTCCTAATTAAAATATCTGTTACTTTAAATTTTGGTAAATGAATAATTTGATAAATGTAAACATAATTTTAATATAATAAAGTTTTAAAATGACATATTTTAAACGGAGAGAATATATATAATGATCTATGTTCTTTTTTATATAATTTTTTTAACTTTTTTTTTTCCAATTGATTTGGTGTATTTAGCTTTATTGTTGGCTGAATTTATTCCTGAGATCTGAGAGACAAGGTTACAACTTACAGGCAAATGCATTTGTGCCTCTTTTTATGAGCAATGGCCACCCAAAATTATTGTAGTTAATTACATGTTAAATTCTTGTTTTTTTTTTTTTTTATTGAGTTCTAGTTCTAGACGAGAAATGGCCACCGAAAATTGTTGTAGTTACTTGTTAAATCCTTTTTTTATTGAGTTCTAGACGAGCAAACCGAACCGGCCAAAATTACCACTACAAGAGAGAATATTTTTTTGAAGAGAAAAAGTTTGCTGTAAAATATTACTTTTGCTGCAATAGAAAAGTTTTCGCAACAAAAAATATATAATTGTTGTATGTTTTATTAGAATTTGTTGCCAAAAGTAATTGGAGTCCATTTTTTATTTGTTGTTAACGATTTAGATTTTGTATCAAAATAGTTTGTTGTTAAATTATACTCAATAGTAAAACAAAGTTTGCTGCAAAAAATTTTAATTTTAGCAACCAAATTTTGTTGATGCACCCTCTACCCTTTCGCTTTCCGACCCCTCTTTCTCCGTGTATATATATATATATATATGGTGAATGCTATCCAACCCCCTCTAAAATAATATGTAAGTTACCCTTTATTATGTGTCACATTGTAATTGGTCCTTATCTTGACCATAGTTGGGAATTTGGGATAAGAAGCACCAACGTCATCGCCATCTACTGCCCTCCCACACAACCTCTCTTTCTTTAGTCACGTCTCTTCTACCTTCACTTTTAGTACCTCCTCTAACTCCTTATGAAGTATGGATTCACGAAGATGATCCCTTCTTTTTTGTTCCATGTCAATAGCATCATTGGAATCATGTTGCTCTTGGATTGATGGATGTGGGTGCTCTTCCATGGATAGTGGTGATGGGATGGAGAGATCATTCTGTGGTTGAGATGGAAGTGCACTGGAGCTTGAGGGTTGAACATTGGAGGTGGAGGGTTGGTCCATACGGGATATAAGATTTTGGAGTGTAGAGGTGAGACTAGTGAGAGAAGTAAGTGTGTTCTCCATGGAGGTTTTGGGTGGATAGGAGGGTTCATTATTTTGGAAAACAGATTCATAATACGGAGGTGGTTCTTTTTTATAAGGATATGGAGATGGTGAATATTAAGGTGGTGGTTCTGGGTATGGTTCATATGGTGGTTGGTGTAGTGGATAAAGATTAGGGTCATATGGGGGTGAATGGCGGAAAGGGGCTTGTGAGTATGGTGGTCCAAAGTCATGTTGAGGAGGGGGTTCATAGGCATATGGTGGTAGTTGTTGATAATCAAAAGAGCGTTCACCATAGCCATTGCCTTGATATGTATCACAGAATGGTTGTTGATAGTCCATTGGAGGTGGTTGTCGCTATGAGGGTTGATCAAATTCTTGTGGCTCCTCCCATCTTTGATTCTTCCAACCTTGATGCCTGTTCTCATTATAGTTCCCATTCCTAACAACAAAATTGGAATCAAACTTGAAGCCAGAGGGGTGAGAGTTCATAGTAGTAGGAGAAAATAAAAACAAAAACTAACAAAAAGAAAATATTTTGAAAAAGATATGATTTTTGAAAAAAAAGATAAAATAAGATTTTGAAAAAGATATGATTTTTTGAAATAAGATAAGATAAGATTTTGAAAAAGATATGATTTTTTTTAAAAAAGATTTGAATTTTGAAATTTAAGATAAGATAAGATAAAAATTTTAAAATAAAAATCTGAATTTTTTTTTGAAAAATATTTACAATAACTAATAATAAGGCACACGTTTGCAATTCCCCGGCAACGGCGCCATTTTGACGAACGGATTTCCTATTGGTAAAGAAATTCACAAATGTAATCGCGTTGTAAGTATAGCTTCTAAACCAACAGAAAATCCTTTCGTACAAACGTTTGGTTGTAACAAGTAACAAACCCCTTTGGAATTGATAGCCGAAGTATTTAAACCTCGGATCGTCTTCTCAAAGAATTGCAGGGAAGTATGATTTATTATTGGTTATGCAAAGGTATGTTTTGGGGTTTTGAAAAGGTTTGAACAAATAATATAATTGATAAGAAAAATAAATTAATAATTAGAAAATCTCTTGGCAAGGTATGAAATCTGGAAGTCCTATCCTAGTTATCCTTATCAATGGTGATGAGAATTATATTTTTGCTACCACTTAGTCAACCTCTAACTATGAAGGTAAGTTAAGTGGACAAATCAATTCAACACCTAAAGTCCTAGTCAACTCCTTAAGGAAAGACTAGAGTTATAGGAATCTAAATTAATCAACAAAGGTAACAATTATCAATCACGATAAGTTTGACAACTCAAGAGTCACCAATTAATCAACCAAAGCCAAAAGAGAAAAATCTAAATTATTTATATAATAAATAGAAGAAAGCAATCATGAGCCTGAAATACCTCAAATTATATTAATTAAGAAAATCCTAACATGAAAAGTTCATAAACAAATAAAAGAGAAAATAAACAAAAAGAACATTGAACCTGTGATAAAGAAGATAAAAATATTCCTAAATCCTTTAAGAGAAATCCTAATCCTAATTCTAAGAGAGAGGAGAGAGTTCTCTCTCTAAAAACTACATCTAAATTATGAAACTATGTATGACTGTATGTTGTATGATGTATATGATGAATGAATGGATTCTCCCACTTTATAGCCTCTAATTTGTGCTTTCTGGGCCAAAAACTGGGTCAGAAACAGCCCAGAAATCGCTGATTGCGAAATCTGGTACGTACAGGTCGCAGAAAAGTGACGCGGAGGCGTCGTCCACGTGTTTGCATGGATTGAAATTTGCAGATGCAACGCGGGCACGTCGTCTACGCGTTCGTGTCGCCTAACTTCGAGGCAGCTATGGCAAATTATATATCGTTGCGAAGCCCTGGATGTTAGCTTTCCAACGCAACTAGAACTGCGTCATTTAGACCTCTGTAGCTCAGGTTATGGTCGATTTAGTACCACGAAGTCAGGCTAACACCTTTGCAATTTCTTCAGTTCCTTGTATTCCGTCCAGTTTTGCATGCTTCCTTTCCATCCTCTAAGCCATTCCTGCCCTGTAATCTCTGAAATCACTTAACACATATATCAAGGCATCGAATGGTAATAAGAAAGGATTAAACATAACAAAATTAAGACCAAAGAAGCATGTTTTCAATCATAGCACAGAATTAGGAAGGAAAATGTAAAACATGCAAATCATATGAATAAGTGGGTAAAGAGTTGATAAAAAACCACTCAATTGAGCACAAGATAAACTATAAAATAGTGGTTTATCATGGAGTTTGGCGGACATAGTTGGTATAAGCCCTCAAGTTTGTGAGCGTCGCATTTTTCTAGAGGAGGGAGCCAAGCCTATCCATCAACCTCAAAGACGGTTGAACCCCACAATTCTAGAAGTTGTGAAGAAAGAGGTGACCCAACTACTTGAAGCCGATATTATCTATCCAATCTCGGATAGTGAGTGGCTTAGCCCGATACAAATGGTTCCTAAGAAGTCTGGCTTCATCATAGTCAAGAATGAGAACAGAAAACTCATGGCCACAAGAGTGCAAAATTCATGGAGAGTTTGCATTGACTACAGGCGTTTGAACTTGGTCACTCGCAAGGATCACTATTCACTACCATTCATCGATCAAATGCTTGATCGCCTGTCAGGTAAATCCCATTATTGCTTTTTAGATGGCTATATTGGTTATTTTCAGATCCATATTGCTCCAGAAGACCAAGAGAAAACTACTTTCACATGCCCCTTTGGAACGTATGCATACAAAAGAATGCCTTTTGGTTTATGTAATGCACCGGCTACGTTTCAAAGGTGCATGATGAGCATCTTTTTGGATCTTCTTGAGCACTGTGTGGAAGTATTTATGGATGATTTTAGTGTTTATGGTGATTCTTTTGACCTTTGTTTGGATAATCTTGCTAGAGTATTTGAAAGATGTGCTAGTTCAAACCTTGTGCTTAATTTTGAAAAATGTTACTTTATGGTAAAGCAAGGTATTATTCTAGGTCATGTTGTTTCTAATACTAGTATATCTATTGATCCTGCAAAGGTTGATGTTATTTCTGGTTTAACTTACCCCTCTTCTGTGAAGGAAGTCCATTCTTTTCTTGGTCATGCAGGTTTCTACCGGTGTTTCATCAAGGACTTCAGTAAGGTTGCACTACTCCTTTTCCGATTGTTGCAAAGAGATGTAGAGTTTGACTTGAGTGAAGATTATATGGAAGCATTTGACAAGCTGAAGATTGCCTTAACCCAAGCTCCTATTGTGAGAGGGCCTGATTGGAGTAGGCCGTTTGAGGTAATGTGCGATGCATCTAACTATGTGGTAGGAGCGGCGCTGGCTCAGCGTGAAGGTAAGGATCCCTATATTATAGCTTATGCTTCTAAGGCTTTAGATGGTGCCCAGTCTAACTGTACTGCCACTGAAAAGGAACTTTTAGCAATTGTTTTTGCCTTGGATAAATTCTGGTCCTATTTACTTGGAACTAAAGTGGTAGTATATTCAGACCATGCATCTTTGAAATACTTGATAGCTAAGAAAGAATCAAAACCAAGGTTAATCCGTTAGATATTGCTATTGCAAGAGTTTGATTTAGAGATCAAAGATAGGAGTGGTTCCCAAAATTTAATGGTAGACCACTTGTGTTGCCTAGAGCATATAAAAAGTGACTCAACTCCTATTAATGATGCATTTTCTCTTGATAGCTTGCAAGCAACATCTGAGGTGGTTCCTTGGTATGCACCCATTGCTAATTATTTGGTCAGTCACACCTCTCCTCTAAATTTTCTAAACATCAATAGGACAAGCTCAAGAGTGAGTCCAAGTATTACATATGGGATGACCCATATTTGTGGAGATGTGGTGCTGACCAAAAACCCTAAATCCAGTCTATCTTGGAGGCGTGCCACTCTTCTGAAAGTGGTGGCCACTTTGGCCCTCAGAGAACTTCAAGAAATATCTTAGACTGTAAATTTTGGTGGCCTACACTCTTTAAGGATGTAAATCTTTTTTGTAACTCTTGCCACCAATGCCAAAGGTTTAGAAACATATCCAAGAGGGATGAGATGCCCCAACAACTCATGTTATTTTGTAAAATTTTTTATGTTTGGGGTATTGACTTCATAGGTCCATTTCCAAACACGAATGATTTCTTATATATTCTATTAGCTGTTGATTATGTTTCTAAATGGGTGGAAGCAATTCCTACCCGTACCGATGATGCTAACGTGATTGTCTATTTTGTGCGAAATAACATCATTTGACGCTTTGGATCACCACGAGCAATCGTGAGTGATCAAGGCTCTCATTTTTGTAACAAAAGAATGATAGGTTTGATGAAGAAACATGGCATTATTCACAAGGTGGTGACGGCTTATCATCCCTAAACAAATGGCCAGACCGATGAGTCTAATAGAGAGATCAAGTGCATACTCGAGAAGATGGTTAAACCCCATAGGAGGGGTTGGAGCTCTAGGCTTGGAGATGTGCTATGGGCTTATCGGACGGCTTATAAGACACCGATTAGCATGAGTTCGTTCTGCCTAGTCTACAGAAAGGCTTGTCACCTTTTGATAGAGGTGGAACACAAGGCTTATTGTGCTGTGAAGGAATGTAATTCAGAATTGGGAGGAGCCGGAATTGAAAAGAAATTGCAATTGAAAGAATTGGAGTGCATTCGTCTTGAGGCTTATGAAAACTCAAGGCTCTACAAAGAAAAGGTGAAGGCGGTGCATGACAAGAACATCAAGAGGAGAGAGTTTAGAGTTGGGGATCAAGTTCCTCTCTATAACTCAAGGTTGCGATTAATGCCAGGCAAATTGAGGTCAAGGTGGGATGGACCATATGTGGTGGAGAAGGTTGAAACGTATGGAGTTATCCACTTGAGTCATCCCTCAAGCCCTACCTTCTTCAAGGTAAATGGCCACCGTTTAAAGCTTTACCATAGTGCGAAAGTGAAGAGCAACAAGGAGCTGAAGATCTTTCTTTTGAAGGACCCATCCACAGAAGAGGACTGAGCTTATAGACCGTCCAACTTAAGGACATTAAAGAAAAGTTCTAGTTGAGAGACAACCCACCATGGTATGATCTTCCTTTTCTATTGTACTTTTTATTTATTTACATATCTTCGCTTTATTCGATGTGTGTAATCCTTTTCAATTATGCATATTTGCCTTTGTTCTTATATATAAAAAAAATTTTGCTGCTGGTGCTCTCTGGTACAAAAACCAGAGAGTTGTGCTGAAACAATGCAGGTGGGGTGCCAGGAACACAACCCACCCCACGCGTACGTCTCGCTAACACGTACGCATCACCCAGCAATTTCACCTTTCCACGCGTGTGCGTGAGCGACGCACATTGTCGTATGCAACGACTGCAATTCCTGGTACAAAAGCCAGAGACTTGCACTGGAACTATGCGGGTAGGGTGCTGGGCACACAACCCATCCCATGCGTGTGCCTCGTTGACGCGTACGTGTCACTTTGTTTTTTGGCTACCCACGCGTAGCCATGACCGACGCGCATGCGTTGTATCTTAGTGCTACCATACCTGGTACAAAAACCAGAGAATTGTTATGGAATGCTGCCAGTATCGTGCGTCTCACATGAAAACTTATCACGCGTACGCGTGACTGACGCTCACGCGTCACTTTCACTTTTGGGCCTTCCACGCGTATGCGTGGATGACGCGCACGCGTCACAACGCGATTTAATCCTTGCGCCGCCCAACTTCTTTTCATTCCTCTTCTTTCTTCTAATTCTAATCCTTCTTCTTTCTTCTTCCTACTTTCTACTTTCTTCTTTCTTTCTTCCCCTCTTCCACCACTACCGGTGACCACCACCTCCGACGATCCAAACTCTTTTTTCTTTTTTGTCTTTTCTCTTCTCACCCCTCTTATCTTCTTCTTACTTGCATTTATCCCCCTCTTTTCCTCTTCTTTTCAAGGTTACTTTTCTTACTCTCTTTTAATCTTTAACCATTCTTTTGTTTATTACATTCAAATCTTTTAATTACTTTTACATGCATTTTCCTATTGGTGTTGGAGTCTCTAGTTTAACTTTTTGTGAATTGGTGGATTATTTTGATATTTCTTAGTTTGTTTGTGTTATGTGGCGTTGCTTTCAGAACTGGCATTCTATTTTGGGTTTATCACACACTTGGATTTCTTAACTTGCTTCTTGCTTATAATATGCACACCAAGTGTTTGTGAAAAAATACCAATGATATCTTGATTTATTTTCTATATTATTCTTGCAACTTAGTGCTTCTTTTTCACAAACACTCACTCTTCATGTGTATTGAGCTTATTTTCCATGGTTTTTCATCATCAAAATGCTCATTATTTGTGGCTTGCTAATTCGGGTGTTTATCTCTCTGAGTTTAATATTCCTTCTTTTTCTTCCCTTTTCAGGATTGCCACCAAGAAAGGGAAAGAAAAGGCTTCTATAAAGACACCGGCTAAAAGGCTGACTCAAAGAGCATATGCTAAGGCACAACCCTCCTCAAAAGTCAAGCCACATTCTAAGCGGTTGAAGAGAACTATCCGAGTTGATAAAGCCGAGAAGGAATTTCCCGCAAAGGACTCCGCACGATTCACTAACCGCTATTGTGAGTGGATGTTTCCTATCTTGGTTGAGAGAAACTACCACAATGAGCACCTCCTACTTCTTCCAGAACATTTTGTTCAATTGTGGTTCCCCACATTGAGAGGCAACATTGGAGATTCTTAAATTGGAGGCCGCGGGAAGCTAATTTATCTTGGGTAGTTGAGTTCTACTCTAATTATCACACGCCTACCCTTCAGTCAGTTTTTGTGCGCCAAAAGCAAGTCCCTATCTCAGAAGATGCTATTCAGTGGGTACTGAATCTTTTACCAAGTCCGGATAGGATGGATGCCTAACAAGAAGCACAACTTGAGTGCAAGAGATTCGATTTTGACTGGAATCCCGTCCTTAGAGTCATTCCTCAACCCGGAAGCGAGTGGATCCAAGGGAGGGGTAGGGCTCAACCCAAGGGCATCTCCGCACAGGAGCACACTATGGAGTCTCGAGTGTGGGCACAGATCATGTCTCACTATATTTGTCAAGCACTCATGAGTCCACTATTACTACAGACTTGGCCATTCTTGTTTGGTGCACCCTCACAGAGAAACCTCTCAACTTTTCACGACTCATCCGACAAGCTATGAGTCGAGTGCAAATAGTAGGCAGCCTACCTTTTCCCACTTTGGTTTTGAACTTGGTGTCTGTGGCTGGAGTTTTCTATCAGGCTGGGGATGTGCAGACCATGATTCCAAGGGACGATGAAATTATCCCGAATAGAAAATATAATAGGCCTCCAGTGCCACTTGTGAGTCGGAATAAGGACCCATTTTTCAAAGCTCCATCATCCTTCATTCCACCATCATCGACACCACATGCACCACCACAATCTGCCCAGCAGTTGTTACTTGAGCTCCTTGAAAAGGTAGACCGACAAGGCCGGAGGATTGAGCAAATTGAGCGCCGCAACAAGTGTCACTACAACTACTTGAAGGAGCTCATTGGTTGTATTAACCCACCTCTAGAGGAGCCCGACACTCTGGAATGCACTTCAGATCACAGCATGGAAAGCAATCACGAGCCAGATTGTGGAAGTGATGATTTCGACCCCACGTTGCTCATCACTGATGGCATAGAGGACCGTGCTAAGCTTTAAGTGTGGGGAGGTCGGTAACTGACTCCCGAAGGTAACAACCCTCTCTCTCTCAACACCAATACTTTAATTTTCGTTTGTTAGATAGGATAACTTGCATACATAGTTAGTTACTTGCATTTAGGACTACTTGGTTGAAATCATAAATTCTTTTTAAGAAACTGTTTTAGGATATTTTACTAATTTGAATTAAAATTTTTTTTGAACTTTCTTGAAGAAATTTAATTTGGAACATGGTTTTAGAGCTCGTACACACAAGCCTAGTGATATTTTTGAACCTATTTGATTGGTTGCATCTTATCAACTAATATGTTATTTTGGTGTGTATTATTCTCTCTAAAATTGTGATCTTTGTCATGCTTGATTCTATATTTCCATTGTTTGATGTATGCATGCACTTATGTGATTGAGGCATTTGTTTCACTATAACTCACATACCCATATGGCATTACCCTCTGATCATCCTTTGCAAGCCAAAATTGAGCCTATTTTACCCCATTTGTTCTTTATTTTAGCACATTACTAACTCTAAGCGAAAAACAATAAATGTCCCTAATTTGAATCCTTGGTTAGCTTAGACTAGTGAGAGTGTACATGAATTAAGTGTGGAAAAATTGGGTTTGGGAATACTTGGTTTGGAAATTGGGTATTTTATATTCTTATATGAAAATGTGAAAATAGTTTAGGCACTTGTTTATGCATCTAACACTTTAATCATATGCATTAATTCCTTTATGCATATAAAAAAAAAGAAAAAGAGAAAAAGCAATAAAAAGAGGACAAAATGACCCAAGGTAAATAATGATATCAACGCATATGATTTGTATTAAAAATTATCAAGGTGCATGAATTTGTGTAAAGATAGTCAATGGGTAGTTAGGTTTTGCATTGTAATGACATATTGACATGGAGTGCCTTAGTTTAGATGGGAAGTTTAGGTCAGTCAAGGATTCGGATTTTAGTCCACTTAACCAAATACATTCCTACCTTGACCCTAACCCCATTACAACCCTTGAAAATACCTATTGATATGTATATTCATGCATTAAATTTTTGTTGATTGGTAGAAGAAGAGCAAGCCTTAGAAAGCAAAATTAGTAGAGAACCAAGAGAATCAACCCTCAAACTCTCTTATTATCATTTGATGCATGATTTGTGTTAAGTGGTTTCAAAGTTTCTAGGATAGGAATGGCTTAGAGGATGAAAATGAAGCATGTTAAAGTGGAAGGAACACAAGAAATTGAAGACTTGAGAAGCTGGGAACGACGTACTCGCATGGATGAAACGTACGCGTGATCAAGTCATCTTCCAGGCGATGTGTACGCGTGACCAGGAGCGTCGTCGACTGACGCGTACGCATGACTGATGCGTACGCATGGCTAGTGCAGAGCCCACCAACACGTACGCGTGGCTAACGCGTACGCGTCATGAGCGTCACGTGCTGCAATTAAGGGAATTCGCTGGGGGCAATTTCTGGGCTGATTCCGACCCAATTTCAGGTCCGAAAATGAGGACAATACGCTGGGAATGGAGTTGGGACAGACACTTTTACACATTAGCTTAGTTTTATGAGTTTTGAATTCTATTGAGAGAAACTCCTACTTCTCTCTAGCGTTTTTGGTTTTCGTAGTTTACTTTTCAATTTGGATCTGGAGAGAAGCTGTGATTACCTTCATTTCTAGTCATTTTCCTTAGAGTTTCTTCTATAATTCCTTTAGTACTCTTTTCTATTTGGTTACTTAAATTCATGTTTGGATCTTGTTACTATTGAATTTTGTTAATGCATTGAGTTATTTCCACATCCATTGTTATTTCTTGTTTTGTTATTGTTGGTTTTTGTTAGTTGTAAAACCCAGTTAATTAACGGCTAATTAGCCTATAAATGAGAATTTATTCTAGAAAGCCCAAAATGTGATTTTTGTGGCTAAATATGATAGAGGAGATTGAGACGAGAATTTTGGTACCAATTTTATAGAATTCGGACCAAGATTGGACCGAACGGGCCAAACCGGGCCAACCGGACCCAAAGTGGGCCCTTGGCCCAACATAACTAAACCAAAACCCTAGTTTTCAGCATTCTCTCTCCTCACTAAACACACTCACATGCTGAAAATGGAGGCCATGGAGGGAAGAACACTCTCTCAAGTTCTTTCTCTCACTTGATCTTCAAACCACCATAACTTTTGATCTAGAGCTCCGATTGCCGCTCCATTTGCGGCCACGCATTCACCGCAGAGAGCTCTACAAAACCCATACAATTAATCTTGAGGTAAGCCACATTTTGCTCTTCGAAATTCCAGCCTTGTTTTCGAGTTTTATGAGCAAAAATGTTGAGATTTTGGGCTCTTTGATGTTATAGGACCCAACTCTCTTGAAGGAGAAGGTTAATCTTGTCTCCTTGGACCTTGGGTGTGGTAAGATTCTCAATCCTAGTGTAATTTTTTTGTTCTATGATGTTTGGGTATTGAGATGTTGTGTATGGGTATGATGATTGTGGCTTAGGTTGTGTATGTGTGAATATTGGAGCTTGATTGGTGATTTTGAAAAGCTTGAAAAAGGGATTTGGTGGTAAAAAATCTGTTCTTGGAGGTATTGAGGCCTTGAGAGCTTGTGGATAAGTGATTTGGAAGTGCTCAGGTTGAGCTTGGAAAATCGGCTAAGGTATGGTTTCGGTTTCCCGTATCTAATATGTAATGTGATAGGAAATACTTAGACTAGAGGCTCTAAGATAGGCATTGAATTGTTGATGTTGTTGAATTGTTGATATATATGATGTGGTCATATATGTGATGATGATTAATGATGCCTTGATGGTATGATGTATGAGAAATATGCATGTTGTGATATATGCTTGATGATTGGTTATGGTTGAATTGTGGGTAGAACCATGTTGATGGTGAGTATGATATTGATTGTGTACAATGATGATTTAGTGGAATTGGTGTTGTTGAGAATTGGCATGAGGAAGAGTATATGATATGTCAATATGTTTGAGTTTGAGCCACTTGGGTGAAGTGGGTTAAAATGATGAGATAGTGATTTTGATAAATTGTGGTAAAGTGTCAATGTGTGAGTTGAGGAGGTTTGATGTTGAATTTGATATATATTGATTGATTTCAAAGAAAAGGGATGAAATTGGCATGTTTTGATTGATTTTGAAAAGAGTTGAATATGGCTTGTTTTGAAAATGGCATGTTGTGGTTTTGTATGAAAAACATGGTTTTGGGGCATACTTTGACGGGACATAACTTGGACTACGGATCTCTGCTTTGTATCAAATCTGTTTAGAAAGAAAATTGGATCCGGGATGTCCCTGCCGTTCGAAGAACAGGTGAAAAACGATTTAAAATGAGGAAATTATGTCCGTCGGAAGATTGGGGGTTGAAACTGTGAATTCTGCACCTTTTAACTTAGAAAATTTTTAGCAGAATGACCCCCCGCGCGTAGGCGCAATTGGCGCGTACGCGCCATTCTTCTCGAAAGCGCCATCCACGCGTGCGCGTGATGTGCGCGGGCGCGCCGATGTGCTGCACCCAATGCCCAGCCATTTTCCAGAGAGTTATGCCAGAACTGTGCCAGCTTTGTGCCTGGGACACGAGAGTACCCACGCGTACGCGTGGTTGACGCGTGCGCGTCGTTTGGCTAATTTTCAATCCACGCGTTAGCGTGCATGACGCTTACGCGTCGATGAGTTTTCGAGGCCATGCGCGTGGAGTGCGCGTACGCGTGGACTTGTTTTCATCCCAAAGTTGATTTTTGAGTTTTAAAAGCCAAATTTCATACTTCTAAGCCTCTGATCTCACCACTTATGTCTTAAATCATTATGATATGTCTAGCTATGAGAAGAAGGACTAGTGAATGTGGCAACTTGCGAGTGAAGCAAGGGAAAAATGGATGATCAATGAGGATCAAGCATGAATATGTGAGATGCGGAGGATGGTGGTGGAAGTGCTTATTATGCCATGGGCCGAAAGACTGTAATTGTTGATGAAACGGCTGGTTATGGATTTAACTGTGAGCCGGGTGGCTGGTTATGGATTTAACCGTGAGCCGGATGGCTGGATTATTGCCGTGTTACGGCGGGGCCATGATTATGGCTATGTATAAACGCATATATATATGCTGTTGAATGAATTGTGAAAGTTGCACTTCCATTATCAGAGATGAGAGTTTCCCTGGGAGAAAGCAGTGGCTAGCCACCACGTGCTCCAGGTCGAGACTTGAAGCTCTTTTGACCCTATGTCGTCAGGGTGGCCAGGCACTGTGAAATTCCCGGACGAGCTCACCCCCAAAAATATTCACCAG
>NC_029772.3:20402491-20405461 GCF_000817695.3 Arachis duranensis | reverse complement strand
GGCTTTCCTCTATTATTATGTATTATATATGTGGAAGTTGCTACCATGCTGGGGACCTCTGGTTCTCACCCATGCGGATTTTGTGGTTTTCAGATGCAGGACGTGAGATTTCCCGCTGAGGCATGCTGGAGACTTCTAGATTTGCGAAGATCCTTTGTTCTTGGGGCTATGTTTTGGTTTATATGTTTTGCTTAGATACTTTTATCTCCATTAAATAATACAAACTGTGATGACTCCTCTTAAGAGAGATTTTGGAGAATAGGTTTTATGTATTTGTGTCCCTTTGGGTTTCCTTTGGGGTTTTCCTTATTTTTATCATATGTATATATTGCTATGCTCGGACCGGTTATCTTCGTAGCCGGATCTTGAGTCTTGATATTCCTGTTTTTGACACTCCCTTGTATATATATAATCACGCGTTGGTTATCCTTGTTCGTTACGTTATTGATCGGAGTGTTGCGTTTTCGAGATGCGATTTTTGTTTACCCTTTTTTTCTACAAAGGCTCCTAGTTATAATCAATCATTCGTACTACTATACGTACTAAATTTTTATTTTAGAGGTCGTAATACCTTGCCATCTCTGAATTATGACTTAAGCATAAGACTCTGTATGGTAGGGTGTTACATTATGGTATCAGAGCAGTTCGTTCCTGTAGAGCCTGAGGGATGGACTGACTATGCTTCTGTGCATGCTCTGTATGTGTGTTATGTGCTATTAGTATATCTGCTTGATATAATTGGCATAAACGTTCATGAGCATGCATTTGGGACTTTGAAGCACTAGACTTCCGATATTGAGACTGATCAACTTAATATCGATTGTTTGGTGTGTATAGGAACCAGATGGCGCCTCGTGGACGCGGTAGAGGTAGTGTGAGAGGTCATACGAATGCTCATGCATCAGAGAATAACCCTAATGACCTAGTGAACTTTATGACTGCGTTGGAGAACATGGCTGCTGCTATGCAAGCCACTGCTGAGGCTCTTGGTCAACAGATGAACAACCATGGTAATGATGGGGGTGGAGTTCAGGGCCCGATGACACTAGCAAACTTTTTGAAGGTTAATCCGCCTAAGTTCAAGGGAACTACTAGTCCGACTGAGGCTGATACATGGTTTCAGGCAATAGAGCGAGCACTGCAAGCACAAGTGGTACCTGAAGGACAGCATGTCGAGTTTGCTACCTATATGCTCACAGGTGAAGCGTCGCATTGGTGGCAAGGTATCCAACGTCTTCTGCAGCAGGGTGATGACTATATCACCTGGAATGTCTTTCAAGAGGAGTTCTATAAGAAGTACTTTCCGACTTCTGCTAGGACGGCTACGGAACTTGAATTGTTACAACTGAAGCAGGGTACTATGTCCATATTAGAGTATACTGACAAGTTTGAGGAGCTGTTCAGGTCCCCTCGTATGTGCCAAGGGACTCCGGTGGAATATGAGGAATGGAAGTGTATTAAGTATGAAGGAGGACTCCGGAGTGATATTTTCAGTTCAGTGGGACCAATGGAGATTAAGACTTTCTCCGAATTAGTGAACAAGTGTAGGGTTGCTGAAGAGTGTGTGAAAAGGGCAACTGCTGAGAAAGGGAGTCACAAAAGATCATTCCTACAGAACCGAGGGAAGAGCTTTGCACCTAGAGGTCCGTCTTTCAAGAGGGGAAGCTCTTTCAGGAGGCCCAACAACAGCAGCTCCCAAGGGAAGAAGTTTGGGAAGCAGCCTCAGAATGATCAAGCTTGTACTAGATGTGGGAGTCACCATCCGGGAGCACCATGCAAGGCCGGATGGGGTTTGTGCTACAATTGTGGAAAGGCGGGGCATAAAGCTGCAAATTGTCCAGAGAAGCAGAAACAAGGTGCTGGAAAGGTACAACAGACTGGTCGGGTGTTCACCACCTCAGCTATAGGTGCCGAGGGATCCGAGACACTTATTCGAGGTAACTGTGAAATGGCGGGTCAAACTTTAAATGCTTTATTTGATTCAGGAGCATCACATTCATTCATCGCATTTGAGAAAGCCCATGAGTTAGGACTGAAGATTGTAACTTTAGGTTATGATCTAAGAGTGTACAATGCTACCCATGAAGCCATGGTAACTAGGCTAGGATGCCCGAAAGTTTCGTTTAAGTTCAAGCAGTGCGATTTTGTCCATGATTTAGTCTGCTTGCCGATGATCGGTCTTGATCTTATCTTGGGATTGGACTGGTTATCTAAGAACCATGTTCTGCTAGATTGGTCTACAAAGTCGGTGTACTTTATGCTGGAAGACACTGAAGGGCCGGTCGTGGTGAATAATTATTACTTGAATTCGATGATGGTGAACTGTTCCGGAACCGAATGTCAGGGTATCATGTTGTTAACCGCGGGTGTTTCGGGCGATGATCAAAGGTTGGAACAGATTTCGGTTGTGTGTGAGTTTTCGGAAGTCAGATTCCGGTTGTGTGTGAGTTTCTGGAAGTGTTTCCTGATGATATTGATGAGTTTCCACCTAACCGAGAGGTTGAGTTTGCTATTGAGTTGGTGCCCGGGACGGGACCAATCTCAAGTGCTCCTTATAGGATGTCACCGTTAGAGATGAACGAGCTAAAGTCTCAGTTAGAGGATTTGTTGGGAAAGAATTTTATACGACCAAGTGTCTCTCCGTGGGATGCTCCAGTGTTACTAGTGAAGAAGAAGGATGGGAGTATGCGGCTCTGTGTGGATTACAGGCAGCTGAACAAGGTTACAATAAAGAATAAGTAACCATTGCCGAGAATCGATGATCTCATGGATCAGTTACAAGGAGCTGGAGTTTTCTCCAAGATCGATTTGCGATCCGGTTATCACCAGATAAGGGTGAGGGGTGAGGATATCCCTAAGACCACTTTTAGGACTCGTTATGGTCATTACGAGTACACTGTAATATCTTTTGGATTGACGAACGCTCCTGCAGTGTTTATGGATTACATGAATAGAGTTTTCCGTCCGTTT
>NC_029772.3:20399968-20402403 GCF_000817695.3 Arachis duranensis | reverse complement strand
GACTGAAGAAGAGCATGCGGAACACTTGAGGACCATGTTGCAGATTCTAAAGGAGAAGAAACTCTATGCAAAACTATCGAAGTGTGAGTTTTGGAAGAGTGAGGTGAAGTTTTTGGGCCATGTGGTGAGTAAGAAGGGAATAGCTGTAGATCCAACTAAGGTGGAGGCTGTGATGGATTGGAAGCAATCAACCACCGTAACAAAGATAAGGAGTTTTCTGGGTTTAGCTGGCTATTACCGAAGGTTTATCAAGGGCTTTTCACAGATAGCTTTGCCAATGACAAAGTTAACCCGCAAGGACACTCCGTTTGTTTGGACTCCTGAGTGCAAGGAGAGCTTTCAGAAATTGAAGAAATATGGGGTTAAATTCCAAGTTTTCTCTAATAATAAGAGCTTGAAATGTCTCTTTGATCAGAAAGAGTTTAATATGAGGCAGAGGAGGTGGATGGAATTGTTGAAGGACTACGACTTTAAGTTGCATTACCATCCGGGAAAGGCAAACATAGTGGCAGATGCGTTAAGTCGAAAGTCTTTATATGCGGCTTGGATGATGCTTCAAGAGGAGAAGTTGCTCAAGGGATTCGAGAGTCTGAAAATTGGTGCTCGAGAAGTATCCGGAACTTTGTGTTTGAGCTGATTAGAAATCTCAAGTGACTTTAAGTCCGAACTCCTAAAGGCTCATCAGAATGATGAAGTGTTATGGAAGGTGTTACCGGCCATTGAGCAAGGAAAACAGTGGAGAGTGTCGGAAGAAAAAGATGGGTTATGGAGATTCAAGGGTAGGATCATTGTGCCGGATGTTGGCACTTTGAGGCAAGATATTTTAAAGGAGGCACACAAAAGTAGATTCTCCATTCACCCGGGAAGTACTAAGATGTACCATGATTTAAAGGCGATGTTTTGGTGGCCGGGTATGAAGAATGATGTGGTGGAATGTGTATCAAAATGCTTAACTTGTCAAAAGGTAAAGATTGAACATCAAAGACCTTCCGGGATGTTGCAACCTTTAGAGATTTCGCAATGGAAGTGGGAAAGTATTGCAATGGACTTTGTGTCAGGATTGCCAAGGACTAGGGCTGGTTTTGATGCTATCTGAGTGATTGTGGACCGACTGATGAAGTCAGCTCACTTTTTACCCATTCGGATGACTTACACCCTTGAGGAGTTAGCACGATTATACATAAAGGAGATTGTGAGACTTCATGGTGTACCTGCTACTATAATCTCTGATAGAGATCCTCGTTTCACTTCAAGGTTTTGGGGTGTATTTCAGAAAGCTTTTGGAACCCGATTAAGCTTGAGCACGGCTTACCATCCTCAAACAGATGGTCAATCTGAAAGGACAATCCAAACACTAGAGGATATGTTGAGAGCTTGTGTTTTGGACCAACCGGCGAGTTGGAATCGGTATATGCCATTAGTGGAGTTTGCATACAATAATAGTTATCATGCGAGCATCGGAATGGCTCCGTATGGGCCTTGTATGGGAGGAAATGTCAATCTCCGCTATGTTGGTATGAAGCTGGAGAGAAAAGCTTGTTAGGGCCGAAAATGATAGCTGAGACTACTGAACAAGTCAAAAAAATCCGAGATAGGATGCTTACGGCGCAGAGTCGTCAAAAGAGTTACGCCGATTAGAGGCGAAAGCCCTTAGAATTTGAGGAAGGAGACCATGTCTTCCTTAAGGTTACTCCGACCACGGGAGTAGGTAGGACGATTAAAGCAAAGAAGTTGAATCCTCGATACATTGGTCCATTTCAGATCCTAGAGAGGATTGGACCGGTGGCGTATCGGATGGCTTTACCACCTCATCTTTCGAACCTGCACGACGTATTTCACGTGTCGCAGCTTCGGAAGTACACTCCTGATGCTAGCCATGCGCGTGGAGTGCGCGTACGCGTGGACCTGTTTTCATCCCAATGTTGATTTTTGAGTTTTAGAAGCCAAATTTCATACTTCTAAGCCTCCGATCTCACCACTTATGTCTTAAATCATTATGATATGTCTAGCTATGAGAAGAAGGGCTAGTGAATGTGGCAACTTGCGAGTGAAGCAAGGGAAAAATGGATGATCAATGAGGATCAAGCATGAATATGTGAGATGCAGAGGATGGTGGTGGAAGTGCTTATTATGCCATGGGCCGAAAGGCTGTAATTGTTGATGAAACGGCTGGTTATGGATTTAACCATGAGCCGGGTGGCTGGTTATGGATTTAACCGTGAGTCGGATGGCTGGATTATTGCCGTGTTACGACGGGGCCATGATTATGGCTATGTATAAACGCATATATATGCTGTTGAATGAATTGTGAAAGTTGCACTTCCATTATCAGATATGAGAGTTTTCCTGGGAGAAAGTAGTGGCTAGCCACCACGTGCTCCAGGTCGAGACTTGAAGCCCTTTTGACCTATGTCGTCAGGGTGGCCGGGCACTGT
>NC_029772.3:20384566-20399513 GCF_000817695.3 Arachis duranensis | reverse complement strand
AAACTGTGATGACTCCTCTTATGGGAGGATTTTGGAGAATAGGTTTTATGTATTTGTGTCCCTTTGGGTTTCCTTTGGGGTTTTCCTTATTTTTATCATATGTATATATTGCTATGCTCGGACCGGTTATCTTCGCAGCCGGATCTTGAGTCTTGATATTCCTGTTTTTGACACTCCCTTGTATATATATAATCACACGTTGGTTATCCTTGTTCGTTACGTTATCGATCGGAGTGTTGCGTTTTCGAGATGGGATTTTTGTTTACCCTTTTTTTTCTACAAAGGCTCCTAGTTATAATCAATCATTCATACTACTATACGTACTAAATTTTTATTTTAGAGGTCGTAATACCTTGTCATCTCTGAATTATGACTTAAGCATAAGACTCTGTATGGTAGGGTGTTACATTAGTGGTAATTTGAATTGAGTTATTTTCCTAGTTATTATCATGTCTTTTATCTTTGCTCACTAAGTGTTTGAGGAGATGTCATCTATGATTATGGAGTAGATTTCCTTGCTTGGTTTGGGGTTGAGTAATTAGAGCCACTTGAATTGTTATATTCAAGTGTTGATTGGTAAATAAAGATTGCCAATTAGCTTGAAACTCACCAACTCTAGTTCTTCTCTACGAAGTGACTAGGAATTGTGAGCTAAAGTTAATTGTTTCGCTTGTCTTTCCTTCAATCGTTAGATGATAAGTAAGTGAGAGCAATGAGCTTTTACCATCACACTTAGGAAAGACAATAAAGATACAAATTCTAATTCTCACCCGTAACGAAGACATTTTATATTGATTATTTTACAACTCTTGCTAGTTATCTATTGCTCTAAGTTCTAGTTATTTATTTTTCTTGTTCTCAACTTCAAAAATCTCCAGGAAATCCTAACCAATAAATTGTATCTTGTGTCAACTCCTAGGGAAACAACTCGGAATTCTACTCCCGACTATTGAATTTAATTGTGACACACTTTTTAACTCTGACAGCGAAAATCTCGTCGGTTGAGACTATACTGTGCGACTTGATTTGGGAAAAACCTTTTTGGTAATCTTGACTGACATTTATTCGCCTGTTAAGGGATGGAAGGAAACACCAAATTAAGTGCGGAATTTGGAAGTGAAAATCGTTCGATTTTGCCACGATGATTATTGTATCTGTGCTAATTGAGAGAACTCATCTCAAGTTGGCCAAAAACAAACAAAACCGCCGAAAAACTCCACAAAATTTGTCCACAGAGATGCAAGACATTGCAAGTGATTACCACGATCATAGAAATTTGCCACTATTTTTCATTCGTGGGTATCTTTCCGTTGATAACTCCCGTGTTTCTGGTAGTGTTCGCAAGAAACTCTTTCAAAAGGTGAGGTAGGATTAGTGGTGGATTGTGGATTGAGAATTGGGGGTGGAGTCAGATTAGAATTGGAGTTTGATGAAGTTAAAAGGTAATTTGAAAATTTTGAATAGTTTTCTAGAGTTTGAGTAGTTTTGTTAAAAGAATTCCACCTTTTTATGGATATAAGATTTTTTTTTGTGAATAGATTTGTCAACATTCTGAATATTCATAAATAGAAATGATAATTTATTCCCCACAACTGTGTGCATAAATGCAGTCTTGAGCCAACCTATATATACACACAAGAGTTTATCTGCCATTTAATACATAACCCGAATCCCATTCCATCAAGGAAGAAAGTCTTGTCACACCTGTATCATGACAGTTAACCCCATGGATACCCTACTCTGATGGATATTTTTGCAATCTGTAGGATCGAAGTTGCAACAAAAGCAAAGGGTTGAATATGCGACTAGAAGGGACGACGAAGTCGCAAAGGAAACAAAATCTCAAAAACTTGGATGTTAAGATCGAAGAAAAAAGATGAGAATGACATATCATGGAGCCATGAATCATCAATGACCATAGCTGAGTAAGGATAGTTGAGCAGCAAGCAATAATAACATCAGAGCAGGGGCAACAATTATGAAAATATTGGACAAATTTTAAGATTAATAGTCAAAATGATCCTTAAAAAATCAAATATACATCAATTTAGTTTTCAGGTTCAATTGGTTGGTACATTTCTCATAACAATAACGAGTATTAACACTGCATAAGTATGTTAAACAATGAAACTCAGAAGCTTAAAACTTTTAAGTTGTTTTAATTCTTAGCACAATCTCATGTATGTGATTTTATTTTCTCTCAACAAAATTAACGTTCAATTAATTTTGGTTAAAATATTAGCAATTTGCCTTTAAATTTTATATTCAACATAGTTTTCTATACATAAAAATTGTGGACACTAATTAATTATTCATATAGTATCTAGTTAATTTAATGAGAGAAAGAGAGAATAACTAAGGTGTGGGTAAATTGGGGTAAGATATATAGACTTAAGAAAGAAGGCAGATGTTTAGGCATCTTTAATTGTTTTTAGAAAATTTTAAGTAATTTTTTTTAGATTTGAATCAAAGTTTTTATGTTTTTAGTGAAGTTTTGATGACTAATCATATGTTTGAAGTTGTTTATAATGATTGTTTTTTCAAGCTATGTTCAAACAAATCAGGATGGAATTTATAAGAAAACACAAGTATACTTTTAAGGAGAAACATAAAGTTGTTGGTGCCAAGTTTGAAAATACCAAGCACAGTGCAAAAAACTAGAAGCCTAACGCCCTGCACTAGTGCCCAGCGCCCCTGCTCCAAGCTAGGCGCCCACCCTCTAAGCCCAACTCCAAGGAAGTGGCGCCCAATATCCTTACCCCAAGCCCAGTGCCCAAATTGGAATCCCAACTCCACCATCAAAATGACCATAAAAATTGCCAGTAAAATATGTTTGTCAGCAATAGTAATAGACACTAAAAGTGAATAATATTGCAATCATAGAATTATTTTTAGTGACTATATAAATTGTCAAGAAAATAACCTCTAAAAGTTATATACTTTTTGTAATCATTGAAAAGGTTTTTACTGATAATTGTTATAATTGTAGCTAAAGCCTTTTAGCGATCAAATATAAAACAGCTAATGTCTAATTACATGTAAATGTATTAACGGCTATTTTATTGCCGTTAAAAATAAAATAAATAACAGCAAAAAATAATAGATAATTGTTATAATTGTAACTAAAACCTTTTAGCAATCAAATATAAAACAGTTAATATCTAATTACATGTAAATGTATTAACGGCTATTTTTATTGCCGTTAAAAATAAAATAAATGATAGTCAAAGGTGATTTTTTAGTAGTGTGGTATCTTGGAAGATGTCTCTATTAAAAAGTGCGTCTAACAGAAAAAAAACGCTAACTCATAATAACTTCAGTATACAAGAACCCGAACCTCCTATCTCTTTCTTTCTCTCTTTTGATAAAATCTTTAATATTTATTACAAGAATGTAAGATATTATTAATTTTTTAAATTTTATAATAAAAAAATAGTAAGATATAATTTATTTTAAAAAATTTACAATTTTATAACATTAGTACAGAAAATATACTAGTACAATATTGATTGTGAATCTTTTCAATAACATTCAATACCTTTTACCTTTCGAAGAACTACTACAAACAGTTATAATAGGAAAAAGAATTAATTAATATTAATTTAAATGCAAGACAAATGCAATGTAAAAAAGAATATCAGTAACTTAACATTTCTCTTAGCGATTTAGTTTATACACAACAAAAATAAAAAATGCAAAATCTAATTATAACAGGAAGAAAACATTAGCCGTCTATTCTTCTATATCCAACTAATTTGAGGGTATTACATACCTTTCTTACATATTGTAATTAATTGATGACATCTGTATTTATTAATTCTAATCAGTAAATAAATTTTTAATTTTTAAAAATAAAAATTAATAAATTTAATACATGTATAAAATATTTTATATATACATATCTTAATACATAGTACATATATTTAAGTCTGGTTAAATCAAACCACCATATGTGATAAACCTTAAATAAATAATTTAAAAGAAAAAAATTAAAATTAGATAGTTGTATATGCTGCTGAAGAAAGAGGGAAGAACATAGAACCTTAATCCTTTTCATCTAATTTTGTCTTCTTCTTTTCTATATTCAAAGAGAAAATTCATTTTCGTCTTTGATGAACGGATATTTTATACGCTTTTTAGGGGTATTTTCATATAGTTTTTAGTAGGATCTAGCTACTTTTTGGTATATTTTTATTCGTTTTTATGCAAAAATCATATTTCTGGACTTTACTATGAGTTTGTGTGTTTTTCTGTAATTTCAGGTATTTTCTAGCTGAAATTGAGGGACCTGAGCAAAAATCTTATTCAGAGGCTGAAAAAGGACTGCAGATGCTATTGGATTCTGACCTCCCTGCACTCGAAATGGATTTTCTGGATTTACAAAAGCCCAATTGACACGCTCTTAATTGCGTTGGAAAGTAGACATCTAGGGCTTTCCAGCAATATATAATGGTTCATACTTTGCCTGAGATATGATGACGTAAACTGGCATTTAACGCCAACTTTCTACCCTATTCTGGCGTTAAACGCCAGAAACAGGATACAAGCTGAAGTTAAATGCCCAAATTGGCATAAAAGCTGAAGTTAAATGCCAGAAATAGCCTCTACACGTGAAAGCTTCATTGCTCAGCCCAAACACACACCAAGTGGGCCCCGGAAGTGAATTTCTGCACTATCTGTCTTAGTTTACTCATTTTCTATAAACCTAGGTTACTAGTTTAGTATGAAAACTACTTTTAGAGATTTTTTTGTACCTCATGACATTTTATATCTGGAATTTGTATCTTTGACGGCATGAGTCTCTAAACCCCATGGTTAGGGGTGAGGTGCTCTGCGGTGTCTCGATGAATTAATGCAATTATTCCTATCTTCTATTCAATCACGCTTGTTTCTATTCTAAGATATTCATTCGCACTTCAACATGATGAATGTGATGATCCATGACACTCATCACCATTCTTAACCTATGAATGCGTGCCTGACAACCACTTCCGTTCTACCTTAGATTGAATGTATATCTCTTGGGTTCCTGGTCCACGAGTTTGATTGCCTCTCCTGACAACAGAGCGTTCAATCCGTGAATCCAGAGCCTTCGTGGTGTAAGCTAGAATCAATTGGCAGTATTCTTGAGATCCAAAAAGTCTAAACATTGTCTGTGGTATTTTGAGTAGGATCTGGGATGGGATGACTGTGAAGAGCTTCAAACTCACGAATGTTGGGTGTAGTGACAGACGCAAAAGGATCGCTGGATCCTATTCCAACACAAGTGAGAACCGACAGATGATTAGCCATGTACATGGACCATTTTCACTGAGAGGACGGATGGTAGCCATTGACAACGGTGATCCACCAACGTACAACTTGCCATGGAAGAAGCCTTGCGTGCGTGAAGAAGAAGACAGTAGGAAAGCAGAGATTCAGAAGACAGAGCGTCTCCAAAACTCCAACCCATTCTCCATTACTGCATATCAAGTATTTATTTCATGCTCTTTTACTTTTCGCAATTAAAATTAAGAACTACTATTGATATCCTGACTAAGAATAATAAGATAACCATAGCTTGCTTCAAGCCGGCAATCTCCGTGGGATCGACCCTTACTCACGTAAGGTATTACTTGGACGACCCAGTGCACTTGCTGGTTAGTTGTGCGGAATTACAAAGTGTGATTGTAATTTTTGTGCACCAAGTTTTTGGCGCCGTTGCTGGAGATTGTTCGAGTTTGAACAACTGACGGTTTATTTTGTTGCTTAGATTAGGAAAAATTGTCTGTTGTTAGTTTAGAGTCTCTTTATTATCTTTTCAAAAATTTTCAAAAATCCTATTTTTCCTAGTTAATTTTCTATTTTTACTTGAGTAAGTTCAAAAAGATTTTTCAAGAAAATACTTTTTCTTTCATAACTCAGTTGGTTAGAGCGTTGGCTTATGTTTTTGGTATCCTCTTTTCAAAAATAATTTTTCTTTGATTAAATATTGTGTCAAATTTTAAGTTTGATGTTCTCTTGTTAATTTTTCTTTAGTTTTCGAAAATTTTATTTTGGTTTTCTAAAAATTTTAAGTTTGGTGTTCTTTCTTTTTGTTCTTGTTGTTCTTGTGAGTCTTCAAAGTGTTCTTGAGTCTTCTTGGTGTTTTGATCTTAAAATTTTTAAGTTTGGTGTTCCTTGGTGTTTTTCCTCCAAAATTTTCGAAAACAAGGAGCATTAGATCTAAAAATTTTAAGTCTTGTATCTTTTGTCTGTTTTTCTCTTTCATCATAAAATTCAAAAATAAAAAAATCCTTTCCTTTAATTGCTCATAATTTTCGAAATCATTAGGTTGACTTGGTCAAAATTTTTTAAAATCATATCTTTTTCAAAAATTCCTAACCACTTTCTCTCTCCTCATTCTTTTTAAAAAATCCTCATAAAATATTTTCAAATTCTTTTATTTTATTTTATTTTATTATTCTAATATCCATTTTATTATATCATAAAATAAAATTTTTATCCACATCATCTCCCTTACTTCATCATGGACCTAAGTGGAAATGAACAGTCTAGAAGGACTCTGGGGTCATATGCTAACCCCACTACTGCTTCATATGGGAGTAGTATCTGTATACCCCCATAAGAGCTAACACTTTTGAGCTAAATCTTTAGCTCATTATCATGGTGCAGCAAAATTGCCAGTATTATGGTCTTCCACAAGAAGAACCTACTGAGTTTATGGCACAGTTCTTACAAATTGCTGACACAGTACGTGATAATGAAGTGGATCAGGATGTCTACAGATTATTGCTATTTCCATTTGCTGTAAAAGACCAAGCTAAGAGATGGCCAAATAACCAACCTAAAGCCAGCATAAGAACATGGAAACAGTTGTCAGACAAATTCCTGAATCAGTATTTCCCTCCAAAAAGGGTGACACAGCTAAGGATGGATGTAACACCCTACCACACAGAGCCTTACGCTTAAGTCGTAAAGCAGAGATGGCGAGGTATTACAACTTCTAAAAGAAATAAAATTCATACTTATAGTAGTAGAAAGAAGATAATAGACTAGGAGCCTTGAAAAATGGGTAAAACAAAATCGTAAAATGAAAAGCGCCACGCTCCGGAAACGGAACAACTTGCGTGTGAGTCAAACTATAACTATCAAACGTAAGATAATAAAAGTATGAATAGAAAGCCAAAGGTACAAAATAACAAGCTCCTCACTCAGTCCGCGAAGCCAAGGCTGGCTGGAGAATATTTACATATATATATACATATCCAAAATCCAATATGTACATAAACAAAACCCTGCCTCTCCATAAACCTCTAGGAGGATCAAAAAGAATAAGTTATGCGGAGAGAAAGCTAAGTACGTGTATATACATCACTACACACCAAAGTAACCCAGTAACCACTTCGCTTCAGGTGTCCAGATGCCTAATGAGATACCTTTCGACTTGCATCTGAAAAACAACAACATAGTATGGGATGAGAACCGGAGGTTCTCAGTATGGTAAAAGTGCCCGCATAGTTAATATAAAAGGTCTCGGGAAAGCCAGAGGCATTCCTAGAACTTCGACACTCAGATTTCAACTTAAGAATTCAACTAAACCAGAAATTAGGTAAGTTGTCTAAGGTATTCTAATTCTGAATCTAACTTTAACCTAATAATTCACGTTCTGTCTCCTCTAATCCTCTGAATCATTGGTGGAACAATCCTCTCTCCTCACACCTTCGCCAAGAAGGATTTTTAGAAAACATACACATATAGTTCAAGCAAGAAAAGCACAGGTAGAGAAGCATTTACAGCAAGTAGAACAAGTAGCGGATAAGCAGAATTAAACAGTTAAGCAAACCAAAACAATGCACACTCAAGAAAACAAACAAATGCATATGATGTATGCCTGTCCTATGGCTGATGAGTCTCATATGTCTCTTGCGATAGAGGGTCAACAACTAATCTCAAATACACAAGCCATATAATAAGCTCTTTCTTTTAAAATAACACCTCAAATCAAAAATCTAATTCTTATAGAAACTTTGGTAGTATCTCCTCTAAAACTCGAATTTCTGCCACCCTTCAAGGGTCCAAACTATCAAATCAAACACCTCTCAGTCCTTCAAATCATTTCCAGTAACAAATTATTTCAAAAATCAAACAAATACCAATATTAAGTCTTTTTCCAAACTGACCAACTTCAACAGCAAATTATTAACACAACTAAACCTCACATTTTATACCATATACACAATCCATCAATTATACATTCAGTTCATTCCTATCTTAAGGTCTTTTAGCCTAAGTTTTCACGTGACATTAAATATTAACTACGAGAAACGAAAATCATACCTTCGTACGGAATCAAAATATTCAAAGCTCCGGAGAAGCTTTCTGACTGAGTTATCAAAGAAAAAAATGTCCAAAATCGTCTATGCCTCCTAAAATTTTCGTTGGCCAAACCCAAAAGAAAGAGGAGTTATGTCACTGTCAACTTCCAGTAATAAAAAAATGGTGCCAACGTGTAGAAGAGAAAGTTACGAATACTCTTACCAAATTTAATTTTTTATTAAAGTTATGGATTTCAAAAAATCAAAGCCGGAAGTTCGAAAAAATTTAGGTTTTCTCCCTTTCTCTCTTCGTTATGCTCTTCCCTCTCTCTTACGTTGACACCAGCTCCAACAAGGAGTAGCGGAAGTAGATAAGTATTTTATTGCAAGATATTGTGAATACTTCGAGTTATCTGTACATTATTTAGAACTTGGAAGAAAGGCTTCAAATATTTATTATGTACCTGATGCTGTTCTGCTTCAAATAATAATAATAATAATAATAATAATAATAATAATAATAATATGGATTTGATTAAATTTAAATTATTATAAAATTAGTTTAATTATTGATAATAAAAATAATTTTTCTAAAAATAAAAAATTCTAATTTTATAAAATAAATTATAACTTAATTATATTTATATTTTTAAAATTGAGGGTCGTTACAATGGACATCCAAGGCTTTAGACAAGAGGATCATGAATCCCTTTATGATGCCTGAGAGAGGTACAGAGAGATGCTAAGGAAATGTCGCTCTAAAATATTTTCTGAGTGGGTGCAGTTAGACATCTTCTACTATGAGCTTACAGAAAAAGCTCAGATATCTCTAGATCATTCAGCTGGTGGATCTATACACATGAGAAAGACGATTGAAGAGGCTCAAGAGCTTATAAATACGGTTGCTAGAAATCAGCATATGTACTTAAATAGTGAGTCCTCCATGAAAGAAGAAGCTAAGGCAGTATCAACTGACTTTAGTCCTCAGGAACAAGCTGCTGAACTCAATCAGGAACTATCTGCTATAACAAAACGGTTAGCATAATTTAAGGAGATGCTACAAGAAACCGAAAATGCTAATAAGGCTATGGAATCACAATTGAATCAAACAAGATAGCAGCTATCAAAACAGATAACAGAAGAGTGCCAAGCAGTTCAATTAAGAAGTGAAAAAATATTAAATACCTCAACTCAAAGCAGTAGAAAGCCAAGAAAAGAATAACTGACAGAGGACGAGCAAACCGCCACCCAAAATTCCTCTAAGCATAGTAAGAGCCCAGAGAGGAATGATTCTGGCGTTTAAACAACAGAAAAGGGTGAAAAACTGGCATTAAACGCCCAGTGAATGCCTAGTTCTGGTGTTCAAACTCTAGAAAATGGTGAAAAGTTGGCATTGAACGCCCAACCCATGTTCAGTTCTGGCGTTCAAATGCTAGAAAAAGGTAGAAATCTGGCGTTAAACGCCCATTTCTCCTCCCATCCTGGCGTTCAAATGCCAATGAGGGATCAGACACCTACAAGTGCTGATAATAACTCCCTCAAGAAGGCTTCTCAGCCCGCCTCTGTAGGAAATAAACCTGCAGCAACCAAGGTTGAAGAATACAAAACTAAAATGCCTTATCCTCAGAAACTCTGCCAAGCGGAACAGGATAAACAATTTTTCCGCTTTGCAGACTATCTCAGGACTCTTGAAATCAAGATTCCGTTTGCAGAGGCACTTGAGCAAATACCCTCTTATGCTAAGTTCATGAAAGAGATCTTAAGTCATAAGAAGGATTAGAGAGAAACTGAAAAAGTTTTTTTCACTGAAGAATGCAGTACAATCATTCTAAAGAGCTTACCAGAGAAGCTTAAGGATCCTGGGAGCTTTATGATACCATGCACATTAGAGGGTACTTGTACCAAGACAACTCTATGTGATCTTGGGGCAAGTATCAACCTAATACCTGCATCTTCTATCAGAAAGCTTGGCTTGATTGAAGAAGTCAAACCAACCCGGATATGTCTTCAACTTGCTGATGGCTCCATTAAATACTCATCAGGCGTGATTGAGGACATGATTGTCACAGTTGGGCCATTTGCCTTTCCCACTGACTTTGTAGTGCTGGAGATGGAGGAGCACAAGAGTGCAACTCTCATTCTAGGAAGACCTTTCCTAGCAACTGGACGAACCTTCATTGATGTCCAAAAAGGGGAAGTGACCCTGAGAGTCAATGAGGATGAGTTTAGGCTGAATGCCGTTGAAGTAATGAAGCATCCAGACACATCAAAGGACTGCATGAGTGTTGATATTATTGACTCCCTGGTAGAGGAGATCAATATGGATGAGAGTCTCGAATCAGAGCTAGAGGATATCTTTAAAGATGTTCAGCCTGATCTGGAGGAACCAAAGGGAATAATAGAACCACTGAAAACTCCTCAGGAAGAGGAGAAACCTCCTAAACCCGAGCTCAAACCATTACCACCATCCCTGAAATATGCATTTCTGGAAGAAGGTGACATTTTTCCTGTAATCATAAGCTCTACCTTAGAGCCACAGGAAGAGAAAGCACTAATTCATGTGTTAAAGACACACAAGACAGCTCTTGGGTAGTCCATTAGTGATCTTAAGGGCATTAGCCCAGCCAGATGCATGCACAAGATCCTACTAGAGGATAATGCCAAGCCAGTGGTTCAACCACAAAGGCAACTGAATCCAGCCATGAAGGAGGTGGTGCAGAAAGAGGTCACTAAATTACTAGAGGCTGGGATTATTTATCCTATTTCTGATAGCCCCTGGGTGAGCCCTATCCAAGTTGTACCCAAAAAGGGAGGTATGACAGTGGTTCATAATAAAAAGAATGAACTGGTTTCTGCAAGAATCGTTACAGGGTGGCATATGTGTATTGACTATAGAAGGCTCAATACACCAGAAAGGATCATTTTCCTTTACCATTCATAGACCAGATACTAGAAAGACTAGCAGGTCATGACTATTATTGCTTTTTGGATGACTACTCAGGTTATAACCAAATTGTAGTAGATCCTCAGGATCAAGAGAAAACAGCATTCACATATTCATCTGGAGTATTTGCCTTCAGAAGGATGCCTTTTGGTCTGTGCAATGTACCAGCAACCTTTCAGATGCATGCTCTCTGTCTTCTCTGATATAGTGAAAAATTTTCTGGAAGTCTTCATAGATGACTTCTAAGTATTTGGAGACTCATTCAGCTCTTGTCTTGATCATCTAGCACTTGTTCTGAAAAAGATGCCAAGAGACTAACCTGGTTTTAAACTGGAAAAAATGTCACTTTATGGTGACTGAAGGAATTGTCCTTGGGCATAAAATTTCGAACAAAGGCATAGAGGTGGATCAAGCTAAGGTAGAGGTAATCGAAAAATTACCACCACCCACCAATGTTAAGGCAATCAGAAGTTTTCTGGGACATGCAGGATTCTACATGAGGTTTTTAAAGGATTTTTCAAAAATTGCGAAACCTCTGAGTAACCTGCTAGCTGCTGATACACCATTTGTCTTTGACACGGAGTGTTTGCAGGCCTTTGAAACTCTGAAGGCTAAGCTGGACACAGCGCCTGTCATTTCTGTACCAGACTGGACATTACCATTTGAACTAATGTATGATGCCAGTGACCATGCTATTGGTGCAGTATTGGGACAAAGGCATGACAAGCTTCTGCACGTCATTTACTATGCCAGCCGTGTTCTAAATGACGCGCAGAAAGATTACACAACCACAGAAAAGGAATTTCTTGCATTGGTTTATGCCATTGACAAGTTTAGATCCTATTTGGTAGGATCAAAAGTGATTGTGTACACTGACCATGCTGCTCTTAAATATCTACTTACAAAGCAGGATTCACAACCCAGGCTCATAAGATGGGTGTTGCTTCTGCAAGAGTTTGATATAGAAATAAGAGACAAAAAAGGGACAGAGAACCAAGTAGCAGATCACCTGTCCCGAATAGAACCAGTAGAAGGGGCGTCCTACCCCTCTACTAAGATCTCTGAAATCTTTCCAGATGAGCAACTCTTTGCCATTCAGAAAATACCGTGGTTTGTAGATATTGCAAACTATAAAGCGATAAGATTCATACCCAAAGAGTACAGCAGGTAGCAAACGAAAAAACTGATCTTTGATGCAAAGTACTATTTATGGGATGAACCATATCTCTTTAAGAGATGTGCAGACGGAATAATCCGTAGATGTGTGCCTAGAGAAGAAGCACAGAAGATTCTATGACATTGTCATAGATCACAATATGGAGGACATTTTGGAAGTGAGCAAACAGCCACAAAAGTCCTCCAATGTGGCTTCTACTGGCCTACCCTCTATAGAGACTCCCGAGAGTTTGTACTTAACTGTGACAGTTGCGAGAGAGCTGGTAATCTGCCTCAAGGTTACGCTATACCTCAACAAGGGATCTTAGAGATTGAGTTGTTTGACGTATGGGGTATTGACTTCATGGGGCCTTTCCCACCATCATACTCAAACACTTATATTTTGGTGGCTGTAGACTATGTATCTAAATGGGTAGAGACAATTGCAACACCCACTAATGATACTAAGACAGTGCTGAAGTTCCTCCAGAAACACATCTTTAGCAGATTTGGTGTCCCTAGAGCCCTAATCAGTGATGGAGGCACTCATTTCAGCAATAAACCGCTTTACTCTACTATGGTCAGATATGGAATTAGCCACAAGGTGGCAACTCCATATCATCCACAGACAAACGGGCAAGCTGAAGTCTCTAATAGAGAACGAAAAAGAATCCTGGAATGGACTGTAATTGCTCGTAGAAAGGACTGGGTAAGGAGCTTGGATGATGCTCTCTGGGCATACAGAACAGCATTCAAGACCCCTATAGGAACTTTTCCATACCAGCTTGTGTATGGAAAGGCTTGTCACCTGCCCGTGGAACTGAAGCATAAAGCCTACTGGGCAACCAGATTCCTGAACCTTGATGCCAAATTAGCTGGAGAGAAAAGATTGCTCCAGTTGAATGAGTTAGAGGAATTCAGACTCAATGCTTTCGAAAATGCAAAAATTTACAAAGAGAAAGCAAAAAGGTGGCATGATAAGAAACTGTCATCCAGAGTCTTTGAGCCAGGACAAAAAGTTCTGCTGTTTAACTTTAGGCTCAGACTATTCCCTGGGAAATTAAAATCCCGGTGGAGAGGACCATATGTGATTACAAGTGTGTCACTGATGAGCGGATAATTTATACGCTTTTTGGCATTGTTTTAAGGTAGTTTTTAGCATGATCTAGTTACTTTTAGGGATGTTTTCATTAGTTTTTATGTTAAATTCACATTTTTGGACTTTACTATGAGTTTGTGTGTTTTTTTGTGATTTCAGGTAATTTCTGGCTGAAATTGAGGGACTTGAGCAAAACTCTGATAGGAGGCTGACAAAGGACTGCTGATGCTGTTGGAATCTGACCTCCCTGCACTCGAAATGGATTTTCTGGAGCTACAGAACTCCAAATGGTGCGCTCTCAACGGCGTTGGAAAGCGGACATCCAGAGCTTTCCAGCAATATATAATAGTCCATACTTTATTCTGAAATTGAATACGTAAAGTGGCGCTCAACGCCAAGTACATGCTGCTGTCTCGAGTTAAACGCCAGAAACACGTTACAACCCGGAGTTGAACGCCCAAAACACGTTATAACTTGGAGTTCAACTCCAATAAAAGCCTCAGCTCGTGGATAGATCAAGCTCAGCCCAAGCATACACCAAGTGGGCCCTGGAAGTGGATTTATACATCAATTACTTACTCATGTAAACCCTAGTAGCTAGTCTAGTATAAATAGGATAAGTTACTATTGTATTAGACATCTTTTGACAGTTTAATCTTTTGACTTTGTAGTCTTTGATCATTCGGTCTTTTGATCATTCAGGGGGCTGGCCATTCGGCCATGCCTAAACCTTTCACTTATGTATTTTCAACGGTGGAGTTTCTGCACACCATAGATTAAGGGTGTGGAGCTCTGCTGTACCTCAAGTTTCAATACAATTACTATTACTTTCTATTCAATTCTCTTTTATTCTTATTCCAAGATATACGTTATACTTAACTTTGATGAATGTGATGATCCGTGACACTCATCATCATTCTCACCTATGAACGCGCGTGATTGACAACCACTTCCGTTCTACTCTAGGCCGGGCGCATATCTCTTAGATTCCCCAACAGAATCTTCATGATATAAGCTAGATAGATGGCGGCATTCATGGGGATCCGGAAAGTCTAACCTTGTCTGTGGTATTCCGAGTAGGATCCCGGGAATCCGGAAAGTCTAACCTTGTCTGTGGTATTCTGAGTAGGATTCCGGTATTGAATGACTGTGACGAGCTTCAAACTCCTGAAGGCTGGGCGTGATGATAGACGCAAAAGAATCAAGGGATTCTACTCCAACCTGATATAGAACCGACAGATGATTAGCCGTGCTATGACAGAGCATAGGACCATTTTCACTGAGAGGATGGGATGTAGCCATTGACAACGGTGGTGCCCTACATACAGCTTGCCATGGAAAGAAGTAAGAAGAATTGGATGAAAGCAATAAGAAAGTAGAGATTCGAAAGGATTCTAGCATCTCCACACGCCTATCTGAAATTCCCACTATTGATTTACATAAGTATTTCTA
>NC_029772.3:20380400-20384159 GCF_000817695.3 Arachis duranensis | reverse complement strand
CATTTTTCGTTTGTTAGAGTCCATGCATTAAAGATTTCTAAGTTTGGTGTCTTGCATGTTTTCTTTGCATCAAAAATTTTTCAAAATTATGTTCTTGATGTTCATCATGATCTTCAAAGTGTTCTTGGTGTTCATCTTGACATTCATAGTGTTCTTGCATGCATCTTGTGTTTTGATCCAAAATTTTCATGTTTTGGGTCATTTTTGTATTTTTCTCTCTCATCATAAAAAAATTCAAAAATAAAAAATATCTTTTCCTTTTTTATCTCCTAATTTTCGAAAATTTGAGTTGACTTAGTCAAAAATTTTAAAAATTAGTTGTTTCTTACAAGTCAAGCCAAATTTTCAATTTTAAAAATCTTATCTTTTCAAAACTTTTTCAAAAATTAAATATTTTCCTTTTTTCTTATTAATTTTTGAAATTTTTTTTAAAATATTTTTCAAAATATTTTTCTTAGCTTTTACATCATATTTTCGAAAATTAGCTAACAAGTAATGTGATTGATTCAAAAATTTGAAGTTTGTTACTTTCTTGTTAAGAAAGGTTCAATCTTTAAGTTCTAAAATCTTATCTTGTAGTTTCTTGTTAGTGAAGTAAGTAATTTTAAAATTTAAAAATTAAATCTTTTTTATCTTTTATCTTATCTTTTTCAAAAATTTTATCTTTTTCAAAATTTGATTTCAAAATATCTTATCTAACCTCTTTAACTCTTTGTTTGTTTCTTATCTTTTTCAAAACCACCTAACTACTTTTTCCTCTCTAATTTTCGAAAATATCTCATCTCTTTTTCAAAAAAATTCTTTTGTTTTAAATTTTAATTTTAATCTTATCTTATTTCTAATTTTCGAAAATTACTAACCCCTTTTTCAAAATTATTTTCGAAATTCTCTATCTCTTTTCTTATTCTATTTAATTATTTATTTACTAACACTTCTCTTCACCTCTCTTCATCTAAAAAAAATCCGAACCCAATCTATCCCTTGAGTTTGGATTCTTCACTTTTCTTTCTTCTATCCTTTCTTCTTCTACTAATATAAAGGAATCTCTATACTGTGACATAGACGATTCCTCTTCTTTTCTTGTTTTCTTCTCTTTCATATGAGCAGGAACAAGGATAAAGGCACTCTTGTTGAAATTAATCCTGAACCTGAAAGGACTCTGAAAAGGAAACTAAGAGAAACTAAATTACAACAATCCAGAAATAACCTTTCAGAAATTTTCGAACAAGAGAAGGAGATGGCAGCCAAAAATAATAATAATGCAAGGAGAATGCTTGGTGACTTCACAAAGCCAACGTCCAAATTTGATGGAAGAAGCATCTCCATTCCTGCCATTGGAGCCAATAATTTTGAGCTGAAACCTCAGCTAGTTGCCTTAATGCAACAAGAGCTAGAATATGGTTGGATTTACAACCTAAGGATAGCCTGGACTCCTGGGATAAGCTGGTCACTGCCTTCTTGGATAAATTCTTTCCTCCTCAGAAGCTGAGCAAGCTAAGAGTGGTTGTTCAAACCTTCAAACAAAAAGATGGTGAATCCCTCTATGAAGCTTGGGAAAGATACAAGCAGCTGACCAAAAGATGTCCATCTGACATGTTTTCAGAATGGACCATATTAGATATCTTCTATTATGGTCTATCTGAATTTTCGAAAATATCATTGGACCATTCTGCAGGTGGATCTATCCACCTAAAGAAAACGCCTGAAGAGGCTCAAGAACTCATTGACATGGTTGCAAACAACCAATTCATGTACACTTCTGAGAGGAATTCCGTGAATAATGGGATACCTCAAAAGAAAGGAGTTCTTGAAATTGATGCTCTGAATGCCATATTGGCTCAGAACAAAGTGTTGACTCAGCAAGTCAACATGATCTCTCAAAGTCTGAATGGATGGCAAAATGCATCCAACAGTACTAAAGAGGCGGCTTCTAAAGAAGCTTATGATCCTGAGAACCCTGCCATGGCAGAGGTTAATTACATGGGTGAACCTTATGGAAACACCTATAACTCATCATGGAGAAATCATCCAAATTTCTCATGGAAGGATCAACAAAAGCCTCAACAATGATTTACCAATGGTGGACGCAATAGGCTGAGCAATAGCAAGCCTTTTCCATTATCTTCTCAGCAACAGACAAAGAATTCTGAACAAAACACTTCTAATTTAGCCAATCTAGTCTCTGATTTGTCAAAGGCCACTTTCAGTTTCATGAATGAAACAAGATCCTCCATCAGAAATCTGGAGGCACAAGTGGGCCAGCTGAGTAAGAAAGTCATTGAAACTCCTCCCAGTATTCTCCCAAGCATTACAAAAGAGAATCCAAAAGGAGAGTGCAAGGCCATTGATGTGATCAATATGTCCGAATGCACAAGGGAGAAAGAGGACGAAAATCCTAGTGAGGAAGACCTCCTGGGACGTCCCTCAAGCAAGAAGGAGTTTCCTATCAAGGATCCAAAGGAATCCGAGGCTCATATAGAGACCATAGAGATTCCATTAAATCTCCTTCTGCCATTCATGAGCTCTAAAGACTATTCTTCCTCTGAAGAGGATGAAGATGTGACTGGAGAGCAAGTTGCTCAATATTTAGGAGCTATCATGAAGCTGAATGCCAAGCTGTTTGGTAATGAAACATGGGAAAGTGAACCTCCCTTGCTCATTAGTGAACTAGATACTTGGATTCAGAAAATTTTACCTCAAAAGAGACAAGATCCTGGCAAGTTCTTAATACCTTGTACCATAGGCACCATGACCTTTCAAAAGGCTCTATGTGATCTGGGGTCAGGGATAAATCTTATGCCACTCTCTGTAATGGAGAAGCTGGGGATCATTGAGGTACAACCTGCCTTGTTCTCATTACAATTGGCAGACAAGTCATTGAGACAAGCTTATGGAATAGTGGAGGACGTGTTAGTGAAGGTTGAAGGCCTTTACATCCCTGCTAATTTCATAATCTTAGACACTAGGAAGGAAGAGGATGAATGCATTATCCTTGGAAGACCTTTCCTAGCCACAGCAGGAGCTGTGATAGATGTCAACAGAGGTGAACTAGTCCTTCAATTGAATGGGGACTACCTTGTGTTTAAGGCACAAGGCCATCCCTCTGTGACAAAAGAGAGTAAGCATGAAGAGGTTCTCTCAGTTCAGAGTCAAGAAGAGCCCCCACAGTCAAACTCTAAGTTTGGTGTTGTGAGGCCACAACCAAACTCTAAGTTTGGTGTTAAGATCCCATATCCAAACTCTAAGTTTGGTGTTGGGACTATACAACATTGACCTGATCACCTTGTGGCTCCATGAGAGCCACTGTCAAGCTATTGACATTAAAAAAGCGCTTGTTGGGAGGCAACCCAATTTTATCTAATTTTTATTTTATATTATTTTTATTTTGTGTTTTATTAGGTACATGATCATGAGGAGTCACGAAAAAAACATAAAAATTAAAAACAGAATCAAAAATAGCAGAAGAAAAATCACACCCTGGAGGAAGCACAGGCTGGCGTTCAACACCAGTAAGATGCATCTGGTTGGTGTTCAACGCCAGAACAGAGCATCAACCTGGCACTGAATGCCAGAAACAAGCAACATTCTGGCGCTAAACGCCAGGAATGTGCCTAGAGAAGAAAAACTGGCGCTGAACGCCAGTAACAAGCATGAAACTGGCGTTCAACGCCAGAAACATGCTTTACATGGGCGTTGAACGCCCAGAATGTGCACCACACGGCGTTTAAACGCCAGAATGGTGTGCAAAGGCATTTTACA
>NC_029772.3:20378291-20380029 GCF_000817695.3 Arachis duranensis | reverse complement strand
TACCATCAATGGCACCTAAGGCCGGAAAAGGTAAAGGGAAGACAAAAGCTTCCACCTCTGAGTCATGGGAGTTGGAAAGATTCATCTCCAAGAGCCATCAAGACCACTTTTATGATGTTGTGGCAAAGAAGAAGGTGATCCCTGAGGTCCCTTTCAAGCTCAAGAAAAATGAGTATCCGGAGATCTGACATGAGATTCGAAGAAGAGGTTGGGAAGTCCTAACCAACCCCATGCAACAAGTCGGAATCGTAATGGTTTAAGAGTTCTATGCCAATGCATGGATCACTAGGAACCATGATCAAAGTATAAACCCGAATCCAAAGAATTATCTCACAATGGTTCGGGGGAAATACTTAGATTTTAGTCCGGAAAATGTGAGGTTGGCGTTTCACTTGCCCATGATGCAATGAGATGAACGCCCCTACACTAGAAGGGTCAACTTTAATCAAAGGTTGGACCAAGTCCTAATGGACATATGTGTGGAAGGAGCTTAATGGAAGAGAGACTCCAAAGGCAAGCCAGTTCAACTAAGAAGACTGGACCTCAAGCCTGTGGCTAGAGGATGGTTGGAGTTCATTCAACGCTCCATCATTCCTACTAGCAACCGATCTGAAGTTACTGTGGATCGGGCCATCATGATTCATAGCATCATGATTGGAGAGGAAGTAGAAGTTCATGAGGTAATCTCCAATGAAATCTACAAAATAGCCGACAAGCCCTCCACCATGGCAAGGCTAGCTTTTCCTCACCTTATTCGCCATCTATGTTACTCAGCTGGAGTTATCATAGAAGGAGACATTCCTATTGAAGAGGATAAGCCCATCACCAAGAAGAGGATGAAGCAAGCAAGAGAGACCCTTCACGGTTCTCAAGAGATGCATGAGGAAGCTCATCATCAAGAAATCCCTGAGATGCCTCAAGGGATGCACTTTCCTCCCAATAACTATTGGGAACAACTCCACACTTCCCTAGAAGATTTGAGCTACAATGTGGGACAATTAAGGGTGGAACATCAAGAGCACTCCATCATTCTCCAGGAAATAAGAGAAGATCAAAGAGCAATGAGGGAGGAGCAACAAAGGCAAGGAAGGTACATAGAAGAGCTTAAGGACATTGTTGGTCCTTCAAGAAGAAGACGCCACTAAGGTGGATTCATTCCTTGTTCTTATTTCTTTCTGCTTTTCGGTTTTTATGTTGTATGTTTATCTATGTTTTGTGTCTCTACTTTATGATCATTAGCATGTAGTAACTATGTCTTAAAGTTATGAATAAAATCCATTAATCCTTCACCTCTCTTAAATGAAAAATGTTTTTAATTCAAAAGAACAAGAAGTACATAAATTTCGAAAATTGTCCTTGAATTTAATTTAATTATATTGATGTGGTGACAATACTTTTTGTTTTCTGAATGAATGCTTAAACAGTGCATATTTTTTGATCTTGTTGTTTATGAATGTTAAAACTGTTGGCTCTTGAAAGAATGATTAACAAAGAAAAATGTTATTGGTGACCTGAAAAATCATGAAATTGATTCTTGAAGCAAGAAAAAGCAGTGAAAAGTAAAAAGCTTGCGAAAAAAAATATATAATTGGCGAAAAAAATTAGAAAAGAAAAAAGAAAAAGCAAGCAGAAAAAGCCAATAGCCCTTAAAACCAAAAGGCAAGGGTAAAAAGGATCCAAGGCTTTGAGCATCAATGGATAGGAGGGCCCAAGGAAATAAAATCCAGGCCTAAGCGGG
>NC_029772.3:20350040-20377225 GCF_000817695.3 Arachis duranensis | reverse complement strand
CAACAGAATCTTCGTGGTATAAGCTAGATAGATGGCGGCATTCATGGGGATTCGGAAAGTCTAACCTTGTCTGTGGTATTCTGAGTAGGATCCCAGGAATCCGGAAAGTCTAACCTTGTCTGTGGTATTCCGAGTAGGATTCCGGTATTGAATGACTGTGACGAGCTTCAAACTCCTGAAGGCTGGGCGTGATGACAGACGCAAAAGAATCAAGGGATTCTACTCCAACCTGATTGAGAACCGACAGATGATTAGCCGTGCTGTGACAGAGCATTTGGACCATTTTCACTGAGAGGATGGGATGTAGCCATTGATGATGGTGATGCCCTACATACAGCTTACCATGGAAAGGAGTAAGAAGGATTGGATGAGAGCAATAAGAAAGTAGAGATTCGAAAGGATTCTAGCATCTCCACACGCCTATCTGAAATTCCCACTATTGATTTACATAAGTATTTCTATCCCTTTTTATTTTATTTATTTTTATTTATCCAATCTAATCACATTTGACTTTATGAGTCCACTTAACTGAGATTTACAAGATGACCATAGCTTGCTTCATACCAACAATCTCTGTGGGATCGACCCTTACTCACGTAAGGTATTACTTGGATGACCCAGTACACTTGCTGGTTAAGTTGAACGGAGTTGTGAGCTTCTCTAACAGTGCCTGGAACTCTTTTATCACAATTTCGTCCACCAGTCACCATATTGATATATAGAGCTTCAGGATATTGACTCTAACAAAAAGTTCATTGTTAATAGACAGAGAGTCAAGCATTATCTTGAAAGCAATGTTGATCAAGAATGCTCAAAAATGAGACTAGATTAAAGCTCATAAAGGTCCAGCTAAAGACAATAAAGAAGCGCTTACTGTGAGGCAACCCAGCCATTGGCATAGTTTATTTATTATTTAAATAATAATTATAGGATTTTAATATAAAATTATCTTCAAGATTAATTCTCAATTTCAGGAGTTCACAGAGTTATAGAAGGATTCAGAGCAAAAAGCAGAGAAAAGAAGCTCAATAGCACAAAAATGCCAGTAAGAGGCATTTTTGGGCGTTAAATGCCAGAATGGGTACCATTCTGGGCGTTTAATGCCAGAACTGCAGCATTCTAGGCATTTAGAAAAACGCCCAGTGATAAAGGGTACCTGGCTGGGCGTTAAACACCCAAAACAAGCAACAATTGGGCGTTAAACGCCAGAATGGATTCCATTCTGGGCGTTTAACGCCAGGAATGTGGAGGGGAGGAAGTTTTGTTTTCAACTCAAATTTTTTTCGAATTTTCATGTTTTCATCCATCATTTCTTGCATGAACATGTTACAAATTCTCATTTTTCAATTTCAATTTAAAAAATAAAATAAAATAAAATAAAATAATAAAAAATATCTTTCTTCGCCTTCTTTTCAAATCTTTTTCAAAATTCATATATCTTTTTAATTTCTTTTCAAATCTTTTTCAAAACCCATCTATCTTTCTAATATCTTTTCAAATCATTTTCAACTCATCATACTATCTTTTCAAATTTAGATTTATCTTTTTCAAAACTCTCTCTTATCTTTTCAATTTTAAAATTACATCTTTTGCTTATCATAATTATCTTTTTACAAATCATATCTTCTATCATATATTTTTCAAAAATTTTTGAACCCACCCCCTCCCTTTTAAATTCACATTCGGCCACCCCTGTACTCCACCATTCGAATTTGTCCCTCCTCCTATTCCTCTTCTTTCCTTTCTTTTGCTTAAGGACAAGAAAACCTCTAAGTTTGGTGTGCTTTTCGTGATTACTGGGCTAAGATTTACCAAGATCATGGCTCCTAAGGGAAAATAAACCACTCCAAAAGGCAAGAAAGAGAACATTCCAAAACCACTTTGGAATCAAGAGAGGTTCTTAACCAAAGAACATGCAGACCATTACCACAAAATAATGGGTCTAAGATCAGTGATCCCAGAAGTTAAATTCGATCTGAAAGAAGATGAATATCCAGAGATCCAAGAACAGATTCGAAATAGGGGCTGGGAAATTCTAGCTAATCCTGAGACAAACGTGGGTAAAAATATGGTTCAGAAATTTTACTCAAATCTGTGACAAACAGACAAGCAGAGAATGACTGGAACCACCTTCTATACCTTTCAAATCATGGTAAGAGGAAAGATTATTTACTTTGACCTGGACAGAATAAGAGAGGTCTTCAAGCTGTCTCAACTACAAGATGATCCAGAATCCTTTAATAGGAGAATGGTGAGAGTAGATAAGCGCTTGGACCAAGTTCTAGAGGACATATGCATCCCTGGAGCCAAGTGAATAACCAACACAAAGGGTGTCCCAAATCAACTCAAGAGAGGGGATCTCAAACCAGTTGCTAGAGGCTGGCTGGATTTCATTGGGCATTCCATACTGTCCACCAGCAACCACTCTGAGGTCACTGTCAAAAGAGCAATGATGGTCCATTGCATTATGCTGGAAAATGAAGTGGAGGTTCATCATCTAATTTCTTGTGAGCTTTACACAATTACAAACAAGAACTCCACTGAAGCCAAATTGGCATACCCAAGCTTGATTTCTCTGCTATGTAAAGATGCTGGGGTAAAGATGGGAGTAGATGAGTATATCTCAGTTAACCACCCAATCACAAAAAAAGTCAATAGAAGGACAACAAGTGCAAGATAACTCCATCAAAAGGAGGGTGCAGGAGTTCCTCCCAGAAATCCCTCAGATTGACTACTGGACCCGACTAGAAGCATTTGTCACCAAGCTGCAAGAAGCTATGGATCAACTTAAGGAAGAACAGCAGAATCAAAATAGCATGCTTTGCAAACTGCTTAAGGAATAGGATAAGCAAGGGCGTGAACTACAGGAGCTGAAGCGCCAGAAGCTGTCTCTTGAAGGACCAGACACTCCACAGATTGAAGGAGCATCCATCTCCCAAAATAAAGGTTATTGAGTCCTAATCTTAAGTCTGTGATAACTTCTGCTATTAGAGATTTACCTTAGGAGTCACATGAATAGTAGTAATTAGTATTTTTAATTTTAATTTTAATTTTTTTATTTTCAAGTAAGCTATAATTTATTTTTCTCATCATCATTAAACATGAATAAAATAGCAGATTTTTTAGAATAAGGAGGCAATTTTGTTTTTCGAGTTCTTAATAAGAAAAATTCAAATTATTTATATGTGGTGGCAAAACTTTTTGTTTTCTGAATGAATGCTTGAACAGTGCATAATTTTGATAGTGAAGTTTATGAATGTTAAAATTGTTGGCTCTTGAAAGAATAATGAACGAAGAAAATGTTATTGATGATTTGAAAAATCATGAAATTGATTCTTGAAGCAAGAAAAAGCAGTGAAAAAAAAGAAGAAAAAGCCAATAGCCCTTTAAACCAAAAGGCAAGGGTAAAAAAGATCCAAGACTTTGAGCATTAATCGATAGGAGGGCCTAAAAGAATGAAATCCTGGCCTAAGCGGCTAAATCAAGCTGTCCCTAACCATGTGCTTGTGTCATGAAGGTCCAAGTGTAAAACTTGAGACTGAGTGGTTAAAGTCGTGATCCAAAGCAAAAGAGTGTGCTTAAGAACTCTGGACACCTCTAACTGGGGACTTTAGCAGAGCTGAGTCACAATCTGAAAAGGTTCACCCAGTTATGTGTCTGTGGCATTTATGTATCCGGTGATAATACTGGAAAACAAAGTGCTTAGGGCTACGGCCAAGACTCATAAAGTAGATGTGTTCAAGAATCAACATACTAAACTAGGAGAATCAATAACACTATCTAAATTCTGAGTTTCTATAGATGCCAATCATTCTGGACTTCAAAGGATAAATTGAGATGTCAAAACTGTTCAAAAACCAAAAAGCTACTAGCCCCGCTCATCTAATGTGAATTTGAGCTTCATGCAAAACTTTGAGAAATTATTGCCTATCGATTTTCTTTCTATCCTGTTTTATTTATCTAGTTGCTTGAGGACAAGCAACAGTTTAAGTTTGGTGTTGTGATGAGCGGATATTTTATACGCTTTTTTTGGGTATTTTCATATAGTTTTTAGTAGGATCTAGATATTTTTAGGTATATTTTTATTAGTTTTTATGAAAAAAAATCACATTTCTGGACTTTACTATGAGTTTGTGTGTTTTTCTATAATTTCAGGTATTTTATGACTGAAATTGAGGGACCTGAGCAAAAATCTGATTCAGAGGCTGAAAAAGGACTGCAGATGCTGTTGGATTCTGACCTCCCTGCACTCGAAATGGATTTTCTAGAACTATAGAAGCCTAATTGGCGTGCTCTCAATTGCGTTGGAAAGTAGACATCCAGGGCTTTCCAGAAATATATAATAGTCCATACTTTTTCCGAGTTATGATGACGCAAACTGGCGTTTAATGCCAACTTTCTACCCTATTCTGGCGTTAAACACCAGAAACAGGATACAAGCTGAAGTTAAACGCCCAAATAGGCACAAAAGCTGGAGTTAAATGCCACGAATAGCCTCTACACGTGAAAGCTTCATTGCTCAGCCCAAATATACACCAAGTGGGCCCTGGAAGTAGATTTCTGCACTATCTATCTTAGTTTACTCATTTTTTGTAAACCTAGGTTACTAGTTTAATATAAAAACTACTTTTAGAGATTTTTTTTGTACCTCATGACATTTTATATCTGGAATTTGTATCTTTGATGGCATGAGTCTCTAAACCCCATGGTTAGGGATGAGGAGCTTTGCTGTGTCTCGAAGAATTAATGCAATTATTCTTGTCTTCTATTCAATCACGCTTGTTTCTATTCTAAGATATTCATTCGCACTTCAACATGATGAATGTGATGATCCGTGACACTCATCACCATTCTCAACCTATGAACACATGCTTGACAACCACTTCCGTTCTACCTTAGATTGAATGTATATTTCTTTGGTTCCTGGTCCACGAGTTTGACTGCCTCTCCTGACAATAGAGCATTCAATCCGTGAATCCAGAGCCTTCATGGTATAAGCTAGAATCAATTGGCAGTATTCTTGAGATCCGAAAAGTCTAAACCTTGTCTGTGATATTTTGAGTAGGATCTGGGATGGGATGACTGTGAAGAGCTTCAAACTCACGAATGTTGGGCGTAGTGACAGATGCAAAAGGATTGCTGGATCCTATTCCAACACAAGTGAGAACTGACAGATGATTAACCATGTACATGGACCATTTTCACTGAGAGGACGGATGGTAGCCATTGACAACAGTGATCCACCAACATACAGCTTGCCATGGAAGAAGCCTTGCGTGCGTGAAGAAGAAGACAGTAGGAAAACAGAGATTCAGAAGACAGAGCGTCTCCAAAACTCCAACCCATTCTCCATTATTGCATAATAAGTATTTATTTCATGCTCTTTTACTTTTCACAATTAAAACTAAGAACCACTATTGATATCCTGACCAAGAATAATAAGATAACCATAGCTTGCTTCAATCCGGCAATCTCCGTAGGATCGACCTTTACTCACGTAAGGTATTACTTGGACGACCCAGTGTACTTGCTGGTTAGTTGTGCGGAATTACAAAGTGTGATTGTAATTTTCGTGCACCAGTCTTCTTCCCTCTCCCTCACTTTCAGGATATACCTTTATTTTCCTCCTTCTAATCTTCCAAAGTCGTCGATCTTGTTGCTGTGACCCAGAACAATCCATCGCTCTTTTTATTGTTCTTCAATTCAAAGTCTCCGACTTTGTTGTTGGAACCCAGAACAATCGACCGTTCTTTTTACTTTTCTTCCATTCAAAGTCACCAACACAACAAGCCTCCCTATCTCTGAACCATATACTGTCACACTCTCAGCATTTGCAAATTGTTACAAGTAAGTCACTCTTTGTTCTCTTTTTTTCCTCTTATTTCATTCTTTCCATTAATTAAAATTAATACTGTTTGTCTGCGACTAATAATTGGTACAAGTTGTAACACCCTACCATACTTAATTTTATGCTTAAGTCATAAGACTGAGATAGTAAGGTATTACGACCTCTAAAAATTAAAAAATATATATATAATAATAATAAAGAAAAAGATACTTAACTAGGATCCTTGAAAAACGAGTGAAACAATATCGCAAAATAAAATGCACAATGCTCAGGAAAGGATTACTTGCGTGCTAAGAAACCTAATAGGAACATGATGAAGATAAATATGTATGTATGTATGTATGTATATGTATACATAATAATAACCCAAAAGAACATATTCAAAACCCTAGTTCTCCATAAAACCTCTAAGAGGTACATAAACAAAGTATTCTGACATACAAGAGGAGAAACTATACATATATATACATCAAAATAACAAAAGGAGACTCCAAAGTAAACCACTTCACCACAAAACCTTCAGACGCTTACCGAGGAGCCACTCGACCTGCATCTGAAAATAACAACATAGCATGGGGTGAGAACCGGAGGTTCTCAGCATGGTAAAGGTGCCATGCATATAATATATAAGGTCCTGGAAATGCCAAAGGAAATCTTAGAACTCCAACATATAGTTATAAAACTTAATTTCTAAGCAAAAGCCATAAAAAGAGGTAGGTAATCTAAAACACTCCTAGACTTACTCACTTTTAAACCTAACATCAACGCCAACACATTTTACCCTTCCTCCGCTCCTCCGTCATCCATAAATCATGCAGAGATAAGTAACCAGACAAATTCACACACAAGAAAAAGCATATAGAGCAAGTAGCAAGTATAGCAGGTAGCAGGATATATATTCAATTAGGCAATCTCAGATAATACATAATAATCAAAACAAACAAATGCGCATGATGCATGCCTGTCCTATGGCTGTTGATATCAACTGTCGGTTACGTAGCCATCCCGACATGTTCTCAAGTTCAAAATACACCATGGGAAGGACCCCCAAGCTGACATGGGGAAAAGAACGTCCCAAGCTCAATAATATCCATGGGATTGAATCCCAAGCTGACATGGGGAGAAGAGACAACACCCCAAGCTGACATGGGGAAGGAATACCCCAAGCTGACATGGGGAAGATAGTACCCCAACCTCAATAATGTTCAATCATTAGCGTACATATACAACTACGGCATACTTGCGACATTACTGCACTTTCTCAATAAATACCACGGGAAAATCCCGGCTGACATGGGGAAGACAACGTCCCAAGCTCAGGTTATTCAATCATGTCTTACAATTTATCATTTTTAGTCTCAATACTAATTCATGTCTCAATCTCGTCATTCTCCATTTCACTCAACTCATTGATCATACATTTTTATTATTCTTGACTAATTAATTACATCAAGACTCAATTTCTTACATATACTATCTTCCTTCATCTTATCAAATCAAATACTATCTTCTAACACTTTAATATCCACCTCAATTAATAAAACTCATGTGTTATTCAACAATCCTCCCCTTTCAACCATAATCTTCCATTTCAAAAATCCATTAACCTATTCCCTTCATTCATTCATAGCCAATCATAAATCAACTTCAACCAATTAAACAAGCCATAACCACCAAATTTCATTAACATATATCAACCTTATCAACAACCCATCACTAATAAATTCAAGAACACATATTCAATAATACCAATAAATCATGCTCATAAATTCCAACACAAGCTCAATTTCAATAACACATATTCAATAACTTCAACTACTCATGCTCATAAATCCTAATTCAAACTCAGTCATAAATCTATTCAATATCACCATAAGGATAATCATTTAATGCATCTAACCTTTTCAACTTAACCTAAGTTCTCTAGCCTAAGTTTTCACAAAACCTTACATGTTAAATGCGTGAAACCTAAACCATACCTTGGCCGATTCCCGCTCAACCCGGAACACTTTAATTTCACTTTTTTTCAAGCCCTTGGGGCTCCAACACTACCAAGCTCAGATTTCCATCCTCACAACTCCATTTCCAAGCTTCCAAAATCACCAACAAGCTTCAACAAGCATCAACATTCACATACACACTACCTAAACCACAATTACCACATCCAAACATAACAATCAATACCCAAATGCCTAAATTCAGAAATTCTATTAGGGTTTGAGATCTCTTACCTTTACCCACTGATCCTTGAGCAATACCCACAAGAAATCAAGTCTAGTGGACCCCTAAAACATGAAAATAATCAAGGAATTGAGTTCCTCAAACCTTAAACTCGAAATTTATATACCAGCAAAAATGGAGCTAGGAAAACGCAATTTACTTACTGTTTTGTTTGGATAGAATTGAAGAGCTCGAAGAGCTCGACGAGCCCGATGCGTGGCTACAAACGGCTTGTCAATCGGAGCTCCGGATCAAAAGTTATCAATGTTTGAAGATGAGGTTAGGGTTTGCTTCTTCTTCTCCCCTCCCATGGCTGCATTTAGCGTGTTTGATGATTAAGAGAGGAGAGAGGGGGTTCTTTTAAGTGTTTTATGCTGAGTTGGGTTGGATCTTGGACCCATTTTGGGTCCGGTTTAACCGGTTCGGTCCGTTTGGCTCAATCTTGGGTCAAATTTTTCGAAATTTGTGTCAAAATTCTCGTTTCAACAAGCTCTATCCTATTTTGATATTAATTTTACATTTTTAGCTTTCCTACTAAAAATTCAATTTATTAACTAATTATTTACCGGTTTTAGCGGGGTTTACACAAGTGTGTTTTTCTTTGTTGTTGTTTATCATTTACAAAATCTATTTTAAAGTCTATTGTCTTTGATCTTTTTTCCATTTTTTTCTCCTTGAGTAGCAATACTAATTTATTAATTTAGAATCACTAAAACAAAGAGTACTTCAAAGAGTACTAGAAAAAAAAACTTAATAGTAGCTATTGTTAATAATTCTACAACATAGATACAGGTTATAGCTCATATATAATTTTGGGTATTGATGATTATAAGTCCCTGTTTATAATTTATTAGTTTATACTTGATTATATAGATATGATGTTCATTTTGAGCGGCTGAACAAATTAATAAAAATTTGTATACAAATTTACCAGAAATAGAGCAGTTAATTTGAAGTATTTTATAATATTTACTTGCTTAAACTTTGCTTTGAACATACGAGTTTAAATTAGTTATGTAATAGTGATCATTGTTGAGTTAAAATTATTGTACATGTGATCTTGTAATTACTTGTTAATAATCCTACAACATAGATTCAGGTTCTAGCTTATATATAATTTTGGGTATTGATGATTATAAGCCCCTGTTTATAATTTATTAGTTTATACTTGATTATACAGATATGATGTTCATTTTGAGCGGCTGAACAAATTAATAAAAATTTGTATACAAATTTACCAGAAATAGAGCAGTTAATTTGAAGTATTTTATAATATTTACTTGCTTAAACTTTGCTTTGAACGTACGAGTTTAAATTAGTTATGTAATAGTGATCATTGTTGAGTTAAAGTTATTGTACATGTGATTTTTGTAATTACTTGACTATATAGATGTGATGTTCATTTTAAGCGGCTGAACAAATCAATAAAAAATAGAGTCATTCTTAATGGTATACAAATTTACCAAAAACAGAGCACTTAATTTCAAGTATTTTATAATATTTACTTAGTACAAAATTTGCTTTGAACATACGAATTTAAATTAGTTATGTAACAGTAACTTTTGTTGAGTTAAAATTATTGTACATGTGATATTTTGTAATTACTTGTTAATAATCATGCAAAATAAATACAGGTTATAGCTCATATATAATTTTGGGTATTGATGATTATAAGCCCCTATTTATGAATTCTTAGTTTATACTTGATTTTATAGGTACAAAGTAGCATTAGTTCATTTTTAATATTATACAAATTAATTAAAAATAGAAAAGCTAATTAATATATTTCATGATATATTGCTTTTTAGATTATAATTACTTGCAAAAAATAGGTCAAATCTAAATATACTAATTCAAATGAGTTATTGTGGGATGCTAACTATATGGAATAAGAGGGTCTTATAATGTTTTTTAGATACTAACTAGGAGTTATGTATAAATAACAACTGGCTTGTGTACTGAACTAATGTTAAGCAAAATAGTTTTTAATGGGAAGTTTTTGGAAAATCTACGCCGCTGTTTTATAACTTTCAAAACTAAATATTACTTAAAATTATCATCATGAACTTATAAACAACTTAAAATTAATTAATACATAAGTGCATTTATTCAAATTTTCTTTATGTATATCTGTATTTGTTTACTTTTAGTTAATAATTTTTTGATTACATTAATTGATTGTGTATTATTATTTATTGTGATAATATATTTCTTTTTACTATTCAAATTTTCTTGCATGCAATTTAATAGTATTGTGCTCATGCATTTTTTTTACGTTTTATATTAATAATAGACTTACAACACAAGTATGGGTAGCGTTGACAAAATTTTAACAAAGAATTCTATTCAATTTGATGATTTGAATTTTGAGTATAGTGGTTCAAGTGAAGAAAATGATATAAATATATCTCAAAAGAAGGGTACAATTGATGAAGTTATGAAAATGGTTGATCCTGAAAATAGATTTGGTGACGTTGAGAAGAAGTTAACTGAGTTTACCAAAGATGACATTTGGGGTATTGAGCATGATAGTGTAAAACAATTTGTTCAATTCTACAAAAATTATGCCAAAGTACATGGTTTTGTTGCAAGGTGTGATGAAAAGGGTTATGATTTCAACGGCAACCTTAATATGCAACAAATGATTTGTACCAGAGAGGGTACACTGAGAAAGAAGTATTTGGAGATGGAGAATAGGAAAAGGGACCATAGGTCGATAACATGTGTAATGTGCAAGCCATATTAGATTTCACTATGATATGAAATTGAAGAAGTGAAAAGTCACTGCATTTGAAGAGACTCGCAATCATGACCATATCCCAGCTAAATATATACAATTTGTCCCCACATATCGCGTAATGACAGAGGCCGACAAAGCACAAGCCAACAGTCTGCATGATTATTGTGTTAGAACTTGTCATATAATGGGGTTCATGTTAAAGCAAAAGGAAGGACCTAAAAAATTGGTTTTACAAAGAAGGATTTGTATAATTATTTTGACAAATCAAAGCATGCTAAAGTGAAAGATGGTGATGCATATGCAACATTGAGTTACTTGATTTCTAAGGCCGATGAAAATCTATTGTTGCAAGGAAAATTTACTCTGAAAGATAATAAAATTGAAAATTTAGTATGGACTGATGGGGTTAGCAAAGTTAATTATCAATGTTTTAGTGATGTGCTAGAATTTGACACAACATACCAGAAGAATAAATATAACAAGCCATTGGTTGTCTTCTAAGGAACTAACCATCACAGTCAGATATGCATATTTATTTATGACTTGCTAGCAGATAAGAAGCATGAGATATATGTATTAGTTTTGAAGATTTTCTTTGAAATAATGGGTAATAAACATCCGACAGCAGTGGTGACAGATGGTGATCTTGCAACGAGAGGAGCAATTAGAGAGGTGATGCCAAATGCAACACACCGACTTTGTGCATGGCATTTACATTGCAATGCATGTGAAGCTATCAAAAATTCTGAGTTTCTTCATGGATTGAAGCACCTTATATACGAAAATTTTTTTTCGGATGAATTTGAAGATAAATGGCATCGCTTAGTATTAAAATTCAAGCTTTTTGAAAATGAATGGGTGAAAAAAACGTATGAGATCAAAAGGATGTGGGCTTTCTCATATTTGAACGACAAGTTTTTTGGTCGAATTAGGACCACATCACAATTGAAGGAATTCAGTCGTTGATAAAGTACTATTGGTAAAAAAATGTTATCTTTTAGATTTGATGCATAATCTTAATGAGGTAGTGAGGCAATATCGGACAAATGAGCTATTATATGATTTTAAGTCATTATTTTCAAGTTCAGTTTTAACTACATGTTTCGAAGACATCGAAAAGGATGCAGCCAATATTTTTACCCAGAATATGTTTAAAGAGGTGAAGAATGAGATAATAGAAGCGAGTAAACTAAATGTTGTTAGCCATTCAAATAATGGTAACAAAATTGAGGTGAGAATGAAAAAATATCAAGAGTCGGGTATTGAATATGAGGTTTGGTATGATCGAAGCAATAACAACTTGACTTGTGATTGTCGATTATTTGAGAGCCGTGGTATTCCATGTTTTCATATTTTTTGTACTATGAGACATGACCATATTAGCACTATTCCTAATACTCTTATTCACAAGAGGTGGACGAAAGACGTTAAAAAATAATATATTTGTTTGCTTACAGCTGAGGATATTGAATCTGAAAAGATTGTTGGTATCAGGTACGGTGCTCTAATAATGCTTTGTTTTACACTTTGTGATAAAGCATTGAAACATCAAGATGACTTCATGGAAATCAGAGAAGACATTTTTGGATTGATTATGAAACTCCATAAAAGACAATTATAATGAGAAGTTGCCTTCTACTGCCAACTTGATAGGTGACCCAAGTGTTGTGAAGACAAAAGGAGCCCCACGACAAACAACCAAGGCTGCTAAGGCCCGTAAATGTTCGCATTGTAAATAGATTAGTCATACGGTTCATAGGTGTCCAAAACTACATGGTGGAGAATGCTCACTAAGTTTGAACGAAGAAAATTGTATACTGACAATGACCAATCAAGTACATAATCAAATGGTGTTATGGTAATATTTATTATTGATTTTTCTTTGTTTGGTTACAATCTTTGTTGTACTACTTATTTGTTTTAAAATTTATGTGTTGTTGGAATATATTATATTACATGTATATCTGATGAGGAAACAATACACTAATGTAATGAAAAAGTTAGTGATTTATTTGAAAATATCCAAAAAAAGTGATAAGGCTCATGTCAAATCTACAGAAGTTCAAAGCAACAACTACAATGATAACAGAATAAGAAAGTCCACTGTACAAACAAAAAAATGCACCTGAAGCTGCTTTTGAAGTATATAACAGTGTATTATAATATAATTATAACTGCAAGAGATGTTTTATAGTTTTCATAATTTTGTATGTAGAACACAAAGAAGGATAGAATTTTAAATGTGCAAAAGAGTAATAAAAGAAAGCAGTTAGATAATAATCACATGGAAAAAGGTTAGTTTGCCATGTATTCTCATGTATTGATGCAATAATGTTCTATAAAAATAGTTTTTAATAATTTATTTTTTTGATATTTATTTAGCAAAGTAGACAACCAAACAAAAAAATCATAAAGAAGTGTCAAATGACATTGGAACTTATGGTGCTATATCTTCTACAAAGGATTTTGTGAATTTTCAATATATGAATGGATTATCTATGTACCCAGTTTTAATGGATATCCCGTGCCACCTTGTTATTCATACAGTAGAGGTGGAACACCCATGTTCTAGATAAATTCATCACACCCTAATGTACCAAATTACTATGATTATTGGAATGCAAGAGTTCAAGATTTTAACAAGAAGAAGAATTAATGCATTTGCCAATAATTATAAGTTGTGACGTGTTCACTATGGAAGTGTATTATTGTACTCCAAATAAATTTTATGTTTTGCCCCAATTTAATGATCCTTAATATTCTATGCCATACTCTCTGTCTATCTTTCTATATAATTTCATTTGGTTCAAACCCTTCTTTGCATATGGCACCTAATCATATTTAATAGAATAATTTTTTTATTAAACTAAAATTTGATCTAAATGATTTAATTATATTTAATAGAATAATTTTTTATTAGACAGTATGAAAATGTAAATTGAATACCCTAATCACAAATAAATGAAGAAAAGGCATAAGCAAGTTTTGGATGCTTCTTCTCACCCCATAGTAAGTTTTCTATCTTTAACTCATCCCTTTCATCTTCCGTCTTTCATCCCATAGTAAGTTTTCCATCCTTAACTCACCCCTTTCATTTTCGTCTTCACTTTTCCTTCTTGTTACAAAAATATGAGAAGTCAAGAAAAACGGTAAGGCTTTATGAAAGATTACTTAAGAAATAATTGATGCGAACCCATATATATGATTACCTTTCATGTATCCAATTTTCAAACTTCCTGTAAATGAATGAAATTATTTTGGGTTAACGCCATAGAATTCGAATGTCTTACAATCATATATGCATATTGCTTTCTCTACTTGTAATTATATCTTCAAGAGGAACTAACAACTCCGTTTCAAAATTAGGCAAAGCTAAAAGCAATCATACTCCTCAATCACCATCTGACGATATTGGAAAAAAATCTTGGCAGCATTAAAAAAAAAACAAATATAACAGTAGCACAAGTGAAGAACACTCTGATAGAGGCCATCGAAATTTCGTCTAGTTTGGAATACACTTTAATTGATTCTATAAATTTTAAATTTTTTCGTATTTTTCTTAAGAATTTTGATATTTATTTATTTATAATGGTTTTCAGTCTCATTGAGGGCGTCAAGATGGTAGAATATAAGGAGGAATTAAAATCTAAAGAAGTGGATGTGCCGGCTGAAACCATCCTTAACAAGGTGATCTCTTTTCTCGAATTGTTATGTTGAACTTGCTAAGTATTGGTTAGTATATTTTATATTCGTTTGACAAATAATTGATTAAACATCTATAGCATTGAAGGAATAGTAATATACTCATTCTCTTATCATTTTCAAAATATTTTTTAGGAGAATAAAGGTGAAAAATATGATGCGCTCAACTCACAAATCATAAAGATGCAAGAAGTTGTCACTAATTTGCAAAACATGGCTTCTGTCAACCAATCCATGATGTCAATGATGCCTTACTTTCATCCTATGCCGTCCCAATTTTATAATCATTTGGGAGAATTTATCCCAAGCTCACCTCCTTATCCATCACTTTCAATGCCAATGACCATGTCTCCATATGCAAGCCCCTTTAAAAATCTTTCTTCTGAGCAAGCCATTACAGACACGATAATAAAAAATTTGGTCACTTCCCCGGTTAAAAAAGCTTCTTTTGATAGAAAAAATCTATTCTCCGTATGAAGAAGACTAATCCCGAAATTTCTAGAGCCCATTCATCCAAAAAACACATGATACATAATTTTGTGTAGCAGATATTCCATCAACTTATATTGTTAAATCATTGCTGAGTAAAGCATCTCCTACTGGTTATTATATAAATCAGAGGACTCCAGAGTTTACAAAACTACAACCGAAAAATCTTGGGGTTAAAGTTCCATTTGTGAGTGTCAATTGCTTAAGTTTTATTCGTCCAAACACTTTTGAACATTTTCTAATTCTTGAGTTATTTTTAATTTGGAGACTTAATTTTTGTTATTTTTTATTTTTCTTAATAGTGGTTACCAATATTGTTTGCATCGCCAACTACCATGGAATTAGATGACACTGAAATCATGGTTGTAGCCTACATATTTGGAACAAATAAAGATAATGAGTTTGGAAGGTAACTTATTTTAAAAAAATGTTATAACTTTTTTCATCTTACGATCGTATGAGAAGAAAAACGATAGATTATAATTTTTATATTTAATCAATTGTAGGTAAGAGATATTAGCAAAAGAATGCAAATTTGATGCAACCAGAGATTCTTTTTCTAACTTAATTCCAAAAGGTTGGATTGACCAAAATGTAAGTTGATATGCGCTATTAAATTTAGTTGATTTAATTTTGTATACCAATTCAATCTCATGATTATTATCATTATATAATCATGTATAATATGCATTTAGATACTGAACGTATATACTCATATGCTAAATGATGAGGAAAAGACTAGTTCACGAGTTTTAAGACATTGATATATGCCCACAGTGTTTTCGGTAAGCTGCGTGTAACTTATAATAAATTTCTTTAATCAATATTTCAATAATCCTTAATATTTGTCACACTTGCTTGTATAAGATAATATAAGTGCTTCAAATGCTTATATTATATAAATAAATTGAAATCTTTCACACAAAATAAATATATATATATATAATTTTCATCCTTATTGGGTGCAATATTTATATGTAACATTAGTTTGACAATTTAACATTGACAAAATTATATTCTTCGCATTGTATAGCAAATGGCATTGTCGAGAACTATCCCAAGTAGTCAAGCTTGAGAGGATTATAAAGATGCATTCATGGGCAAAGTTAAAGTCCTTAGAAAGGTAAAATCATATGATACAATTTTATCTCTACCAAATAAATATGTGTTGCTCTATTTATTATGCATGCTTAATAAATAACATAATTATCTTTGGTTTGACAACTTTTTTCATCAAGATGTAAAGTGTTGAATCTTGTGATAATAAGTTTATTTTGGATAATAATATGAGATTTCATATTGATATCACTCCCGTGATAGAAATTTTTATACGCTTCGTAAAGAAATTTATATTTTTTAACTATAAACAATTTGTATATATGTACATATTTTTGTGTCTGTTAATGAAGATAATCTTCATTGGTATCTTGTTATCTTTAACATGAATCAGTGTCAAGCAATTTTGTTGGATTCCAACCCAGATCCTAAGAAAAAAGTACATAAAATATTCAACATTAAGCAACTGGTATATTATTTCTATATTCAAACATTTATAACATCAATTTACATCTTCATTTATACTATTTTTACTATTTATCAAAATACGAATTCAAACCTAACCACTTATTAGGCCTTGTACCTTAAAGGGATGCTTCAACATGACTCTTTCTATGATTGAGAGTACGATTAGGTCTAAGGTGTCTGAGTTTTCCATTTTGGAAGCTCTTGGAATAGGAAGACAAAGAAATGACTCGTAATTTTCTAGATCTTTATTTGGTTTGTCAAGTAATAATCTTTTTTCTTTTGTCACATTTTCTAAGTAGTACTTTTTTTCCATATAAAATATAACATAGTTTTTATTGCAGTATTTAGGTAGCTACTTAGATGAAGAACTGGATTTGGATTAATGATTATAACATTTATGTAAGTTATATTACATGATAAATTTCTAATTGTTTAATTCCTAATTACATAAGTGTGACTTACTACTGGTTTTATCATTTGCAGATTGATGACGCAACTAGGATGTGTATTGCTATAGATTTGATCATGAAGTCATACAATCTGAAAATAAAAATACCATTATCAAGCCTACTAAGAAGAACTAAAAAAATTTTAGGAAAAGAACAAGAATTTAGATAAAAAATAAGAGTATATGTTACTTCTTAATACATCAGTTGAAAAAACTCTAAATAAATTATGTTAATTATAAATGATATAAATAAGTCATTTTGGTGCTAGTACTTTGTAATGCGATTTTTTTGTGGTAGCTATCTATTGTTATAGAATCTTTCTATATATAAATTAAAATCTATAACAATCCTATTTATTTATATTTTAAAATATTGAATTTTCTTTCCTTTGTAAGAATGAATTTTGGTATGACACATTTTTTTATAGAATGTGTCAATATTTTTCATCATTCAAAGAAATTTTTATTGATTAAAGACTATAAAAAAATCAACAACAAAGAAGAGTATATTTACAATTTTTTAATGTATATATCACTTTAAATAAATATAAAAAAGTAATCCCTAATTACATATTTACAAAGAGAACTTCAACCGCAATTAGCTTTTCAAACATTGCAAGACAATGCATCCTTATTTATATAACTAATTGAAGAAGTGACTGATTTTCAATAAATAAAATTTATAACTTCTTCATTACCTGCATGTTACAAAACTATCATTAAACAAAAATTAAGAAATCTCAAAGGTATAATTTTGTATCACAAGTAATTACAAAGATCACATATACAATAATTTTAACTCAACAATGATAACTATTACATAACTAATTTAAACTCGTATGTTCAAATCAAATTTTATACAATATTGTAGAATACTTCAAATTAACTGCTCTATTTTTGATAAATTTATATACCAATTTTAATTGATTTGTTCAGCCGCTCAAAATGAACATCACATCTATATAATTAAGTATAAACTAAAAAATCATAAATAAGGGCTTATAATCATCAATACCCGAAATTATGTATGAGCTATAACATGTATCTATGTTGTAGGATTATTAACAATGGCGTCTATTAAGTTTTTTTTTTAGTACTCTTTGAAGTACTCTTTGTTTTGGTGATTCTAAATTAATGAAATTGTATTGCTACTCAAGGAGAAAAAAATGGGGAAAGAAATCAAAGATAATAGATTTCAAAATAGATTTTATAAATAATAAATAATAACAAAGAATAAACACACTTGTACCAATTATTAGTCACAGACAAACATTAGTTTTAATTAATGCAAAGAATGAAATAAGAGAAAAAAAAAAGAAAACAAAGAGTGCATTACTTGTAACAATTTACAAATGCTGAGAGTGTGACAGTATCTAGTTCAGAGATAGGGAGATTTGTTGTGTTAGTGACTTTGAATGGAAGAATAGTAAAAAGAACGATCGATTGTTCTGGTTCCAACAACAAAGTCAACGACTTTGAATTGAAAAATAGTAAAAAGAACAATGGATTGTTCTAGTTTACATCAACAAGATCGACAACTTTGGAAGATTAGAACACTACAAGAAATTACTAGAATAGCGACCGATTTTAGCGTATGAAAAACTTGGTTGCTAATAGCGACTGATTTAGCGACCAATATAAAATTTCTAGGACTAGAGAAAAGTTGGTCGCTAAATCGGTCGCTAAATTATATTCAGCGACCGATAAATTTTTTATACATATAGAATAAAGTTGGTCGCTAAATATATCGCTATTTTTTAATTTAGCGACCGAATGAGCAACAAAAGCAAGAGAAATAACGTCTTTGGATTTTTTGTCACAAAATCGGTTGCTATTTTTAATTTAGCAACCGATAGAGAAATAGTGAAAAATTATTTGGTCGCTAAGTTGGTCGCTAAATTGGTCACTAATAGCAACTGAATTAGCGACCGATTATTTTTTTATACAATCAGAATAAAGTTGGTCGCTAAAATCGGTCGCTATTTTTTAATTTAATGACCGAATTAGCAACCAAAATAAATAAGTAACATCTTTGGGACTCTTGGTCACAAAATCGGTCGCTATTTTTTAATTTAGCGACCGATTTTGCAACTGTTAGAAAAATATGACAAAAAATTATTTAGTCGCTAATTTGGTCGCTATAAACTCATCGGTCACTAACTTAAAAAAATAAGATAATTACTAAATTACCCTCACTAACCCTAATTCACCCACACCATTCTCATATTCTTCCTTCAGTTACTGAGTTACTCGCCAGAAGTGTAAGACCTAGAACTTTTGAAAAACCTTATTATGAGTTGATTTTAAATTTATTTATTTAAAAAATTTTTACTTAATTTCATAATTATTGAATAATTTCCTAGATTTAAATTATAAAGCTTAATAATTGCAAGAGAAAAGAATTTTTATATGATTTAGTTTAACCAATTGAGATTTTTAAATTTGATACTTTAATTTTTATGAATCGAGAAAATTAATTATATTATCTTATATTTTAAATTAAAATACTTGATTGAGAGTTAATTAGCAAATTGATAATTAATTAATATTTTTAAAGTAATTTTGAGGGATTAATATTTCAAAATAAATACAATATAACCAAAATTGATTTAGAAATTACCAACCCTAGTTAACCCAAAATTCCAATTACATACACAAACCCTAACCCTAACTAAACAAAGCCCTAATTTTTACCCTATCCTTCCTAATACTACCAGCCACTAGCCCTTCCCGAAAACACAACACATCCCTCAGCAGCTTCAGTAAACCAAAGAAAGAAAGAAAGAAAGAAAAGAGGAAAGGGGAAGAAAAGGAAGGGAAGGCTTGCGAAGAGAAGGAGAGGAGAAGAGAGGGAGGATGGCATCGGCGGGAATCACTGCCGCTGCATTGTCGTGTGTCGCCGTTAGAGGAGGAGAAGCGTGAAGCAGAGCCATGGAAGGGAGAAGTAGAGCGCGCGCAGGGGAGGAGAAGTCGCCAATGCCCTTGCGCTCTTCGTTGTCTTCGCGGGGCCCATGTCACCACCGTCGCCTTCGCCGTGAATCTCGTCTCTACTGTTGTTGTGTCCATGCCGTCACTACCACTGGAGTCGGAGAGAGATCCCACGAAGAGTGAGAGAGAGACTGACGGGAGATTGATGCACCTGAGAGGAGGCGAAGCCATCGCTGTCACCATCGCGTGTGGAGTCGCCGCCGTGCCCAGCCGCTGTCCCCGCTGCTAGAGATGGGTGGCCGAGCCTCTGCCATTGGAGAACAACGCTGTCATCGTCAGGGAACACTGCCGGTAAGGGTTTTAATTTCGGAGTTGTTGCCGAGTTAGTTTGTGATTGCGGCTCATCCGTTCTGTTGTTATCGTAAGTATATTTTATTTCGAACCCTCGGTGTTAGTATTCCATTATCAACTATTGAGAATTTTGCAATCTTAATAACTCAGAGTTGAGTTTCAAAAAGTGTATGAATAAAATAAAAGCTCATGCGATGTCGTCTCGCTTCGTTTCTCGTGGTGAGACTAATTGGTTTCGTTCCTTGTTACCGCGATGCTCTATTAACAATTATGTTCTAATTTCATTTAATATCCATTTCGTATTAATTCCAATTTAAGTCAGATAAGTCATCGTTGCTGTGAACCTTGATTATGACCATTGATATTGCCTGGGAATCAATGAGGTTGCTGCCGCGAGTTAAGAATAGAAAGAGGACTGTTGACGCGTTAACTTTTAAGGGGTTCGACTTTGAGGTAGGGGTTTCTTTCTAAAAACTTAATTTTTATATTTGGATTTGTTATAATTAGATATTGATGAGAGAATTACACTTTTTAGTGATTGTATGAATCTTATGCATCGACTGGCTATTTTTGGATGATAATGATTGTTTGTTTGATTGAATTCCTGTTGGTTTTGTTAAACAGACGGTTGCTGAATATGTTTCTTTAAAGTTTCAAAATGAGTTTGATTGGTGAAAACAATTTGATTTTGGGTTGGTTTGATTTGGTAATGGTTTGGTTGGGACCCGAAAAGGGTGGCAAAGTCCAAGTTTTAGGAGAGGTGCTGCCAAAATTTTATAAAATCTGAGACCTTTTTGAAATGTTGTTTAGAAAATTATGAATTTAAGAATCATGTCATTTTACTCGAATTATTTAAGAAAATAACGAATTATGTTTTGAATTGAATTGTTGAAAAGAGAATTATGATTGAGCTTTATTTCTTTTTAAAGAAAGTATTATATTGAGTGCAAGTATTTAGAAAAGAATTATGTTTCGATTTTAATTTAAACCGAGTGGTTTCATTTTAAGTAATTTGGTTTTGAGTTTTGATTTATTAAGAAAAGTTTTATGTTTTGAGTTTGTTTATAGAACTACATTCTAAGGAATTTATGACGCAAGGAATGTAATAATTTTAAAGAAAGAGATTGATTGTTGTCCACCCTAAAGTCTCAAGACTTTGCCGTGCAGTTTAGTTAATAAATAATTCTTTTAGTCTTTTGAAAGTGATTTAAATATGGAATGGTTTTGAAGTTGGATTGGAGGAAAATCTTAGCTAAGTAAGAGGGGGATTTTGTGTGAAAGGAGAACTTGTTTTAAGTAAAGTTACTTTGGAGGTTTTGGAAAAGATTATAAGGAGTGATGTTGGATTTTAAATAAAAATGAAATTATTTTGAGCTTTGACCTGGCAAGGTTCGTGGTGGTTTACTGCTTGTCCAGTGTCGAGATGTTATATGGGGTTCGTGGTGGTGTACCACCCACATGTTTTTAAAAGTGAATGTTTTGTGGGGTTCGTGATGGTTTACCTCCCACATGTGTGTGTTGTTTTTTCCAATTGGAGATCTTGTGAGGTTTGTGGTGGTGTACCGGTCGTAATGGTGGGGTTCATGGTGGTGTACCGCCCACCGGTTTTCAAGAAGACGATATCCAGGTTAGCTATCGGATGTGTCAGGTTCTGGCAAAGTAACCGACATGTGAGCTCATGGCCAATAGGAAAGGCATGTATCATATGCATTTATGTGACATTGTTTGGGTGTGCATATTATACTTGGTTTGGCTATGTGAATAATTCTGTATAACAGCTAATTGTTATACCTGATGTAATTGTTCTTGATTGTGTTTGAACCTCACTATTTCTGTTTGTGATTGTTGATTCAAATTTTGGTGAATTGGGTGTTGATTGATTTTGTGTTGGGCTGGAGGCTGTGATGTGATTTGGTTATATTTGGACCAGTGGCTACGATTGGATGAGTCAGTGTAAGTTTGATGAAATTACTTATTTGGTATTTGTCGTGATATATTACGAGATACTGCGTTTAATTGGAGTTTTGATAAATCCAAATATGAATTCAGATTTGGGAAATAAACTAAAGATTTTTGAAAATGTTTAGATTATTAATAGTTGGTTTTAAAATGATTCATAACACGAGCAACGATCACTGTATTATGAAAATAGTTTTATTTTACATATCTTATTATAGCAATTCCCTAACCCTATAGTGAGAACAAGCGAGGACGATGTTCTCACTCCCCTACAAGTTTTTCCTTTTCAGGATATGGACGACAAAGTTTGGAAGAGTCTATCTCATTTCTGTTTACACGATATTTTGTATTGTTTTAGTAGTTATGTTTCCCTCACCTTTATCCTTCCAATTTTGTAAGAGGAATAGGATGTTGATATGAAGCGCTTGTGAATTAATAATAATATGTATGTATGTATCTATTCTTTGTAAGTATTGTAATTTGTATTGTAAGCATAGATTTATGTTTTCAAGAAAATGGTTTTTGAAAATTTGGTTTAGGTTTCAAACAGGCTCATATTTTAGTATTAAATATCTTAAGAGTCGTCGTAATACCCGAGCTATCAGAGTGGCGCAGCCGGAAGCGTCACGTTTTGATAGTTAGGGTGTTACATTATGGTATCAGAGCGGTCTTTCTTGTAGAGCCTGAGGAATGGGCTGACTATGCTTCAATTGCATACTCTAAGCATCTGTCATGTAGTAGGTCTTGTTCGAATAACGATAATTAAAGCTTTATGCATATGATGGTCTATTGATTAATGCCATTAGTCTTGCATTGCATAGTTCTTGGAATTAAGTTTGGCCGGCTTAATACTAGTGAATTGTGTATATGGAAGCACTAATGAGTTATCATAGATGATATGCGAGTTATAGGTGATGCGAATCGCGGGTTTTGGGAACATTAGGAGTTAATTCCCAAGGTTACTCAGTTAGGTGTCTCGAACTTTGTGAATGTCATGTGACTTGTTCTTTCTTGGTATGCTTTGAGGTTCTTGTTTGCGATTTCATGCTTAGGAAGTAATTTGATTATCTCCCAATCCTGTCTTTTTGTTTATATGCATTCTCGTCTGGTTTTAACTGTATATGTCTGTTTACAATTCTTTGAAGTATCTACCTTTACTTGATTAAACTTTTCTCCTTATTCCTATACTCTTTGATGTAACTTTGAAAATTGTTTGATATATCAAAAGGATCCTTGAGAATCTTAAAGGAATTATTATCGACTGAGTTATCCTTCTTTGTAAGTTTTGTAATTCATCGGGTCAATTGAAAACTTGTTCGTTATTTTATGCTTTATGAATCCTGTTTGATTTTCTTCGAATTGAGTTCCCTTCTCAAAGGCAAATTAATTTTCCCTTTTTAGCGTATTCTGGATGTCCTTATGAAGGTACTATTTTTATGATGCTTTCAGAGTTTTGTTTCAAACCTTTTGAAAGAAATTTTGGACTTTTTAATGAAATTTCAAATCAATTTTTCTCTTATTTGATTGTATTCATAGTCATTTTTTAAACTTTGATAAAGTTGTTTCAAAATTTAGCATATCTTCCTTTATTTGAAACTTTAAGAACTATATTTAACTAAAAACTTGTCTATTTGCAACACATCACTTATTTTCTTTATAGACTGATGACAAATCATCATATGCTAGCTTTGCAAGCATTTTTCACTTGTTTCATTAGGTTTTATGCACTTTCTTGCATTGTAAGTAAGTAATTTAGAGTGGAATTGCCTGGTTTTATTGAATCAATCAACCACCCTTTAATTGACACAAAATCATGAGGTTTAAGCTAAAATTAATTGGTTTTTAAATGAATTTTAAACCTTGTGAATTCGGTGATACTTTGATTGGTTGTTTTGATTACTTGTAGGTGAAGAAAAGAAAGAAATAAAGAAAGTGTAGCCTAAGGGAAAAGAAAAGTGTGGCACAATCAAGGACAAGGGCTATAGAGCTCTTACCAAGAGCTCAGCACTCTCACAAGGAGCGCTACTCAAGGGACCAAGGCCAAGCAAAGGGAGAGCTACACTCTCCTTATGAACCGAGCACTACACAATAACAAGGAAGCAAGGCAAAATTGCTCAAAGCTCGGTTGGTGCCAAGAGCTTTATCGAGGGCCTTCCAAAAATAAATTCAAGGAAAAAGTTTTCTAGTGAAGGCCACAAGGTTCGAACTCATGAGCAAGGGGATTAAGGGAAGCGCTACCCTTGCAAGGAAAGAAGCCAAAATTGGCTGAAGTGCATTCCTTGGGATTCGAACCATGCTCATCACGTAAGCAAGGAAGGAGGCGTTGCTTTGTTGCACAAAGGAAAAGGGACAGCAATGCTTCCCCAAGGATTCAAACTTGAGCTCACACTAGAGACAAGGAGGAAGCTGCGCTCATGCCATGAACTGAGCGCTCTCCCTTGTCTTCCCAAGCCTTGTCACGCACCAACATTGACACGGCCAGGGAGTACCAATGCTGCGCTCATGCCATGAACCGAGCCTTGCCCTGGGAGCAACACCCATGGGCTAAAAATCCAATCAAAATTCCAAATTAATTCAAGTCTTCACCAAATAAAAAAGGCCCACTCCAAATTCTGAGATCCAAAAAAATAGGAAGTGTATAAATAGAAGTTAGTTAGATTTAGAAAGGACCTTTACCTTTATTTTACTTTGGAACTTTTTTCATTAGAGTTCACTTTTATCTTTGAATATTCACTGTTAGTTGGGAGATTGGGGAGGAGAATTGAGCTCTCTTCCTCTAGGATTTTCTTTTCTACTTACTTGACTCTTGTTTTGGATCTTGGGTGGAGAATTGAAGAAATTTTGTTTCAATCTCACCTTGAAATCTCTTTCTGTTTATTTTTCTGCAAAATTCAAGGAATTGTGATTGGGATCTAAGTTTCTCTACTGATTTTTATCTTTACTTCTTCTGCAATTGATTTTGGTTGGATCAAGGAAGGAATTGAGATCTAGACTTGTTTTCTAGTCTCTTGACCCCTGAGATCTTTACTCTCTTAGTGAGAGTCTGCAATTTAAGTTTAGTTCATTTGCTATTTGCTTCTTCAAGCAATATTACTCTTCTATTTGAGATCTGTTTCAATTCAAGTCATCTTCTATTCTTCTGTTGATTGTTGTTTACTGTCTTTTGTTTAAATTCTGCATTCCCAGCTCCCTGACCCCTTTATGATTCAAGCAATTTACATTTCTTGCACTCTAAGCTTCAGCTATTTACATTTCTTGCAATCTAAGTCAATGTCATTTACTTTACTTGTTCTTTAAGATTCTGCTCTTTAATTCTTCTGCACTTTAAATTCTTGTCAATTTCCCCTCTCCCTTTACTTTTCATGCAATTTAGCTTCTGTCAGATACAAATCACTCAAAGCAACTCTTGTTTGCTTGACTAAATCAACCACTAAACTAAAATTGCTCAATCCTTCAATCCCTGTGGGATCAACCTCACTCACGTGAGTTATTATTACTTGATGTGACCCGGTAGACTTGCCGGTTAGATTTTTGTGTTGGGAATCCGTTTTCCAAAAATACACATCATAGACCCATAAGAAAATTTTACCTTGAACTTTCTTTTTAAATAAAGTTTGGTTTTGTTGCAACTGTTATGCCATTTTGTTTGAATATGGATTTTGATAAATCTCTTTTAGCATCATGAGTTTTGAAAGATAGAGGGTTTGCGAATTTTAGTAAAAAACTCGATTTTTAACCAACTTAAGCGAGTCATAGCTTGACTTTCGTCGTTGTTCCTTGTCGCGTGTTATTTAATTATTTGGTATAATTCCAGAGAATTTTTTATTTTGTCATAACAAAAATATTATTTAATTATTTGTTAATTTGTTTAATTATTTAATTATTTGATTAGGTGAAGAAACTTTAAGAAATTGGTAAGTCGAAGAATTTGGAGGACTTGGTACGTAGTTAAGTTTTATAATTTTCATCATATCTATTTCTTTCAATCAAATATTCCCTTAATTGAAAAGGCCAGCAAATCTTATAGCAGTGTAAATGTGCTTTGATTTGGAAAGTCATCTTCTAGCTTCGGTCCATACTTGTGATTCTTTATTCAAGAAAACTAGTGTAAATGTGTTTTGATTTTCGGTCCATACTTGTCAGCTCCTTCATGACCCTTCAGTCCCTAGTTTCTACACCATTGCTGGGAAGTAGTCCTTAAAAAACCACTGTGTTCCTCTTCGATCCCATTGACCACCACAATAACTCTATCAAGTAATGATAACTGAGAAAAATGACCTGAGGTAATCATCTTCATTCTTCAATGTTCAGGTGAGTTCATATTGATTAATTTTAGCTTGATTTCGAGTTAGTTTCATAGTTGGATCCACTCCAAAATGGGAATTGTTCATGACCTAGATTATTTTTATGTCTCCAATATTTCTCAAATTAATTAATTAATGCATTTCATAGTGTTTCCTTAATTGATTCTCTGCTTCTGATTATTACACCTGTTTAGTTTGTTATTGATGAGCGGATAATTTATACGCTTTTTGGATCGTTTAACGCTGGAACTGACATAAAAATTGGAGTTAAACGCCCAAACTGGCATAAAAGCTGGCGTTTAACTCCAAAAAAGGTCTCTACACATGAAAGCTTCAATGCTCAGCCCAAGCACACACTAAGTGGACCCAGAATTGGATTTTTACGTCATTTACTCATTTCTGTATACCCTAGGTTACTAGTTCACTATTAATAGGATCTTTTGACATTGTATCTAAACCTCATGACACTTTACACGTTTCTTTGTGTACCTTCTACAGCATGAGTCTCTAAACCCCATGGTTGGGGGTNTTCTGGCTGAAATTGAGGGTCCTGAGCAAAAATCTGATTCAGAGGCTGAAAAGGACTGCAGATGCTATTGGATTCTGACCTTCCTGCACTCGAAGTGGATTTTCTGGAGCTACAGAAGCCCAATTGGCGCGCTCTCAACGGCT
>NC_029772.3:20344435-20344765 GCF_000817695.3 Arachis duranensis | reverse complement strand
GGACAGAGGCATAACAAGCTTCTGCACGTCATTTATTATGCTAGCCGTGTTCTAAATGATGCACAGAAGAATTACACAACCATAGAAAAAGAGTTACTTGCAGTGGTCTATGCCATTAACAAGTTTAGATCCTATTTAGTGGGATCCAAAGTGGTTGTGTACACTGACCATGCTGCTCTTAAATACTTACTCACAAAGCAGGATTCAAAACCCAGGCTTATAAGATGGGTGTTGCTTCTGCAAGAGTTTATATAGAAATAAGAGACAGAAAAGGGACAGAGAACCAAGTAGCTGATCATCTATCCCGAATAGAACCAGTAGCTGGGGCGT
>NC_029772.3:20338025-20338660 GCF_000817695.3 Arachis duranensis | reverse complement strand
AAGAGAGCAGTGATGATTCATTGCATTATGCTTGGAAAAAAGTGGAGGTTCATCATGTGATTGCTTGTGAGATCTACACAATTGCAAATAAGAATTCCACTGAAGCCAAACTGGCTTACCCAAACTTGATCTCCTTCTCTGTAAAGAGGCTGGGGTAAAGATGGGAGTAGATGAATTCATACCCATTGAACATCCAATCACCAAGAAGTCAATGGAAGGACAAATGCAAGATAACTCTATCAAAAGGAGGGCGCAGGAGTTCCTCCCTGAATTTCCTGAAATTGGCTACTGGGCCAGCCTAGAAGCATCTATCACCAAGTTGCAAGAGACTATGGAGCAACTTAAGGAAGAACAGCAGAATCAGAACTGCATGCTCTACAAATTGCTGAAGGAACAAGAGAAGCAGGGGCATGAACTCCAAGAGCTGAAACGCCAGAAATTCTCCTCTCAATTTGAGGGAGCATCCACTTCTCAAAATCAAGGTTGTTGAGTTCTAACTCTGTGAAAACCTCTATCATTAGGAGCCTATTTAAATTTTTTTTTGTTTTCTTTTGTTTTTAGTCTCATCTTATATCTATTTTTGAGTCTTGTTCTTAATTCATAATTAATAAAATTTAAAATTCATGTCTTAAAGC
>NC_029772.3:20333242-20336326 GCF_000817695.3 Arachis duranensis | reverse complement strand
GGGCGTTAGTGACAGACGCAAAAGAATCACTGGATTCTATTCCGACATGATCGAGAACCGACAGCTGGATAGCCGTGCCGTGACAGGGTGCGTTGAACATTTCCACTGAGAGGATGGGAGGTAGCCATTGACAACGGTGAAACCCTTGCATACAGCTTGCCATGGAAGGAGCCTTGCGTGCTTGAAGAAGAAGACAGTAGGAAAGCAGAGATTCAGAAGATGGAGCATCTCCAAAACCTCAACCTATTCTCCATTACTGCAAAACAAGTACTTATTTCATGTTCTTTTACTTTTCACAATCAACCCTGCTAATTATTGATATCCTGACTAAGATTTACAAGATAACCATAGCTTGCTTCAAGCCAACAATCCCCGTGGGATCGACCCTTACTCACGTAAGGTATTACTTGGACGACCCAGTGCACTTGCTGGTTAGTTGTGCGGGATTGCAAAGTGTGATTGCAATTTCGTGCACCAGTCATAGGAAGCTAATGAAAACTTGGATGAAGTAGTGGCTCTTGCTAAAGATCATCAAACTGAGTTCAGGTATAGTGTTGGGTGTTTTTTTTATTTACATTTCTTTTGTTTTTTTTTGTTTCATTTCTGGTTTTAGATGTGAGTTTGTAATTCCCTTTGTTCTTGACTGGATTATTTCAGTGGAATTTGCATCTATTCTAAATCAATTTTACTGAATTGTAACGTCTTTATATTGGATTATTGTATTTTTTTGGTGATTTTTCTTATCACTATTAGGGACAGAATTTGAATTGAGAATTTGAGATAGGGATGCTATTGTATGCACCTGAACATTGCTGAGTTTAATTTACATTTGAGTCTCAATTTTTTTAATATAGCTTTTGTTCTGTTCTCTAAAGTGCTGGTTAGTTGAATTGAGAATTTGATGTGTGATATTTTGTCTGAATATGCCTGATCCTGAACTACATTATTCCATTATTCATGACTTTCTAATTCTATGTAATTTTATTTTCATAGTCTTATCTTTTAATTTTCTTTCATTTTCTCTCTCTCTATATATTTAGCAAACAAGTTGCTTCACATACAAATGTGTTAGTTTTTTTATGGCAGAAACTCACCTGTAGTCGACTTCACATGAAGTTACTTTTGGATGGCTGACACGTGTTACCATATGGTCTAAAAAAATAGTTTATTTTATACAAATGGTTTTTTTTAAATATTTTAAATTAGACCAAATAGTTACTTTTATTCCCTTCTTCTTTATTTCGCACTTAAAATTCGTTCTCTTCCAATCCCTTTTTCATAATTAATATCAAACTTTCAATTAGATATGCTCCTCTTATTTATATTTCTTAATCAAATTTATTATTTCAAATGTATATCTTAATTTATGTTTTTATTCACTCTTCTATGAATGAATGATAAAAATTATTTAATAAATACGTAACTGTTTATGTCATTACACCATTTTGATGTTCAGGATGAAATTGATTGGACATTACACAACAATTTTGGGAGTTCTACTATTCACATCTTTGTCTAGAGTCAATACAGAGATTGATTAGATTGTCGTTACTTCTTAGATTCAAGTCATTATAGGTAAAGTTAGTACCTTCATCCTACAAGTATTGAATTACTGAATTATGCTTTTTTTATAAATAATTTGTGAAATATAATTGTAGTAAGTGTTGATTTGATATCAACAATATGTAGAAATTAACATTGTTGGTGTTGTCCATACAAATACCCAATTAAATATAATAGGTAATTGTATGAGATTTAATTATATTATAAAAATAGAGATAATTTTTTTCAATAGAACTACATCAATTGAACGGTATATACATTTAGGCTTAATATTTAAAGATGTATGTACGCTTTGAATGAAATTCTTTTATATATATATATATATAAATTTAAAGTTGGTATGGTTAAAAATTTTAGTATCAACCATGAGTACTAGAATACAAAAAACATATATAACCAAAAATACTCCAAATATAACTGTTCGGTTCTTCGGGTTTTGGACGGGTCGGTGGAGCTGTAGGGATGTGATGGTAGGAACCAGCCTTGATCCGAGTCTAGAGGATAAGGGCGGAGACTTCACAACCTCCCGAGCTACTGCGGTGTGAGGGGGTGCCACCTGTGTAACACCATAATATTCAAATCCTTATGCTCGAGTCATAAGTCAATGATATTACGGTGGTACGACTCTCAGGTGAATTTTTAATATATAAATATAGGTAATTTCGAAAGGAGTATTAATCGAGAAGCCTAAAAAGAGTAGAAATAAAATCGTGAAGACGTATCACTCACGTTTCGACAACAAAAAGATAAACCGTGAAGCCGAAAGCAATATACGGACAAGGCATAAAGGAGATTAAGAGATAAGTATATCCTAATCTCTCCCAAAGGAAACATGAGAGCCTCTATAGGCAAGTTCAAAAGAGTTCAATACATAATATAATCTTTTCAAAACAAAGGTGGAGAGATTCTAAGCAAAACACAAAGTAGAGAAAATAAAGATCTTCGCCGTCTCTCAGACGAACCACAGCTCACTTCTGAGCACCTAGACCTGTATCTGAAAAATAAGAGATATATACGGAATGAGAACCCCGGGCCCATGGGTTCCCAGTATGGTAAAAGTGCCAAATAAATACAATGCACTGCAATAAAAACTTGTTAAGCATCCTAAACTCCTTTTCACCAAATATCCAGCCTAGATTCTCACTAATCCATGAATAGGCAACTGACGTAAGGGGATACTAAATCTAGTTCATGTTACACATGTTTCCCAACTCGCTGACTCTTCCACAAATCAGACTCAGAGTCATAAGCAAAACCATCACCAGTTGTTCTGCCTCTGCAACTCTATATCAATACATCATACCCTCGCCTGGAGCTAGTGAAATCACATCACTGCATCTACCCAGGGGGCTCAAATTATCTCATTCAAAAATCATCATCATCATGCAATCGCATCATCAATTCCTCTCATCAAGAACAGCTCTCAACATCCACCGACACCAACATGAGGGGTCTCTTAGTTGTACAAACACAAGCAATACAGGCAAGTAATACACAAATAAGGTACAAGTAGAACAAGTA
>NC_029772.3:20326681-20333176 GCF_000817695.3 Arachis duranensis | reverse complement strand
CATCTGTCGGTTATATAGCCAACCCGACATGTCCTGGTAGCTAACCATTGGACAGAAACACCCCTTGCGGAGCAAGTAGGTTTGAGCTACAACCCCCTTGCTACTACCCGCTCAACCCAGAGCCAGTGGAACAACCACTACTATGGCTACTACCTAGGCGGGTGTTTAAAAACTCAACCTGGAGCGAGTGGATTCACCATTACTACCGCTACTACCCAGTCACAATCTCTGACATGGAGCAAGTGGGACGAATCAAAACCCTTGCTACTACCCAGGATCTCAAACATACATTCGTTCAGTTTAAAAGCAATCATCATTGTTATCAAATCTCAAACATTAACCTGGAGCAAGCGGGATGAACCACCACCCTTACTACTACCCAAGTATCACAAATACATTAATTCAAAACTCCATAATTAAACTCATTTATCATAAACATCCTTTCCCGTCTCATACCCGGAGCAAGTTACAACGCCATTGCTTACTACCCGGGGTCACACATCACATTTGAACAATTTCCATTATTATCCATTTAACACATTCATTCATTAATCATATATGCATTTATACTCAGTCATAATCAATAATGGCTTGGCCGTAACCCGGCAATAACTCAGCCATCCGGCTCATGGTTCAGTCAAGAACCAGCCATTTATCAATAAATATAGCCCTTCGACTCATGGCATACACGGTACTTCTACCGTCATCCTCCATATCTCATATAATCATCTTTGATCATCATTGATCACAACTTTTCCCCTTGCTTCATTGGCAAGTTACCACATCCCCTAGCTCCTTCCTCTTTGCTAGGAATATCATAATGATTTAATACATAAGGGGTGAGATCGGAGGCTTAGAAGTATGAGATTTAGTTTTTAAAACTCAAAAATCAACTTTGGGATGAAAACAGGGCCACGCGCACGCGTACTTCACGTGCACGCGTGGATAGCCACAAAGCTTATCGATGCGTATGCGTCATACACGCGGACGCGCAGATTGAAACACAGCCAAACGATGCATACGCGTCAGCCGTGCGTACGCGTGGGTGCATTTGCGCCCCAGGCACAAAACGGGCACAACTCTAGCACAACTCTCGAGAAACTGGCTGGGCATTGGGTGCAGCGCATCAACGCGCACGCGCACACCACGCGCATGCGTGGATGGTGCCTTCTTGAAAAGCAACGCGTACGCGCCAAGTGCGCCTATGCGTGGAGGGTCATTCTACTAAAATTTTTCTAAGTTAAAAGCTGCAGAATTCACATATTCAACCCCCAATCTTCCGACGGACATAACTTTCTCATTTTGAATCGTTTTTTGCCCGTTCTTCGAACGGCATGGACATCCCGGATCCAATTTCACTTCTAAATAAGTTTGGCACAAAACAGAAATCCGCAGTCTAAGTTATGTCCTGTCAAAATATACCCAAAAACCATGTTTTTACTCAACACCACAAAGTGCCATTGTCAAAACAAGCCATTTTCAACTCTTTTTTAAAATCAACCAAAACATGCCAATTTTATCTCTTTTCTTTGAAATCAATCAAAGTATACCAAAATCGATATTAAGTCTCCTCAACTCATACACTAACACTTTACCACAATTCACAAAAACCACCATATAACCATTTTTACCCATTTCAAACAAATGGCTAAATTACAAACACATTAACATGTCATACATCCTTCCTCATCCCAATTTCCAACAATATTATTTCCAATCAATCATCATTATACATAATCAATATCATACTCACTATCATATGGTTTCACCCACAAATCAACCTTAATCATTTCTCAAGCATATATCACAACATACATATCTCTCATGCATCATCATACCATCAAGGCATCATTAATCATGATCACATATATGACCACATAATATATCTCAACCAAAACCAAACATACCTCATCTATATAATTTCACCCAAAATTACCAAATTCCACACTTCAACTCCTCAAACCTTATTAGTCAATAACCAAACCAATCATTTATATATTCATTATCTGAAATTCATCCAATCACTTGTGTCATCATACAATGCACACGTCAACTTACCTTCCTTACCTCTTTCCGGCCTCCGGTCCAAAATTCACGGCCTTCAGCCCAATTTCATAATTTAAATGCATAAACCACAAATCAATACTCATTATCCAATACATCAAATTTTCAATACACCAAGCATACAAGGCCACACAATTCTCAACCCAATCATTAATTCACATTACATACCAACTATGCATATTAGCACCAACCATTTACATAATCCAAACTTAATTCTAGGGGCATCTAGTCTAGAAATTCTCATCACACCACACGGTACTTAAATGAAACTTAAACCGTACCTCTTGTAGCCAAACCAATTGAGCCTCTTCTTTAGAAGTCTCTACCAACCTTAGCTCCAAGCCTCACCAAAGCTCCTCAAGCAACACCAATCTCCCAATTGTGCACTAAGATCATTAAATACACTAACATAACCAATATCACATACATACATCAACCTAGGGCTCATAAAAATAACAAATCACAAAGGTTTGAGCACTTCTTACCTTATCCCATATGAAGTAGGGATAGAACCCACTTGGAATCCATGTTGGAGTATCCCTAAACACCCAAAATCACAAGATTTTAACACTAACTACCCAAAAACGTGTAACAGTGGGGAATATCAAAAACTGGGCAGAGATGAATGGAATACTCACCACAAAACTTAGATATAATTGTAGAGGATGAGAAGAGTGACGCGTGGCCGCAAACGGCTCGTCAATCGGAGCTCCGTAGCTCAAGTTATGGTGGTTTGAAGATCAAAGAGAGTTAGGTTTTCTCTCTTCTCTTTTCTCTTCTCAATTTCAGCGCCCCAACCCTTCCTTTTAGGGTAAAATGAGCTGAAATGCTCATAACTAATGTTTATATATGTTGGGTCTTGGGCCCACTTAGGCTCGGTTCACTTATTTTTGTCTGTTGGCCCAATTTTGGGCCAAAACCTTTAAGATTAGCGCTCCAAATCGCACTTTAAATATTTCTACCTCCCCTAATTATAATTCATCATTTCTTAATCTTATTTACTCATAATCAATTTTCTCAGCTGCAGTACCAGACAGATCTCAGCTGGTACTTCCGGTCAAAATTTTACTGCGCACTTTTACGCAGAAAACTATGTTTTCCGACTCGGAAAAATTCACTGAATCCAAATATCATATTTAAATCTTCAAATTCCAATTGCCAAATCTTCCAACCATATTCGCTTTTATTTAACTTATTATTTAATTAATTTCGGTTAGACTGGGTATTACATTCTACCCCCCTAACAGAAATTTTCGCCCTCGAAAATTCCATCCATCACTACGAGTACGCGAGCATAGTCTGCCTTTATATCAAACGCATAACAGTTCCAAGGTCCTTTTACTCTACGTGCTTCCGTTGTCGCGCTCTGATTTCTCTATTCCTGAGGGTCTCGGTCGTTCATTTAACGCCAACCAACAGCCTCGTTCCTTATTTTTACCGTCTCATCAACCCACACCCTATTAAATCTCAAATCATGTCATCAATAATATTGCCATCATCGTTAATCATAGCCATCATCCCACATCACTATAATGAATCAAAGCTTTCTTCGTTTTTAGAATTCAATGAGTTTGGACTAACAAGCTGACAAACTCTTAAGAATCCGCTTTCCTTTAATAATCTATAAAAGCTTTTGAGACACATCTCTTTTGTTGAAGTTACTCAGATCAAAAATCATTTTCAAAAATATAACCAACACTCCTTCAAATTCTTGGGAAAAAATTCAACAGCACCTCCCCAAAAATTGGAGTTTACCACCCGTCACGGGTTCCCTCAAACCAATCTTAGTACCACATCAGCATTGCAATTTAAAGGTTTCCAAACTATTCCTCTGAAACTGATCATTACAAATCTTGATCTAAATCCAAGGTCACCATGACCAAACATCATAGCACTCATCTCTCGAACACGACAACTTGCACTCAATCATCATCTAAATCCGATTACGCATCAATGATAATTTCCTCATCCGTTTAAGAACCATCAAGGCTCACAGCCGCAATTAATTCCAATTATCTAGAATCATTATCTGCATAAGCTCACTAAACTTTTAAGTACTCAAAGCATAAAGCATTTCTAATCATACCCTACTTTTCCTTATTATTACCATACTATACTAACGGTTTAGCAAGCTTCCGCTATGCCACTTTGATTTCTCGTCAAGTATTATTAGTTCCATCACTTATTTTCTCAAGTACTAAACCACAACTTAACTTGACTGACAATTCAAATCAACGTTTCCAAATCCATCATTTAGGACCATCTCTTATCTATTTAAATCAAAGGAACTAAAAGTCACGGGTTCAATCCGTTTTACCAAAAATATAGAAATCAACCAACTACATAACAAACACAACACATCATTCTCAACAGAAAATCATTTACATCACAGGCATTTATCCATTTGTATTAAGGCAATTCCTTACTCGGACCATTCAGTTTGCTCCTCAGTCTAATATTAAGCTCGACAGTCCCAGTTCTACTGTACATGCGGTATTATAAAATCACGCACTGTCCTTTAAGCTTGATGATAATAATTACCTCAATCTTACTGTCGCAATCGGCCCGCATCCTGACTCCCTCCTTGTTGGCAGTTTCTTGATACATGCCCTGGTAACCCGCACTTGTAACATACGCCTAACCCCAATCGGCACGGCCTATTTGGGTGATGACTTCCACACCTCTGACAGCTCGAAACATCAGAAACAGCCGCTGCCCGTTTTTCCTTACCGTTCCTTTGGGACTCCTCACTCGTCGCAAAGTTATTCCGTCCTTGGGGAAAGTGTCGTATGTATCCTCTCTCCTTAAACTCTCGACCCCTTAGTGCGAATCCTTGGTTGTGCTCTCTATGACTTCCTTCCTCTGCAACCCTCCTTTTCACACACTCTTCAGCAATTCTGCTCTTATTCACCAAACCATTGGTCCCACTGAACTTAAGATGTCGCTCCGAAGCCCTCCTTCATACTCAATGCATTTCCATTCCTCGAAGTCTTCCAGAGCTCCCTGACACATGCGAAAAAACCTGAATAGCTCCTCAAATTTGTGTGTATACTCAGATACGGACATAGCACCTTGCTTCAGCTGCAGTAACTCCAATTCCTTGGCTGTCCTGGTGGAATTCGGAAAGTACTTCTTATAGAATTCTACCTGGAAGGCATCCCAAGTAATAGGATCATCCCCCTGCTGCAGGAGGTGTCGGGCCCCTTGCCACCAATGCGATGCTTCCCCAGTAAGCAGATAGGTAGCGAATTCAACACACTGCTCCTTGGGTACCAACTGCGCTTGCAACACTCGCTCCATAGCCTGAAACCAAGTATCGGCTTCAGTCGGATTGGTGGTTCCCTTGAACTTAGGTGGATTAACCTTTAAGAAAGTTGCCAGTGTCATCGGGCCCTGAGCTTCCCTTCCACCATTGCCATTATTGTTTATCTATTGTCCAAGAGCCTCCGTAGTGGCCTGCATAGCAGCAGCCATATTCTCCAACGCCGCCATAAGGTTTACCGGGTTATTCGGGTTGATTTCCAGTTCCTGTGTACTAGTACGATCTCTCTCACGTCCCCGACCGGGTCCACAAGGTGCCATCTGCTTCCTATACACACCAAACAATCGATATCAAGTTGATCAGTCTCAATATCGGAAGTATAGTGCTTCAAAGTACCAAAGGTACACTCATGGACTTCATGCTAGATGTATCGGTTAGATACCCTAACTAGCATAGGCACAGACTCAGAGTATGCATTGAAGCATAAGCAGTTCCATCCCTCAGGCTCACGAGGACGAACTGCTCTGATACCATAATGTAACACCCTAATATTCAAATCCTTATGCTCGAGTTATAAGTCAATGATATTACGGTGGTACGACTCTCAAGTGGATTTTTAATATATAAATATAGGTAATTTCGAAAGGAGTATTAATCGAGAAGCCTAAAAAGAGTAGAAATAAAATCGCGAAGACGTATCACTGATGAGCGGATAATTTATACGCTTTTTGGCATTGTTTTCAGTATGTTTTTAGTATGTTTTAATTAGTTTTTACTATAATTTTATTAGTTTTTAGTTAAAATTCACTTTTCTGGACTTTACTATGAGTTTGTGTGTTTTTCTGTGATTTCAGGTATTTTCTGGCTGAAATTGAGGGTCCTGAGCAAAAATCTGATTTAGAGGCTGAAAAGGACTGCAGATGCTGTTGGATTCTGACCTCCCTGCACTCGAAGTGGATTTTCTGGAGCTACAGAAGCCTAATTGGCGCGCTCTCAATGGCGTTGGAAAGTAGACATCCTGGGCTTTCCAGCAATGTGTAATAGTTCATACTTTGCCCGAGATTTGATGGCCCAAACCGGCGTTGCAAATCAGCTTCAGAATTCCCAGCGTTTAACGCTGGAACTGGCATAAAAATTGGAGTTAAACGCCCAAACTGGCATAAAAGCTA
>NC_029772.3:20295648-20326441 GCF_000817695.3 Arachis duranensis | reverse complement strand
GATTCCTTAATCAGAATCTTCGTGGTATAAGCTAGAATTGATGGCGGCATTCAAGAGAATCCGGAAGGTTTAAACCTTGTCTGTGGTATTCTGAGTAGGATTCAAGGATTGAATGACTGTGATGAGCTTCAAACTCCTGAAGGCTGGGCGTTAGTGATAGACGCAAAAGAATCACTGGATTCTATTCCGGCCTGATTGAGAACCGACAGATGGATAGCCGTGCCGTGACAGGGTGCGTTGAACATTTCCACTGAGAGGATGGGAGGTAGCCACTGACAACGGTGAAACCCTTGCATATAGCTTGCCATGGAAGGAGCCTTGCGTGTTTGATGAAGAAGACAATAGGAAAGCAGAGATTCAGAAGATAGAGCATCTCCAAAACCTCAACCTGTTCTCCATTACTGCAAAACAAGTACCTATTTCATGTTCTTTTGCTTTTTACAATCAACCCTGATAATTATTGATATCCTGACTAAGAGTTACAAGATAACCATAGCTTGCTTCAAGCAGACAATCTCCGTGGGATCGACCCTTACTCACGTAAGGTATTACTTGGACGACCTAGTGCACTTGCTGGTTAGTTGTGCGAAATTGCAAAAGTGTGATTGCAATTTCGTGCACCAAGTTTTTGGCGCCGTTGCTGGGGATTGTTCGAGTTTGGACAACTGACGGCTTATCTTGTTGCTTAGATTAGGACTGTTTTCTTTTTGTTGGTTTAGAGTCTTTTAGTTGAGTCTAGTTTCATATTTTAAGTTTGGTGTCAATTGCATGCTTTTGTTTTCTTTTAATTTTTCGAATTTGCATGTTCTTAGTCCTTTCTTGTTCTTTAAAAATTCTAAGTTTTGTGTCTTCTTTGTGTTTTTCCTTTAAAATTTTCGAAAATTTGTGTTTGATTTTCTAAAAATTTTAAGTTTGGTGTCATTTTGTTGTTTTTCTCTTTCCTAATTTCAAAAATCAAATCTCTTTCAAAATAATTTTCAATCATATCTTTTCAATTGCTAATTCCAAAATCTTTTTAACTAATTAATTGATTTAGTTTTCAATTTGCGTTGATCTTATTTTCTTTTAGTTCTCGAAATTTTCTTTTATTTTCTCTTTTTTTATTTTATTTTTATTATTTTCGGTCATTCCAAAAAAAAATATTTTGCTTGTGAATTCATATCATATTCCCTTTCTCCATCATGGACCTAAATAGAATTGAGCAGTCCAGAAGGACTCTGGGGTCATATGCTAACCCCATTACAGCTGCATATGGGAGTAGCATCTGTATACCTCCCATCAAAGCAAGCAGCTTTGAGCTAAACCATCAACTCATTATCATGGTGCAGCAAAATTGTCAGTATTCCGGTCTTCCACAGGAAGAACCTACTGAGTTTCTGGCATAATTCTTACAACTTGCTGACACAGTACGTGATAAAGAGGTGGATCAGGATGTCTACAGATTATTACTGTTTTCATTTGCTGTAAAAGATCAAGCTAAGAGATGGTTGAATAACCAACCTACAGCAAGCATAAAGACATGGAAACAGTTATCAGACAAATTCCTGAATCAATTTTACCCTCCAAAAAGGATGACACAGCTAAGGCTGGACATCCAAGGCTTTAAACAAGAGGATAATGAATCCCTTTATAATGCCTGAGAGAGGTATAGAGGTATGCTAAGAAAATGCCCCTCTGAAATATTTTCAGAGTGGGTACAGTTAGACATCTTTTACTATGGGCTTACAGAAAAGGCTCAGATGTCTCTAGACCACTCAGCTGGTGGATCTATACATATGAGGAAGACGATTGAGGAGGATCAAGAGCTTATAGATACTGTTGCTAGAAATCAACATTTGTACTCTAGCAATGAGTTCTCTACAAAAGAAGAAGTTATGGCAATAGTCGCTGATCCTAATCCTCAAGAACAGATGGTTGAGTTTAATCAACAGTTACACCTGATGACAAAACAGTTAGCAGAATTTAAAGAGATGCTCCAAGAAACTAAAATTGCTAACAAGAACATAGAAGCACAGTTGAATCAGGCAAAACAGCAGCTATCTAAATAGATAACAGAAGAATGCCAAGCAGTTCAACTGAGGAGTGGGAAGACATTGAATAACACCGCTCAAAGTAGCAAAAAGCCAATAAAGGAACAATTGATAGAGGATAGCCAAACCACTATCCAAAATCCCTCTGAGGACAGTAAGAACTCAGAGAGGAATACTCTTGGCGTTCAAACGCCAGAAAAGGGGGGAAAGCTGGCGTTAAACGCCCATTCCTTGCCCAGTTCTGGCGTTCAAACGCCAGAAAAGGGGGAAAAGTTGGCGTTAAACGCCCATTTTCCACCCAACCCTGGCGTTCAAATGCCAATGGAGGATCAAACACCTGAGAGTGCTGATAGTAACCCCTCTAAAAAGGCTTCTCCAACCACTTCTGTAAGGAATAAACCTGCAGCAACTAAGGTTGAAGAATATAAAGCCAAGATGCCTTATCCTCAGAAACTCCGCCAAGCGGAGCAGGATAAGCAATTTGCCCACTTTGCAGACTACCTAAGGACTCTTGAAATAAAGATTCCGTTTGCAGAGGTACTTGAGCAAATACCTTCTTATGCTAAGTTCATGAAAGAGATCTTAAGTTATAAGAAGGATTGGAGAGAAACTGAAAAAGTATTTCACACTGAAGAATGCAGTGCACTCATCCTGAAAAGCTTCAAGATCCAGGAAGCTTTATGATACCATGCACATTAGAAGGTGCTTGCACCAAGATAGCCCTGTGTGATCTTGGAGCAAGCATCAATCTAATACCTGCATCTACTATCATAAAGCTTGGGTTGACTGAAGAAGTCAAACCAACCCGGATATGCCTCCAACTTGCTGATGGCTCCATTAAATATCCATCAGGCATAATTGAGGACATGATTGTCAAGGTTGGGCCATTTGCCTTTCCAACTGACTTTGTAGTGCTGGAAATGGAGGAGCACAAGAGTGCAACTCTCATTCTAGGAAGACCTTTCCTAACAACTGGACGAACTCTCATTGATGTACAAAAAGGGGAAGTAACTCTGAGAGTCAATGAGGATGAGTTCAAGGTGAATGCTGTAAAAGCTATGCAGCATCCAGACACACCAAATGACTGCGTGGGCGCTGACATTATTGACTCTTTAGTGGAAGAGGTCAATATGACTGAAAGTCTAGAATCAGAACTTGAGGACATCTTCAAGGATGCTCAGCCTGATCAGGAAGAACCAGAGGAAACAAAAGAATTTTTGAAAATTCCTCAACGCGGCTCAAGGTCGGGTGAAGGAGCACGAAAAAGAGCGTGATGAGGCCCTCTCATCGGCGACCGCGGCCAAGACTGAGGGTGTTGAGCTGAAGAAAAAGTACAAAGAGACCGTGAAGCAAGGTAAGAATACCATCATGACGACCGAGGAGGTGATCAAGGCTAAAGTGAAGCTATTAGCTTCCGATTTTGATACATCGGCCGTCAGCGTTTTTAAAACCATTAAGGCCAGGATGGCAAGATCATTGATATCCTGAAGAAATGATGTAATTTTTCTTGTTGTATCTTGTTTTTTGTAATTTGTGTAAATCTTTGAACACTTAAGTAGTTTTAGCGAACTCCTTTACCGTTTTGTCAGTAAACAACAAATCACTTGTTTACCGTTTTATTGGTAATTAACGACTTGCTTGCTGTGTTTGCTTACCATTTTATTGGTAATTAACTATTTGCTTGCACTTGTTTACCGTTTTGTTGGTAATTAACGAAGCCAGGTTATGGCTTTCTCGTTTGAATGCCTGAAACTTGGCCTTATTTAATAGCCGTTTGTTGTAGCGTTTGTGACTTCAGGGGCTCCCGGGGTAATCAGTCCTGAGATGCCGTGTCATTATGGAATTGGTTGCCTTGGCAAATTAATTTGAATAGTTTTAATAATATTGAAGTATGAAACAAGAAAAGAGACGATTAGAGTAGTCTGAATGCAATTATATCATGATGAATTGCAAATAGACAACTAATGGGAGGTAATGCAACATGTAATAAAATGTGTCTTACTAAACCGGTACATCGCCTGCTCGTCGGTTGTACCCGGGCTTCTAAGAGTAGAACCTTCTTAGGTTCCTTGCATTCCATGTCCTCGGGACCTCCTTGCCTTCCAGTCGTTCCAGCTTATAAGCTCCATTGCCGACTACTTCATTTATTCTGTATGGGCCTTCCCAATTTGCTGCCAACTTTCCTTCTCCTGGTGCCAGGAGTCCCACGTCATTGCGTCGTAAGACTAGGTCGCTTGGCTCAAAATCTCTTTTTACTAATTTGGCATTGTAACGTATGGCCATCTTTTGTTTCAACGCTGTCTCCGATAAGTGAGCCATCTCTCTAATCTCATCCAGTAAGTACTTTTCTATGGCTTCTTCGACTCCTCCCAAGAGTAGCCGTGGGCTCGGTTCCCCAATTTCCACAGGTATCATCGTGTCAACCACATAGGTGAGCCAGAAGGGGGTGTCCTCAATGGAGGATTGTTGCGTTGTACAATAGGATTACCTTGTTTGCTGCCTCGACTTGGCCGTTAGTCTTGGGGTGTTCAACAGATGAGAATTTCTGCTTTATCCCTAAGCCGGCGAGAAATTCGCCGAATTTCTTGTCAGCAAACTATGTCCCGTTGTCCGAGATGATGGCCTCTGGGATTCCGAACCTGGCTATTACTTGTCTCCACATGAACTTTCGGCAATTTGCCGAGGATATGCTGGTCAATGGCTTGGCCTACACCCACTTCGTATAGTAGTCAATAGCGACAATTATGTACTTGACCTGCCCGGGTCCGACCAGAAAAGGTCCTAACAGGTCGACGCCCCATTGGGAGAATGGTCGGGAGTCCATTAGTAAGCTAAGTTCAACTGCCGGTGCTCTATGAAAATTGGCATTTTCCTGGCATTTCTTCTACTTCTTCACGAACTCTTTGGAATCCGCCATCATTGAGGACCAGTAGTCGCTGACCCTGACGAAATTTTGGGCTAAGGACTTTCCTCCGATGTGGTGGCCGCAACACCCCTCGTGCACTTCGCGTAACACGTAGTCCGTCTGGTCGGGGCGTAGGCACTTCAATAGGGGTTAGTTGAGCCTTTTCTTAAATAGCTGGCCTTGTATCACTGTATACTTGGCCGCTTCTCTCCTCAGTGCATTCGCCATCTTCTCGGTAACAGAGAGTTTACCATTTTTTGGGAAATTGGTGATCGGGTCCATCCATGACGGTGAGTCGTCCGCCTAGGTTATATGCAAGGTCACTGTTGGTTCTTTCACCAAACTTTGAATGAGAGATCGGTTCCCGGTTCCTGGATTTGTGCTCACCAGTTTTGATAGGAGATCAACCCATTTGTTTCTCTCCCTCGGAACGTGTTGTACCGTGATCTCGTCAAACTGCTCGCTCAACTCTTTAACCTACTCCAAGAATTTTTGCAGCAACGTGTCCCTGGCTTGATATGTTCCATTAATCTGTGACATGACGACCTGGGAGTCACTGCATACTTCCACTCTGGTGGCCCCAACTTCCCTTGCCAAGAGTAGGTCACCCAGAAGGGCCTTGTACTCCGCTTGGTTATTGGTCACCGGGAACTCGAACTTGACTGATTGCTCATATTCGACTCCCGTTGGGCTTTTTGGTGCACGAAATTGTGATCATCAATGGCACCATCAACATGGTACGCTCAATTGTAATCTCAACTCTTTATCACAACTTCGCACAACTAACCAGCAAGTGCACTGGGTTGTCCAAGTAATAAACCTTACGCGAGTAAGGGTCGATCCCACGGAGATTGTTGGTATGAAGCAAGTTATGGTCATCTTGTAAATCTCAGTCAGGCGGATTCAAATGGTTATGGAGGATTAATAATTAAAAGATAAATAAAACATAAAGTAAAGATAGAGATACTTATATAATTCATTAGTGAGAATTTCAGATAAGCGTATGGAGATGCTTTGTCCCTTCCGTCTCTCTGCTTTCCTACTGCCTTCATCCAATCCTTCTTACTCCTTTCCATAGCAAGCTGTGTGTTGGGCATCACCGTTGTCAATGGCTACAGTCCCGTCCTCTCAGTGAAAATGTTCAACGCGCTCTATCACAGCACGGCTATTCAGCTGTCGGTTCTCGATCATGTCGGAATAGAATCCAGTGATTCTTTTGCGTCTGTCACTAACGCCCCACAATCGCGAGTTTGAAGCTCGTCACAGTCATTCAATCCTTGAATCTTGCTCAGAATACCACAGACAAGGTTTAGACCTTCCAGATTCTCTTGAATGCCGCCATCAATTCTAGCTTATACCACGAAGATTCTGATTAAGGGATCCAAGAGATATCCACTCAATCTAAGGTAGAACGGAAGTGGTTGTCAGGCACACGTTCATAGGTGAGAATGATGATGAGTGTCACAGATCATCACATTCATCAAGTTGAGGAACAAGTGATATCTTAGAACAAGAATAAGCTGAATTGAATAGAAGAACAATAGTAATTGCATTAATACTCGAGGTACAGCAGAGCTCCACACCTTAATCTATGGTGTGTAGAAACTCCACCGTTGAAAATACATAAGTGATAATGGTGATCATTGGCTTCGGCCCCAGAGAGGGAACCAGAAGAACCAAGATCCCAAGTGATCAAAAGATGCAAAGATCCAAAGATCTGATCTAAGAACTAGACGTCCAAAGATGAAAATACAATAGCAAAAGGTCCTATTTGTAGAGAACTAGTAGCTTAGGGTTTACAAAGATGAGTAAATGACATAAAAATCCACTTCCGGGCCCACTTGGTGTGTGCTTGGGCTGAGCATTGAAGAATTTTCGTGTAGAGACTTCTCTTGGAGTTAAACGCCAGCATTTGTGCCAGTTTGGGCGTTTAACTCCCATTCTTGTGCCAGTTCCGGCGTTAAACGCTGGGCAGTTTTGAGCTGATTTGGAATGCCAGTTTGGGCCATCAAATCTCAGGCAAAGTATGAACTATTATACATTGCTGGAAAGTCCAGGATGTCTACTTTCCAACGCAATTGAAAGCGCGCCAATTGGGCTTCTGTAGCTCCAGAAAATCCACTTTGAGTGCAGAGAGGTCAGAATCCAACAACATCTGCAGTCCTTTTTAGCCTCTGAATCAGATTTTTGCTCAGATCCCTCAATTTCAGCCAGAAAATATCTGAAATCATAGAAAAACACACAAACTCATAGTAAAGTCCAGAAAAGTGAATTTTAACTAAAAACTAATAAAAATATAATAAAAACTAACTAAAACTTACTAAAAACATACTAAAAACAATGCCAAAAAGCGTATAAATTATCCGCTCATCACTTTCCAGGATGTTTCCTGCTCCTCCGAACGTTTGGTTGGAGGCTCCATCCACATAGAGTTTCCACCGTGTGCTCAGTGTCTCGGAGGGCATTCCCGTCACTTCGACCAGAAAATCGGCCATCTCTTGGGCCTTGATTGCATGTCTAGGCTCGTATTGTAGGTCGTACAAAGACAGTTCGATTGCTCGGGTCATCATCTTGCCCGCTAGTCGGGTTTTTATAGCACTTGGCAGATCGCTTGGTCCGTCCTGACGATTTTTTGGTGTCCTTAGAAGTATTGTCGTAGTCTACAGGAGGAGGTAAGGAGCGCATATGCCAGCTTTTCCAGCTTTCTGTACCTCAGCTCTGCCCCTTGCAACGCCTTGCTCACAAACTAGACCGGTTGCTGGATCTTCCCTTCTTCCCGTACCAGGACGATTGCCAAAGTGTCCTTGGTCACTGCCAAGTACAAGTATAGTGTCTCTCCATTCCTGGATTTGCCGAGGACAGGTGGTGCCGAGACTATATTTTTGAAGTGATTGAAGGCTTCCTCGCATGACGGGGTCTATTCGAACGCTATCCCTTTCTTCATCAAGTTGAAGAAGGGGAGAGCTCTCGCAGCTGATGCATCGAGGAACCGGGATAGCGCCTTGAGCCTTCTCGCAGTCTCTGTATGTCTTTGACACATCCCGAGCTTGACATCAGTAGGATTGCTTCACATTTCTCCGGGGTGGCCTCTACTTCTTTTTAGGTTATCATAAAACCTGAGAACTTTCTGGCTTCCATGGCGAAGGCGCATTTGAGGAGGTTAAGCCTCATGTTGTGCCACCAAAGAGATGCGAACACGGTCTCTAGATCACTGATGAGGTCGTCGTTCTTGGTAGTCTTCACCAGGATGTCGTCTACGTACACTTCTACCGTCTTGCCGATAAGATTGTTAAATACCTTGTTCATCAGCCTTTGATACGTAGCTCCTGCATTTTTCAGTCCGAATGGCATCACTTTATAGCAGTATGTACCCCCGGCGTTATAAACGCCATTTTCTCCTCGTCTGGCCGGTGCATCGGTATCTGGTTGAAGCCGGAGTATGCGTCCATGAAACTCAGAAACCGATACCCCACGGCCGCGTCTACTAGGGAATCAATGTTAGAGAGGGCAAAGGAATGGTTGGTGCAGGCCTTGTTGAGATCGGAATAGTCTACGCACATTCTCCACTTCCCATTGGCTTTCTTGACCAGGACCACATTTGACAGCCAAGTCGAGTAGTCCAGTTCTTGGATGAACCCTGCTTCTAGTAAGCTGGCCGTTTGCCTGGCCACCTCGTCGGCTCTTTCCTGGGACATTTTTTTCTTCTCTGTACCACCGGTTTGGCTTCCGCTTTTACAACTAGGTGGTCCGACATGAATTAGGGGTCAATACCCGGCATGTCGGTTGGTGTCCAGGCGAACAGGTCACTGTTTGCTCTGATCATTTCCACCAATGGTTCTTTCAAGTCATGAGGGAGGTTTTTGTTCACGAAGGTAAACTTTTCTTCTGAGTCACCGACCCTGAAATTCTCGAGGCCTCCTTCAGGTTCTGGCCTGAGCTTGTCATCGACCCTAGCGTCTAGATCATCTAGAAAGACGCCGGATACCTCTTTGGACTTCTTTCTCAGGGAGAGACTGACATTGTCGCACGCGACTACCATTTCCAAATCTCTTCTGATGGATCCAACCGACCCATCATCAGCAATAAACTTCATCATTAGTAGCTTGATAAAAATCACTGCACCGAACTCATTTATGGTTTTCCTTCCCAAAATGAGGTTGTAGGCTGTGGAGTCTCTCAAGACAACGAACTCCGCCATTATCGACTGGTGCACGAAATTGCAATCACACTTTTGCAACCCCGCACAACTAACCAGCAAGTGCACTGGGTCGTCCAAGTAATACCTTACGTGAGTAAGGGTCGATCCCACGGAGATTGTCGGCTTGAAGCAAGCTATGGTTATCTTGTAAATCTTAGTCAGGATATCAATAATTATCAAGGTTGATTGTGAAAAGTAAAAGAACATGAAATAAGTACTTGTTTTGCAGTAATGGAGAGCAGGTTGAGGTTTTGGAGATGCTCCATCTTCTGAATCTCTGCTTTCCTACTGTCTTCTTCTTCAAGCACGCAAGGCTCCTTCCATGGCAAGCTGTATGCAAGGGTTTCACCGTTGTCAGTGGCTACCTCCCATCCTCTCAGTGGAAATGTTCAACGCACCCTGTCACGGCACGGCTATCCATCTGTCGGTTCTCAATCAGGCCGGAATAGAATCCAGTGATTGTTTTGCGTCTGTCACTAACGCCCCGCCTTCAGGAGTTTGAAGCTCGTCACAGTCATTCAATCATTGAATCCTACTCAGAATACCACATACAAGGTTTAGACCTTCCGGATTCTCTTGAATGCCGCCATCAGTTCTAGCTTATACCACGAAGATTCCGGTTAAAGAATCCAAGAGATATCTACTTAATCTAAGGTAGAACGGAGGTGGTTGTCAGGCACACGTTCATAGTTGAGAATGATGACGAGTGTCACGGATCATCACATTCATCCGGTTTAAGAACAAGTAATATCTTATAATGGAAGCAAGCATGATTGAATGAAAAATAGTAGTAATTGCATTAATCCATCAAGACACAGCAGAGCTCCTCACCCCCAACCATGGGGTTTAGAGACTCATGCCGTGGAAGGTACACAAAGAAACGTCTAAAGTGTCATGAGGTACAGATACAATGTCAAAAGATCCTATTAATAGTAAGCTAGTAACCTAGGGTATACAGAAATGAGTAAATGACGTAAAAATCCACTTCTGGGTCCACTTAGTATGTGCTTGGGCTGAGCATTGAAGCTTTCATGTGTAGAAACTTTTTCTGGAGTTAAACGCCAGCTTTCATGCCAGTTTGGGCGTTTAACTCCAATTTTTATGCCAGTTCCAGCGTTAAACGCTGGGAATTCTGAGGCTGATTTGCAACGCCAGTTTGGGCCATCAAATCTCGGGCAAAGTATAAACTATTATACATTGCTGGAAAGCCCAGGATGTCTACTTTCCAACGCTGTTGAGAGCGCGCCAATTGGGCTTCTGTAGCTCCAGAAAATCCACTTCGAGTGCAGGGAGGTCAGAATCCAACAGCATCTGCAGTCCTTTTCAGTCTCTGAATCAGATTTTTGCTCAGGACCCTCAATTTCAGCCAGAAAATACCTGAAATCACAGAAAAACACACAAACTCATAGTAAAGTCCAGAAAAGTGAATTTTAACTAAAAACTAATAAAAATATACTAAAAACTAACTAGATCATACTAAAAACATACTAAAAACAATGCCAAAAAGCGTATAAATTATCCGCTCATCATCGACCTCTTACCTCGACCTCCTCCTATGGAGACTGGTAGGGAGACTACCCCATCAGGCTTGATAAAGTTATCACCTAATCCTACCACACCGTGTTGGTGGGTCCTTAGGTCGGTGTCTCGGAGGCCCATAGCATCAAACACATTACGGAATAAGAAGTTTGAATCGGCTCCGTTGTCAACGAGGATTCGCCTTACCAGGCCGGTCCCCACTCTTGCTGTGATCTCCATAGGAGGGTTCTCCGGTAAATCATCAAACCACTAGTCCACTGGTCCAAATGATATTGATAGGACCCTCTTGGATGAAGGCGTGGGACTGGACGACGACACAACCAAGACTCTGGCATCTTTCTTGCATGCTGACTTCGACCTGGGGGCAACAACTCTACCAACTACTACATTTACAATGGTGAGGCCGCGGTCATTGTCCTCCTCGGGCTCCTATCTCGATCTCCCGGCGCAGCTCCTGTCGTCGTCGAATCGGTCGCGCTTCCGCCTTCTGGGTTCTCTTATGAGGTGAGAGAACTCCACCAGCTTACCTTCCCGGATCACCTGCTCCAGAGTGTCCTTCAAATCAAAACAATCTTGGGTCTTGTGGCCAAAGCCCTTGTGATAATCGCAGTAAAGGTTTTTGTTCCCTCCAGTCATATCCTTGAGTTGTCGGGGTTTCGAGAGGATGCCTTTGTCGGCTATTTGCTGGTATACTTCGACGATCGGGGCCGTCAGCAGGGTGTAGTTAGTAAACTTTCCTACCCGGGGGAACGACTTGAATGTTTTAGCCGAGGTTCCGTCCTTGGAGTGCTCCTTAGGCCTTTCCCCATTACCGGGCTGACGAGCAGGGTTATAGGCGGGCTACCGCTTGTTGGCTTCCATGACCTGGCTAACCTCCTCATCATTGATATACTCCCTAGCCACATTTTGGATTTCTTACATCGTCCATACAGTCCTGGTGGTAAGGTGCTTCCTGAAATCTTTGTTTAGCAACCCGTTCGTCAAGCATAAACTGACCACCGAGTCGGTCAGGCCGTCAATCTCCAAGCATTCATTATTGAACCTATCCAGGTACTTCCTGTTCGGGTCCCCGCTTCTCTACGTCACCCCCAGCAAGTTGATCGGGTGTTTTGCCTTGGCAATGCGCATGGTGAACTGCGCTAGGACGGCGCGGGTTATGTCCGTAGAGGTTGTTACGGAGTCCTGGGGAGAGCATTGAACCATCGGATTGCCGGTCCCGCTAAGGTCACGGGGAAGGCGCGACACCTTACTTCATAACCCACCCCTTCCAGATTCATCCTGGCCTCGAAGGCCATTAGATGTTCTTGGGGGTCTTGGGTCCCATCGTACCTCATGTCCGTTGGCTTATTAAAGTGCTTCGGTAGTTGTACTTCGAGGATGGAGTGGTGAAAAAGGGTCGCCCCCATGATTACAGGGTGTCGCCTTTTCCTTGGTCTTTCTCTTCTGTCCTCTCGGTTTTCCTCCATGGTATGCCTCGTTGGGGGTCAGGTGTAAATGATGGGATCTTGTCGTCTTCTCGGCAACTCCCTACATTCCCCTTGGCTCTCTGATTCTGATTGGGGGGTCGGAGTGTGTTTAGAGCGATCCCTTTGGGGGCTTCTCCCACTGGTTTCCCTCCCTTGGAGGGGACCGGGAACGATCATGCCCCACTGCTGGTCTGTGGCGCTCTTTGCTTGCTACCTTTCGCTCCAGGTTTTGCACCCTGTGGCACAACTCCTGTATTATTTTGGCACTGTCGCTTCCTGTTCTTCCAAAGGGACGCCTCTCCTGGGAGCGCGAGGCCAGGGGAGCTCGGGTCGCCGCAGAGGGGATTTTGTGCGTTCGCGAGAGGAAGCCACAGAGGCTACCCTGCTAGTTTGGGGAACCATTTCCTCCCCACCTGGTTCACCTCCGTCATCTGCCTCTACAAGACCCAACAGAAAGCCCATTTTGGCCAGTCCCTACAGACGGTGCCAATGTTCGATTATTCAGGTTCCAGACGGGTTGGTAGAGCTGTAGGAATGTGATGGTAGGAACCAGCCTTGATCCGGGTCTAGAGGAAGAGGGCGGAGACTTCACGACCTCCTGAGTTACTGTGGTGTAAGGGAGGTGCCACGTGCAATGACACTCCAACGCTTAAGTCAGAAGTGGTACAGATGGCAATGAGAGTAGTTGGATAGTGACGTACCGGGTGGGAGAGGTAGGGCCCTCCCCATATATACTATGTCAGTAGGGCGGGCCCCACAGAAGAAGTCCCTTTCCTGGAAGCTTCCTATCCCAGCTGTCGCGTGGCTAGTTGCCAGGGAGTAGGTGTTCAGGTCGCAAGCCAGGTGTATGAGGCTCGCCGGGTCGGCCGCTCGGGTCGGACAAGGCACAAGCTGGGCTGGGCCGGAACAATAACTATAATGTAGTACTAGGTCTGAGTATTTTTTTTAATTTTGCCACAGTAATATTTGTAAAGAATAAAATTGTGTTTTGAGATTTAGATTTTTATCTTAGTACGGGTTTAACTTGTGTATGTTTTTTCTTGAAAAGAATAATGTGAATCAAAGTATTAACTTTATAGAAACATATTTTAAATTATTAACAACTTATTAAAAGTAATTTAAACTTTAACATTGATCATAACAAAATTTGACCTATATAATATTAGTAAGGTATATGATTAAAAAGATGTTTAGAACTAAATTTTATATATCGTCTCATTTATTTTTCTAGTCAATTTGTTAAAAAATTTATGTCACTAGTAGAAAGGATATGGGAACAATAGAAAATAAACCATGAGATTATATTGTTGTAATTTGTCAATTTTATAAGTTATTTTATTTTAATACCGATGTAGGGTAAGGAAAAAATATGGAAAATATGTCACATTCTGAAGAGGATAAATGCTATATAAAGGAGGAGAAAAATGAAAACGGCAATGATAAAACTACTGATGGTAAAGAAGCAGTTGTTTTGAGTGCAAATGATTTTTTGAATCAGCAAGTTGTAAGTTATGAAGAAACTTACAAATGTTATGTAAGGTATGTCAAGTGTGTGGGGTTTGGAGTTCGAAAGGGGGATGCGGCTGCTGATAGTACTGGCAATTATGTTCGACTTAAATTCTTGTGCAACAGAGTAGGGGTGAGAGAGAAGAAATGCTACGCAACTACTAGTAAGATAAGAAGCAGAAGCTTGAGACCAAAACAAATTGTAATGCAATGTTGTCAATTTATCTTGAAAAGAGTTGTTCAACGTGGAAAGTCAGAAAGATTGTGGAGGATCATAACCATCCTTTGATACCGCTTAAATTAGTTCTCCAAATTCCAAATCATCGTACAATGACAGGTGTAGGCAAAGCACAAGTAGATAGCATGCATAGACATGGCCTCCCACCTTCGAAGATCATGGGTCTTATTGCTGGATAAGCCGGTGGTTATGAATTTGCTGGTTTTACAAAAAAGGATTTAGATAACTATATTGAAAGAAATCTACGTTGAAAGATCTTTGATGGAGATGTAAATGCAACTCTTAATTATTTGCTTGGAAAAGCAGAGGATGAACCTATAATGATTGTGAGACATAGTTTAACAGATGACAATAAATTGGAGCATTTATTCTGGGCAAATGATTTAAGTCGATTTGACTATCAATATTTTGGTGATGTTCTAGCATTTGATTCTACCTACAGAAAAAATAAGTATAATGGACCGCTAGTTATCTTTTCAGGAACAAACTATCATCGCCAAACTTGTATTTTTGGCTTCGGTTTGCTATCATATGAACAAACAAAATCATACAAGTGGTTACTAGATAACTTTTCAGAGGTGATGATGAATAAGCATCCGAGTCTTGTTATAACGGATGGTGATAATGCCATGAAGAGTGCAATTGAAGAAGTATTTCCAAGTGCTACCCATAGATTGTGTGCTTGGTATCTGTATAAAAATGCAGTATCTCATATCAAGGACCCTGGATTTCGTGAGAAATTTAAGAAATGCTTGTATGCCAAATTTAAATGTGATGAATTTGAAGAGTATTGGCATGACATGGTTGAAAGGTTTAATCTTGTGGGAAACGATTGGGTAGAGAAACAATATAGAAGGAAAGAAAAATTGGCTACTGCTTATTTGAGTAGCAAGTTTTGCGTTGGATTTAAAACGACATCCAGATGTGAAGGCATAAATTCTTTCATTAAAAGCTTTGTTGACTCAAGGGATAGTATACTTGCATTGGTGTAAAACGTAGAACGTTCTTTAAGGGACTACAGAAATGCTGAGATTGTTGCTGAATTCAAAACACTAAATGGAGAACATGTGCCCACAACAGGTTTACATTCTCTTGAGCGTCATGCTGCGTCAGTGTATACAAGGGAGATATTTTGGAAAATATTAGAAAAGATAAAAAGTGTGGCAACTTTGGATATTATGCGGTCTGGTAGTCGTTCAACAACTACAGAGTACAAGATCATCAAGTATGGAAGACCTGATCATGAGTACATTATTTTATATGATCAAGATACTCAGAAGATGGTGTGTCAATGTCAAAGATGGGATAGTTATGGCATTCCATGTTCTCATATGTTTTGTGTGATGAAACGGGAACAGATCAAAGAATTACCATAAACTCTTGTATTGAAAAGATGGACTAAAGACGTTAAAAAAATTGACGATGATCAAGGTAACATAAATGGAAAACAGGATGAAGAAAGGAGCATTCTGACGGATAGGTGCATTATCAGTTGCTAGTTCCTGTATGATATACTTAGGAGGCAGAAAATTGTCTCATTTTCGCTACACAATGAAGGAAATTTGTAGAATGACGAAAGTCTTGGAAGCAAAATTGAAGCAGACTATTTCACCGAAAAAAGGCAAGAAAGTTGGTGATCCTTTTGTTGCAAAATCCAAAGGTGCACCAAAAGTCCGAAAAAATAAAAATAAAAGACGACAATGTTCTAATTGCAATCAAACTGGTCACCCAAAAAGGAAATGCATAGAGAGAACAAACATAATGATAGAATGGTCAGCAAAGATGAATTTGAAGATGGTGTTGAATCTGTTAGTATTCCAAATGATCACGTAACACGAGAATTTATTATTACTTACTAGACTAAACAACTAATGTCATGATATTTTGAGTTAATATGTACGTTTTAACTTTGTTTTTTTATATGAAATTTATACTTTTGTTAATTTTGAACCAAATTTTTGTAATTTTATATGAATAGACTCCAATAGTTTTTTTAGTGGAGGTGAATGTTAAAAATATACACTTTTGGAGTGAGAAAAAAAATCCTAAATTGTCTCAAGAAGATATAAGTAAAGTATATAATTCTGGCATGCACATTATTCAATTTAGTATATTTCTAATTCAATCATTCTAGAATTATACTATTATGAACTATGTCTTTGTGAAGGTTCAAGTTCTACATTTTTTGGAGGAGATAGCAACCATACTTCTGCTAGTTATGAAACTTCCTTGTATGGTCCCATTCCCAGTCATAGATGGTTGCTACAGGTAATTAATATTTTTTGTCATTTATCTATCTTATGTTTAGTTTTTAAATAATATTTTTCCATGAATTTATATCTTTTGAGATTTAATAGCATATGAATGATTTGGTTTTTTATTTTGACAGGCCATGCAGAATAGGAGTGATTTTTGATATTAATATCATGTAATAGACAGCTTGGTACTATGGAAAAATTATTTTTTGGGACTAAAGACATCGATATTAAAGGAATACAAATATATTTTGTGAATATTAGCTGAAGAGACTTTTTATTTAGAGACATTGATAAAAGAAAACACATATTATTATTAAACAAAAATATTATAAATTAGGACTATATTAAATAATTAATACTAACAACTTAATAATACTCGGTATTAGTATGACTTTTTTTTATGGTTAATGTACTTTATTTTTAAAAAAGAACAAAGAAAAAGTTACATCAAGGACAATATTTCACTGAAATAAATTTTGTTAAAACCGAGTTAATATTGGATAAAAATACATAATTTAATGGATGTAAGTATATAAATAACTAAAAATATTATTTATTTAATTTAGGTTTGAGCAAAAATTAATGTTTTTCATATGTTCCATATATATATATATATGATCAATTTCACAGAAAAAAAGTTTAAAATACAATGATACAATAGTAAAATAAATTTAATTTTTATAAAAAAATTAATATCATTACATAATAAAATAATTAAATAAACAATAAATATAAGTTTAAAAGAATTTCTAATCATGTCCTATTTACATTTCTAAACATTTTTGGAGAAATTTTGTAATGAAAAATTTTAGAGTATGATTTTATTCTTATCCATTAATATAGTACCTTAAATACTAATCCTTTAAAAGTACATCATAGATCGATAGAAAATAGATATTTTAATTAAGGATAATTTAATGTATGTGTATATGTAATTATGTTGTTTGCAAAATATTATTTAATTAACGTTCACTTCTTTTAACAAATTTTAGTGTGTATTGAGTTAAAAAATTACTTTTAAACAAAACATAATAAATAAATAAATAATATTTTATATTATTATATTCAAACATATTTAGTAGATATAAAATATTTTTTATAAAACATAATAAATAAACAAAATATATTTTTACATCAAGTACCATACATAAAAGTATTTTTTTAAAAGTGATATATTTAAATATTAACTTACTTGTATCTTTTATAAGAATCTTTAAAAAAAATTATTCTAATATTTTTGTTAAAGTTATATCCACACAAGACAATGTACTATTATTATCTGATTTATATGTAAACAATAAAAATGTGAAGAATAAAATAAATTTAATTTTAAGATAGATATTATAAATTTTTATTCACTTTTTTTTGAGTTATATTACGTTAATTAGGTTAAAATTTATGGTATTTCAATACTTTTTATAAATACCCCTTGATTTTATAATTGTACACGTCTTTTTTAATATGAATATAATGCAGAAAAATATTACGTATTAAAAAATAAAGATAAGATAATAATCATTCTTATGCAAATACATTATAATTAATAAGTTCAATTTTTAATAATTTAAACTTCATAGACTTATAATATACTAAAACAAAAAGTAATAAAATTTTCTAAAGAAATAAACTAATAATTCTAATATAGAATTATAACTAGACTAGATTACCCTATAAAACTAAGATCATCAAAACACTTTCTTTAAGTTAAAAAAAATAAAATTATTCCTAATTTAAATTATTCTAAAATTAAATTGGTCTTGAATTGTTGTTCCAATTTTTTATAGCCAAATCTTCTATTTCTCTTTTTTTGATGTTGTGATATCCACTAACCAGATCAATTGCAAGGCGCATTCTTGTAAAATCATTCACTCTCTGTTACAAAATAAAATTACAATGTTATATTAGATTAGAAACTAACTTATGAATTTAATAAATTAAATATATTGTTATAGTATCCCTGACATCATATGATCTCCAAAAATTTGATAGTATTATTCATTGTGCAACATAAATATCACAATTATTCTTGCAATAGAACACATAAAGAAAAAAGATAATACTAGGCTTTTAAAATTTTAATAATATTGCTTTCTAATAATAAGATAAGTTTATGTAATTATTATAATTTTTCATTCATATTAATTTCGATTAAAATTAGTGAATGAAGTGCGAAATTTTTATTTACTTACGAGCCATCTTTTTGCTGCGTAACTTTGAAATCTACCAATTTATAAGTAGAAATTGTAGGTGATATCCCAACAAGCAATTTATATATTCCGTCACCCAAAATATTTTTAAGAAATGACGCCTGAATGGTAGTCATCAACCATAAGTGGTAGTCTAAATATGATGAAAGAATATTTTTTAAATACAATCTAGTTTGTTTAAATAGCTCACCACTTTATTGATTGCTATCATCCTTAACTTTTTCTATATCTTAGATTTTTTAGAGTAAAGATACACAATTTCTTGATCAGGTAGGTTAACAACCATTTAGAACCAATGAAAATTCACGGAATTGGAACACAAATCTACATTAACAAATGACATTAGATTATAAGATTATTTGTTACAATAATAAATCACTTTTAGCACCATACTTTGATAGCAAATTTCCCTAAGACATGTCTACCTTAGTAAGATTATCTGCTTCTCTTATAAAATTGACCTTAATGTAATTCCAAATTCCGATGAAAATATTTTCTAAATGCATTGCAATTTGCTGTGTAAAAGATATGTCAATTAGACCAAGTATACATACCTATAATGCGAAAAGAGAATAAACATACTGCAAATGTTGTGGGAAAAAATCACTTATGGCCATCATCATTATGAGTTAGCATGGAAGCAACAAGAATAAGGACCTATAGTTATATCAAATCACAAGGTCCAAAATTATATAAAATAAATAATTCAACAAATTTTGCTACAAAATAAAGTCAATTTGAATACATTTTAGATAAATGTGTAACAAAGCAAAAAAAAATACAATACATCATCAACAATAGGCCGTCCAGGTTTTAGTGTCATTAAAGCTTCTCTTGTGCCTTGAACAATGATCATTGGAAATCAATTCTTCCCTATCAAAAACAAAATCATTGCTTTGTGTCATCTTTTAAAAAATCACCGTATACCTTTAAAACATATATTAAGAAGATTGTATAGTACTTTAGGTCATAATTAAAAGCAAAAATATATGATGCAAGGGTAAGATCTGCTTCTCTAAACCTCGAATTTCTTGTTGCCTGAAATAAAACCGAGAAACACTGCATAATGTATTGTAAAAAATAAATAATATACCTGATTAAACTAAAATTTGTTTATATTGTTCATTAATTTATTAGTTACTTGGGTAATTTTATCTCTATTCTCTAAGGTTGAGATATCTTCAGCTGACTTTTCTTCGTGTGAGAATAAATTGCGCTAAAGTGAAAAAAAACACATACGAATCATGTTAGACTTATGAATAACAAAAATAAAATTGGTTATGCAACTAATTTTTTAAAGACAATAATACCTTAGTGTCTATCTTAGATGGTTTCTTCCATACTCCATTTTGTCTAGTTCTTGGCCATAAAAATTTCCTTTTTTTGCGCGCAAAACCTTTATCAGTCTCACCATTTTGTCTTGAAGATGTTGGTGTTGTCTTTTTGGGATAGTTTTCTTCTTAACAGTATTTTTCATACCACTAAAAGTTGGACCACTTACAGGAGTAGTATTCAAGCATTGACTCACAGGAAGCGTTGAGTTAATTAGTCGTGATGATAGTTCGTCCACCTTTTTGGTCAACAGATGTAGTTGCTTAGCTAGTCCTGGTAAAAATTTTGTTGGAATTATACTTACTTCAGCATTTGTCTATAACACCCAACAAAGAATGGAACAATGAAATCAATTAAGAATAGAAACCAGTTGCTTAATAAAGAAAAGGATAAAGAAGGATTTATAGTTACCATTGTGAAAACAAATTGAGAATTCATGTCTGTCCACTTAGTATCATAAGGGTGTAACGAATTCATATACTTATGGACTCGGTCTATAGCTTCGAAGAATCTATTAACTATCTTTCACTTAAAATATAAAAATGTGTTGAATATTTTCTTTAGTTGTGAAAGAAAGTATGTATATATAGATAGTATTTTTTAACATAAGTTGATTACATAGATGTCCCATTACTTTCTCATCTATAGAAAGAAATAATCGTTCAACATTATCTTAGAATTCGGTGATAATGAAAAAGAAATTTACAAGAGAAATAGGTAGTGCAATATGCATATCAATATATATTTTTTTCATATACACTTATAGATAAATATTACAATATGTGCTGTTTAAAAAATTGAGTTGCACTTATCACTTATTTAAAAATATGAAAAAAATTGACATACTTAGATTTATACAAAAATATTTTTTATTCCCAACATTCATCTAATTTAGAGAGCAAACAAAATTAGTTCTTTTTATTTGTGAGTTTCAGATTTTAATTTAATATTAAATAAATTATATTATGTAAATTGTTACTTTACCTTAACTTTCTATGTGTTTATATTTTTTTTATTGATGGGAAAAAGCGATATAGAGTACATAAACTATAAAAATATTTTTTTAAGACATAATTATAACTATAACAAAAACTTGTTACATTAAAATTAAATTCTTTAACCTCACCTAAAAAAAATTAAACATAGCATATCTTTGTTCTGGTACTCACAATTGAAAAGACATTATTTATATTCTATAATAATAAATTTACTATTTATGCTAAATAATAATAAGTTATATAAAAGATTACATGAATCTATTAGAAATTTAAAATTAGATACCAATTTTATAAGGACTAAATTTACTGACTAATTAATTTTTAATAACAAAAACATCAATGTTAATGTTAAAAGACATTTAATTTAATTATAATAAATTAATTTATTTAATTTTAATATAAATTAGAATTTTAGTTTTATAAAATAATTATTCATTTAAATTTTTTTAGAGTGAAGATAGACTAAAATATCATTATTAGATAAAATATTGTTTAATTTTATTAATCATTAAATATTTGAATTTAGTTTTAAAAATTTAAATATCTCACGATTCACTTTTACAAGAGAATAAACCGAAACATTATAAGAGGATTCTTTCTAGTAATTTCTTTTATGTTGTTTCTTTTTTAGTAATAGTATAGCCAAATGTTTCTATTAGAACTTAAAAAATTACGTAGTAATATATAATAATATTATTTATTTATCCTCCTTAGTTTATTAATTTTGACATTGTTATATTACATAATTCTCTTCTATTAGATTAATATAAAAATTGTTGTACTAGATTTAATTCTATATATAACAAATATAAAAAAAACTCTATTTAAAAAATTATTGGGTTAATTTAATTGATCTCACAAAATTACTTTGTAATACTCAATTACCTTATTAGCATTTTTTTACAAGTTAAGATATTTCGATTAATATATTGAAATTTAATGATAACCGTGCATATCAAGTAGGGCTAAAAGTGAGTTAATCCATCTCATAAGTCAGCACACCACCCGACTCGTTAAAAGCTCAATAAGTTAAACTCCTGAGTTGGTGATTCGAGCTTGAGAAAAGAATCGAACTCATAAATTAAATAACCGATCTTGACCTTAGATAAGTTCAGTTCATTAACTCGTAAATGGGCTCGATTATATGTACAATGTTACATACATACATACATACATACATATACATGTATCCTATATGCATTTAAGCTATACTTTCGAAGTAGGACATAAATAAAAAAATTATGATAATAAATAAATAGATAATATGTCAAATTTATCCTTTTTAATAATTTTTACTATATACATAAGTTATAATTAATTGAAATAGAATTATAAATTATGTTCTTGTTATTTGAGCTAGCTCATGAGCTTTTGGTGAGCCAAGCTTGAGTTTAAGAAATAGGCTCAATTGTTAATGAATCGAGCCATGAGCCAAGTTCAAGTTTCGTGACCCGAACATAAGTTTGGTATACTCAACTCAGCTCTACTCGCATCTAGTCCTAATGTCAAGTAGTACTTCTATTGTAAGTTAATAACTAAATCTCATATAGATATTATGATTCACTTGAAAAATGAAAAAATGTAGAAATGAAAAGAATGTAATTTATTATATTTTAGTTACAACTAATGGTATCAAACCGGGGATTACATATTTTGAAAAAAAAAAAACTTAGAGTCCCATACATAATAGCTTTAGGACTGACAAGAGTAATCTCACACTATTTATGTATGTCATGATTTTAATGGTGAATTTTCATTATAAGTTTGAATAAGTTTTATTACATTATTTATATAATTTGACTATATAAATTTATAAATATTAATTGTGTTAAAATTTTAATACGCAAAATATATATTTCTCTCAAGTGTCGAAAAATTTTATATTTATCTTTGGATGATGATTTTCGTAAATATTATTCGATGCGAGTTGGCGTGACTTAGTATCATAACGCTATGAGATTAGGATTGCAAGAATAGATTTGATCTTTAATCAAACATAAAAGTGAATCGAGTTAAATATGGAATTAGCTTAAGTGATTGGTTTGACCCATGATAATGGAAAAAGTGTCACATATTAACTTATGATAAATTGAATCTATTTGTAAATCTCATGTTCAACTTACTATATAATCAACTTGTAAATTATTTAATATTTGAAATGGCCTCTAAAATTTGACTCTGACATAATTTAGTCCACCTTGTCATCCTCAGGGGCTAGGACGATCTTCCCATCAACCATTATGCAATCACTCCATCATAGTTGTAGCTGCCTCCGCCTTTTTTGTCCTGGCCCGAGCCTTCTCCAAGTCAGACCTCAACCCGTCCCTCTCCTCTTCTAACTATTTTTTAATCTCTTTACGTTTATCCACCTCAGCTTGGGCAGCCATTAAAAAACTCTGAATAGCATTGAGAGGAGTCTTCTCCAACTCCCTGGCCATGATAGTACACACCAGCGGCCCGATTTTCATTTCGGGTAATGATTTGAAAGTGGTTTTGAATAGCCACATCATCCATATTGATATGCCTTGGGGAAGAATATTTTAAATCACATCCAGCTCCCAACATTGGAGCTAGTATATCTTCAAAAAATAATAGGAGTTCAGGTGTAGCTGGGTTGGGGGAACATTGCAGATCTAGATAACATTGCTCTCAAAATCAGAAAAAGGAAGCTTAACATCTAACTTCGAGAAAAAGCAGTCCTAAGCATAGAAAAAGGGTCACTCCAACTCATCTAAAGGGGGGAATTGAAGCATACCCTCTCTTCGGGATCAGCCACTACTATCTCATAATTTCACTCATCCTCCCGATTCTCACATAGCCTATGGTATCTACGAAAAGTTTCAGTGTATTCTTTATCAATTACAGGAACGGGGTCAGGATAAAAATGTCTACCCAAGCTAAAATGGAAGGGGGAACTTTTGTCGACATATCATGAACACTGGATCGAGACATACAGCTATACCTACAAATGCAACAAATGGACATCGTCACTAAAGGAACTCGGTCAAATCTAGAGAAATTCAGGTAAAAGCAATAAAACACATGCAATTTCACAAGATATTTTCAAAATAGAACGAATAGAAATGGCGTCCCTCCTACACTATCAGTAGCGACACCATTAGGGGACAATGCGATTATATTCTACAAGCAATGAAAGGCAACAAGTTTCTCCAAAAATCTAAATACAGAGCCAAACGTTCATAACAGTAACATTAGACGACGAAAATAGTTTCAAAAAGGAGTTTTTTTAGTAAATAAAGTAGCAGCATTGAACAACTTTTTCCAAAGAAGTTTCAAGACACAAACAAAATCAACAATGTAAGAATCTCTACTGTTACTTGAAATGTCCCCCGAAATACAAGAAACAGGTTGAAAGAGCCCAGAACAGTTACACAAAAAGAAGTCAAGAATACCAACGTTGATGAGGTGAAAAGAGACCTTCAAAGAGTTCAAGACAGAGAAATCTTGGGTCGAAACGACGAACAACGAACGAAAGGGAAAAGTGAAGCAAAGAATTTTTTTGCATCTAGAAGGAAACATGGCAACACAGAGAGCTTTTCAGATATGGAATAAGGAAGAAGAAGAAGGGCGCGAACTTGTATAAGAGCGAAGGGGGAAAAAGGGTATTTTGCACCTCTCTTTAAAGCTATGTGCGGATTCTAACGAAACGGCCATGTAATGCTCACCCCTCATTTAAAGTGGTAACATTCAAAATTTTAAAACACATCGAGTATCTGACCTCTTGAAGGCGGCGTACCCGACAAGGTAAACTGAAGCCGTGGAATGCTTGAACTCGACCTCATAAAAGTTCGGACTCAAGTAGGGGCACTGTTCATACTCTGACCCAAAACATAATCCAGGCCCAACAAGGACGAAACATCCCACCCAAAAAGGGTGGCCTCTATCGTTTACCCGATGTAACACCCTAATATTCAAATCCTTATGCTCAAGTCATAAGTCAATGATATTACGGTGGTACGACTCTCAAGTGGATCTTTAATATATAAATATAAGTATAATTGAAAGGAGTATTAACTGAGAAGCCTAAAAAGAGTAAAAATAAAATCGCACAGACGTATCACTCACGTCTCGACAACAAAAAGATAAACCGTGAAACCTTGTGTGCCAAAGCGGACAATATCGTGCTAGCGAGTGGTCTGGGCTGTTACAGATGATATCAGAGGCAGAGCCTAGATCGATGTGCCAGCAAGGGCGCTAGGCTCCCTTAGGAGAGTGGATTGTAAGGTCCCACATTGGTTGGGGAGGGAAACGAAGCATGATTATAAGGGTGTGGACACCTCTCCCGAGCATGACGCATTTTGACGAGTGAGTGTGGGGGGACTTCGGCTATCATCCCTATCGTCAAAGGCAAAACCGTGAGGCCTTGTGTGCCAAAGCAGACAATATCATGCTAACAGGTGGTCTAAACTGTTACACCCGACCTCTTTAAAGAGGTTGGACATGGCAACAAGTACCAGCATTACTTATCCAAATATGTAAATGTCTCCCTGGATCTCTTCTACTATCTCTATCTCTCCTAAAAGATAGACCCCAGCAAACTCTCAAAGATAAAGGGAACAATTATCCATCAATTAAAGGTGGAACTACTCTAAAAATGGTGGTCATCAAACTCTACTATAAATACACTGACACTCCCTCAGGTATACACACATTCTATTCTACTAAAATTATGCCTAAAACGCTTACTAACTTAAGCATCAGAGTCTCTTACAGATACCATCCCTTACCTTCTCACGAGGAATTCGGATGGTGGCACATTAACGCAAAAACAAGTCATACACTGTCTCATAAGGAGTGTAGACCTCATGTTCAGACACAAATCAATATTTCAGGTAATGAAGAACCAAATTCGTTATTCTACAACGATTCAACAAAAGAAGAAACAAGATTTGCAAAAAGAAAAAAATTTTGATTCTTTTTCTCAAGAATATAATCATGACTATGAGTCAATATATTTGTAATTCAAAAATGTCTGTTACAATATGATAAACAATTCATTATGGTCCTCCAAATTTTTTGTTTAATATTTGTTATGTATAAAACTTGATGATTTTGTGGAATATTATATGTTAAACACAGAAAATTTATAATTATAAAATTATATATTTAAATATAAATATACATTAAAAAAATAAATTAAATAATACATATATTCATATAAAAATACATTGTCAGTGAATTGGTAAGAACTTTTTGTATACATATTATGCAGTATATTTTTGTTAATAATTTATATTATCTTTTAATTCATACAAAATTGTAATAAGAAAACTATAAAATTGGAAAAAAACATGTTAATTAGAAGAAAAAATAAATTTAAAAATAAAGATATAGTAAGCATTACGTTATGATATTTTAAATCTATTCTTAAAGGATTGTATAACAATTAATTACAACTTATTATCATATCTTACTTTTATTTATTTTTATCTTCTCACAATCATTTTATAATAGTAAATGTGTACTCATTCAAAGTTTAACTTTTAATAGAAAAAACAAGAACATCCCATAATTAAATGACCATTCCTTATATGACAATAACAAGTTTATTTTATTTTAATTAGTGTGTTAATGAATTTATTTAAAAAAATATTATTTTTTATGATATATTTTTCTTTATGATTCGAATTTCTTGAAAGAAATATATTTTTAAAAACTTGGACACTAAAAACTAAACTATACTTTTACATTTTGTGGTCTAAAACTAGATTTTTACATGTTATAATTTGTATGCCAATGTATTGTAAAAAAGAAAAACGAATACGAAGAGATTATTTTTTTTTGGGATAAAATTATTTTATTTAGATTGGAGCCATAAAAGTTATTATGATCTTGGATATTATTTATTCTTTTAATGTTTAAACAAAGAAGGATTAAAATATATATTATTTTTTAAAATCTAAAAAAGATAAATAAAATTTATGTCAACCATTTTTTAAAAAATTTAGCGAATAAGTAAAAGAAAGCATTTTTCTTTCACTCATTTCATCGCTAAGACTAAATTATGTCAACCGTTCTTCCACTACTCCATGATCAATCATGTTTAAGCAAATTTTGTTGATTTTTTTAATCCAATCAAAATATAATTTTTTGATGACGAGCTATATAAATCACAATGCGTTCTTATAATTTAATATAACAGGTACTTTTATTTGTTATTGGAGTACTCTTATCATGACCACTACCAGCTCCAAAAAAGAGTTAAAATTGTCGACGGAGATGCTCTTGCTGAAGGCATTACGATACGTATGAAATCTGGTTGTGAGAAAAAAGTTCATACAACAAAAAATACAGAAAAGTATTCGTCTGTATCAATTGACATCCTTGCCAGAGGAACAGAGACCGACATCTACATTTTCTTGGTGAGTGTCTTAAACATTTAGCAATATATACAAATGAATTATAGATTTTTATTTCGGTCAAGATTGTATTATTAAACATTCCGTTGCAATTTTTTATTTTAACTTCTTATAAATGCAGTGGCTACCCATTTTGTTTAGACCCCTCCATGGATGACATTAAAACAGACAGAAACACTAGTTACAACATATGTTTACGGCATAGCTAATGATACCAAAACTCATAGGTTTGTATAAAATTATCTATATTTTTCACACTTAAAATTTTTGTTTAAATTGGTGTTAACATTTATTTGAGTAGAAATGAAATATTAGCTAAATCAAGCCAATTTAGTGCCAAAAATCATTTAAGGCTCTGTGTCCAGAAATCGTATAAATGAAAATGTAAGGTCCCCTATTATTTATAAACCATGTGTGCTCTCTACCATATTAAGTAAAACTAAAATTTATAATTTACTAAACAGGTACTTAATGTGTTAGCTTCAATGTTGACATATGATGAAAGATCAGTGTCAGAATTACATATGAATTGGTACATACCATCAACCTTCACAGTGAGTATATAAAAATATTTTTAAAAAAATAATTTTTAAATATAGTTCATTCTTAAATTAAGGAAACTCAGGTGAAGTCAACTTCACGTAAAGTTGATAACTGAGAGCCGTTAGATGAAAATTTAGTCAAATCATTCAAATTATTTAACGACTCTCACCTATCAACTTCACGTGAAATTGACTGCACCTGAGTTTTCACCTTCTTAAATTATTATTTTATTTGTCTTCTATAGCAATACATACTAGATGAGGAGGTATCGTCAAAAAATATGCGAAGAAAATATCAAGAGGATTTTATGGGAAAGGTAGATTACCTTGGAAAGGTTATTGAATTATTTACAATTTAATTTTTATAAAAATTTATTTAATTTTGTATTTTTCATTTTCTGTTGACTCACAATTAAAAAATTATTAGATGTTTGTTAGTGTTAAAGAAGACAACAATCATTGGTATTTAGTGGTGTTTGATTTTCGAAAGCAAGAAGTTATTTTATTAGATCCAACACCTGATCTATCTAAAAAGGATTCAAAGGATTTGACCATTAAAAGACCGGTAATTATACTTGTTTGATAATCTTAGTTGTCTAATTTCTATGATATTTGTAAATACTGTTAAATGGTTAAAATGGATGCAGGCTTTGTATATCGAAGTCATGTTATAGGATCCCACATTTTATGACTCCAAACGCACTTTAATGCCAAAAATTTTAAAATTTGCTGTCGTCAAGTCAGATGAAATTGGAAGATGTGAAAAGTATTTGTTTTATTTATAGTTTAGTCAACAAAATTATATTACAATCCAACTGAACATTTTTGTTGACTGTAACTTACTTTGTAGAAATGATGGAGGTATTTGGGTGGCTCAATGGATGAGAGAATGTGGTTGGTGTGATCAATATTCTTCTATTGATGTAAGTAGTTATAGCATAATATAAAAAATTAAATATTTATTTCAAATTATATGAATATTTTTTTTCTTTTTACAGGTTCACGATAAAATTCAGATGACACTTGCTTTGGATCTCATATTGCATCAGTACAATCTGAAAAGGAATGTTATCATCAAAGTTGCTGAAAAAAATTACAAGGAAATTGATGCCAAGTATAGGACTTTAGTTAAAAAGTAGAATGCATTAGTATTAGATCTCCAAATTATTTATTTGTCTACTGTTAGTATGATGCTTTTTTTTAATATTTGTTATTTCTGCTCATGTTATTCATCTTTTTTAATTGTTATTTTATTTCATTTAAAATTTATTAATCTTTATGTAGTTTGATATATGTTAAATATATAATTTAGGGCAAATCACCCATATAAGCCAATGATTTCCCAAAATTTCACCAATCAGCCAAAAGGTAAAATGGTTCACGAATCAACCAAATACACGTTTTTATGTAATTCGAATTAGTCTAATTCGAATTACACATTCATAGTAATTCGAATCACACTAATTCAAATTACACAACGCACACAAGCACTAATTCGAATTAACCTAATTCAAATTACACACACTAATTCGAATTAGGGTGATTCAAATTACACACACTACACATAGTAATTCGAATTGGCCAAATTCGAATTACTCAATTTTTGGTGCAAGTAGTAATTCAAATTAGTGTATTTTGAATTACTCAAGGTTGGGCTATAAAAGGAGTTTGAACCAACCTTATTCGAACCACTTTTCCAATAGCACACCCACCAAATCCCAGAGAAAACAACCCAAAACGACTCTAACAAAGGCTTGAGCAGAATATTCAGCATATGGGCGACAATCCAAACAGACTTTATCGTTTGGATGGAGTGGCCCATATAGCCGGTGTCATCAACGAAGAGGTAAGTACGAAATCTTTGTTTTAAAGTAGGATTAAATAACTTATTTGTTTGGTTATATACGTTATGTTAGTGGTTTTGATAGTAAAGGACGTTGGTAACATTGTATGTGAATGATTTTATAAGTTTCGTTAGTGATTTTATAACAAAACCACTAACATGATTTTATAACAAAACTACTAACGAAACTTATAAAATCATTCACATACAATGTTACCAACATAATTTACTATCAAAACCACTAAAATAATGTATATAAACAAACAAATAATAAGTTACTTAATCCTACTTTTAAAAAAAATATTTCGTACTTACCTCTTTGTTGATGACACCGGCTATATGGGCTACTGATGAGCGGATAATTTATACGCTTTTTGGCATTGTTTTTAGATAGTTTTTAGTAAGTTTGAGCTACTTTTAGGGATGTTTTCATTAGTTTTTAGGCAAAAATCATATTTCTGGACTTTACTATGAGTTTGCGTGTTTTTCTGTGATTTCAGGTAATTTCTGGCTGAAATTGAGGGAGCTGAGCAAAAATTTGAGTTAGGCTGAAAAAGGACTGCTGATGCTGTTGGATCCTGACCTCCCTGCACTCGAAATGGATTTTCTGGAGCTACAGGAGTCCAATTGGCGCGCTCTCAACGGCGTTGGAAAGTAGACATCCAGGGCTTTCCAGCAATATATAATAGTCCATACTTTATTCGAAGAATGACGACGTAACTTGGCGTTGAACGCCAAGTACATGCTGCTGTCTGGAGTTAAACGCCAGAAAAACGTCATGATCCGGAGTTGAACGCCCAAAACACGTTACAACTTGGAGTTCAACTCCAAGAAAGGCCTCAACTCGTGGATAGCTTTAGTCTCAGCCCCAGCACACACCAAGTGGGCCCCAGAAGTGGATTTCTGCACCAATTATCTTAGTCTATTCATTTTCTGTAAACCTAAGTTATTAGTTTACTATTTAAACAACTTTTACAGACATTCCTTGTACCTCATGACATTTTCAGATCTGAATTACATACTTTGTGACGGCATGAGTCTCTAAACTCCATTGTTGGGGGTGAGGAGCTCTGCAGCGTCACAATGAATTAATGCAATTATTTCTATTTCATTCAAACGTGTGTGTATTCCTATCTAAGATGTTCATTCGCGCTTAGTTGTGAAGGAGGTGATGATCCGTGACACTCATCACCTTCCTCAAACCATGAACGTGTGCCTGACAACCACCTCCGTTCTACATCAGACTGAATGAACATCTCTTAGATTCCCCAACAGAATCTTCGTGGTATAAGCCGGATTGATGGCAGCATTCATGAGAATCCGGAAAGTCTAAACCTTGTCTGTGGTATTC
>NC_029772.3:20292947-20293494 GCF_000817695.3 Arachis duranensis | reverse complement strand
GCCAAGCGGAACAGGATAAATAATTTGCCCGCTTTGCAGACTATCTCAGGACTCTTGAAATAAAGATTCCGTTTGCAGAAGCACTTGAGCAAATACCCTCTTATGCTAAGTTCATGAAAGAGATCTTAAGTCATAAGAAGGATTGGAGGGAGACTGAAAAAGTTTACCTCACTGAAGAATGCAGTGCAGTCATTCTGAAAAGCTTACCTGAGAAGCTTAATGATCCTGGGAGCTTCATGATACCATGCACATTAGAGGGTAACTTCACCAAGACAGCTCTATGTGATCTTGGGGCAAGCATCAACCTAATCCCTGCATCCACTATCAGAAAGCTTGGCTTGACTGAAGAGGTCAAACCAACCCGGATCTGTCTTCAACTTGCTGATGGCTCCATTAAATACCCATCAAGCATAATTGAGGACATGATTATCAAGGTTGGGCCATTTGCCTTCCCTACTGACTTTGTAGTGCTGGAAATGGAGGAGCACAAGAGTACAACTCTCATTCTAGGAAGACCTTTCCTAGCAACTGGCCGAACCCTCATTGA
>NC_029772.3:20271608-20273038 GCF_000817695.3 Arachis duranensis | reverse complement strand
GTCTGCCATAGATTAGCATAGAACTCCTGAACCATGTTCCTTCCCACTTTCGTTTCAGGATTGGCCAGAATTTCCCAATTCATGTTTCGAATTTGCTCTTGGATCTCCGGATATTCATCTTCTTTTAGATCAAATCTGACTTCCGGGATCACTGATCTGTGACAACGGATAAAACACACCAAACTTAGAGCTTTGCTTGTCCTCAAGCAAAAGAGAAGAAAGAAGAGGGATAGGAGAGGGCAAGTGTTGGAAGGGGATGAGGAGAGGGGGCGCCGAATTCAAAATATAGGGAGGGGGGATGGGTAATTTTCGAAAATAGGAAAAGAAAAGATATAAGATATGATTTGTAAAAGATAGATATGATAGGAAAAATATATAGTTTTTTTTTAGAAAGATTTAACTAATAATTCAAAGATAGATCTGAATTTTTAATTTTGAAAAAGATTTTAAAAAAATAATTGAGTTTTGAAAACAAACTTAAAAGAGTTGGATTGGATTGGAAAGCCATTTGTTTTTTTGGGTTAAGATATATTTAAAAAATTTGCAATCATTGGATTTTAGAATTTAGGATAAACTTTTTGGAATTGAGAGTGATAATTTAAAATATGTTTATGCAAGAAATCATGAATTGGATGACAATTTGGAACATGTTTATGTAAGAAATCATGAATTGAAACATAAAAATTTTGAAAAAATTAGGATTAAAAACGAATTTTTACCTCCTCCCACCATCCTGGCGTTAAACGCCCAAACAATGTATGTTTTGGGCGTTTAACGCCCAATTGTTGCTTCTCCTGGGTGTTCAACGCCCAGCTGATGCTTCTTTCTGGCGTTGAACGCCAGGAAGTTCTTTGTCACTGGGCGTTTTTCTGAACGCCCAGGATGCTAGCAGTCTGGCGTTAAACGCCCAGAAGGTGCTTCTTTCTAGCGTTTAACGCCCAGAAGATGCTCCTTTCTGGCGTTTAACGCCCAGATGGCTACCCTTACTGGCGTTAGACGCCCAGTGGGTGCTTCCTTTGGGCGTTCAACGCCCAAAGTGTTTCTCACTGGCTTTTTCACGCCAGTGAGCTTCCAAATTTCCCTGTAACTCTGTGACTTCAACCAAATGCTATTTCACCTTTTGAAGATACTGTAGCATCTACCTGTAAAACTTTAATTTATTAGAAAAACGAATAAAATTAAATTTTGTGATTGGCTGGGTTGCCTCCCAGCAAGCGCTTCTTTAGTGTCATTAGCTGGACTATTATTGATCTTTAATTAAGTCTCAGTCTTGAGCATTCTTGCTCGAAATTACCTTCAAGATAATGTTTAACTCTTTGTCCATTAACAATGAACTTTTTGTTAGAGTCACTATCCTGAAGTTCTATGTATCCATATGGTGATACACTTGTAATTACATATGGACCTCTCCACCGGGATTTTAATTTCCC
>NC_029772.3:20225222-20269743 GCF_000817695.3 Arachis duranensis | reverse complement strand
GGTGCAGAGATGATTGGTGCTGTAACCAATTTAGCTTTCAGAGTCTCAAATGCCTGCAGACACTCTTTATCAAATATAAATGGCGTGTCAGCAGCTAGCAGGTTGCTCAGAGGTTTGGCGATTTTTGAAAAATCCTTTATAAACCTCCTATAGAATCCTGCATGCCCCAGAAAGCTTCTGATTGCCTTAACATTGGCAGGTGGTGGTAATTTTTCAATTACTTCTACCTTAGCTTGATCCACCTCTATTCCCTTGTTCGAAATTTTGTGCCCAAGGACAATTCCTTCAGTCACCATAAAGTGACATTTTTCCCAGTTTAAAACCAGGTTAGTCTCTTGGCATCTTTTCAGAACAAGTGCTAAATGGTTAAGGCAGGAGCTGAATGAGTCTCCAAATACTGAAAAGTCATCCATGAAGACTTCCAGGAATATTCTGCTCAAGCCTTTGTTGGAATCATTTTGGGTCGTTTGGTAGGGTGTGCTATTGGAAAAGTGGTTCGAATGAGGTTGGTTGGAATTCCTTTTATAGCTAAACCTTGAGTAATTCGAAACACACTAATTTGAATTACTACTTGCACCAAAAATTGAGCAATTCGAATCTGGCCAATTCGAATTACTATGTGCAACATGTGTGTAATTCTGATTCGAATTAGTGTGTGTAATTCGAATTAGGTTGATTCAAATTAGTGCTTGTGTGCGTTGTGTAATTCAAATTAGACTAATTCGAATTACATAGAAATGTGTATCTGGTTGATTCGTGTACCATTTTTTCTTTTGGCTGATTGGTGAAATTCTGGGGAATCATTGGCTTATATGGGTGATTTGCCGTATAATTTATGATCATATATGTTGCTGATTATTAGAGTTGGATATTTGAACGTATATTTTAATGTAAAATAGTTTATATTCAAATAGAAAATGATCTATACTCAAATGGAAAATGATCTATACTCAAAAGCTCCTAAAACATTTTTTTATTTAACATAACTGTATGACAAATGAAAACACAAAATAATAATAATAATAATAATAATAATAATAATAATAATAATAATAATAATAATAATAATAATAATAATAATAAGGGTAAGTTTAGATGGATACATAACATCCTTTAATTTATTCTTCTAAATTATGATTATTATAAATAGTTGTCAAAATAATTTTTTAATACTTATAGTATAGATAATTTTTTATCATTTGTTAACTTTTCTCAATATTTACTTTTGAACTTCGTGAAGTACTCTAATTTAGATTTCTACCTTTCTCTTGCCTTTATTTTCTTCATCCATAATTATAGTATTACTCTAAAATAAACAAAAGCAAAAATATATTAATATTGACAAAGATGATATTAAACAAAAATATTATATTCTACAATTAAAAGTACATAATTAGAGTACAAAATTAGAGTATAAGAATAGAACTACTCATGAAAATTAAGTGATTACACGCTTGAAAATAAAGAAGAAGTTAAATATAGTAGTATAATAAGAAAAATAACAAATAAGTTTTTATTAACAATTCTGAGAGAAATCTATACAAATAAGTTTTTATTAAACTTTCATTAACGCGACTATTTTCAAGACTTTTTTGCTTATTGTAAACCCCGCTAAAATCGGTAAATAATTAGTCAATAAATCGAATTTTAAATAGGAATATGAGAAATACAAAACTAATATTAAAATAGGATAGAGCTCGTCGAAACGAGAATTTTGATACCAATTTCAAAAATTTGGCACAAGATCAGACCGAAAGGGCCGAACCGATTGAACCGGGACCCAAACTGGGCCCGTGGGTTCAACCGGACCCATAACATAAATGAAGCAGAAACTTCATCTTCTCCATTTCACAAAGCAATGAAACACACACAGCAAGGGGGAGGAGATGAAACCTAACCCTCACCTTTCCTTCTAACCACCATAACTCCTCCGTCCGGGCTTCGATCGCCGCACCGTTTGCGGCCACGCGCTCAGCGCGTCGAGCTCTACCTTTCTATCTGAATAATTTCATTGGTAAGTCCCCTATTCAGTTCAGAATCCCTACCACTCTTTCTTTGGTAAACTTGAAACTTATGGTGAATCTTGTCCAATTTCCATGTTCTAGGTTCAAGTTAGCTTTCGAAACTTGTGGGCTCAAGCTATTGAGCATATGGGTATGGAAAGGACACCCTAACCCTATCTCAATCTTGTTTTTGGTAATAGAAAACTGAATTAGAACATATATATGTGTATTAGGTGTAGTTTAAGAGGGTATTTATGCTTTGGACTTGAATTTGGATTACTTGGAGCTTTGTTGGTGACAAGGCTTGCTTTGGGGCTGTTTGATTGAGCTTGCAGGGGGCTGTGATTTTGTGTTGAGAGGTTGCCTTGGGTGAATTAAGTGATCGGCCAAGGTATGGTTTAAGTTTCGCACGTTTAATATTTACGGTGTTGCGAAAACTTGGGTTAGAAGAACCATAAGATAGGTTGAATTTGTTAATGGCATTTAATGAGTAGCTTTGTGTTGTTGTTGTATTTAAATTGGTATATTGATGGGAGGTTGATAAATATATGGTGTAAGTTGGTGTATGTGAAATGTTGATATGAACAATGAAGGGTTGTTGAAGTATGAGGTAAAAGTGAGTAATTATCAATGATTGAGGTTGGTTAAGTTGATTAAAGTTATTATTGGCAATGGTTGTTGATGAATTGAGTGGATATGGCATTACAATGTAGGTTTATATGGTAAGAAAGTTAAGTTGGTGAAAATGAGGTTTTATTGAAAGTGGTTAAAACCAAATTTTGATGAACTTTAGACATCCATAATTTACTCCTCAAATTCTTGATTGATTTATGGTTTGTTGCATGTAAAAGATGGTTTTAAGAACTCTTGATTGATAACAATTTTGTGACAAATAGAATTTCATAGAGAAAGTTATGGATGTTACAAGTTTGAGGTATAAAACTATGTTGCAGGATGGTAAAATCTGGTTGCAGAATGCTCCTGGGCATTTTGCCCATTTTTTTCAAAACACGTCCACCCACGCGTGCGTGTGGCTTGCACGTACGCATGGTGTGGAATTTTGGTGATGCCTAGGCGAGAAGCGTGCGTACGCGTGTGTTCATATTCACGCGTACACATGACTCACGTGTACGCGTGACTTGATGTACACCCACGCATGTGCGTGGCTTGCGCGTACGCGTGGATGCTGCCTGCTGCAAAAAATCGGTTTTGGCAGTTTTTAAACCAATTTTCCACTTCTAAACCTTCATTTTCTTCCCTTTAAGACTTTAAGTATGGTTCTAGGTCCAGTAGACAAAAGAAGCTAGGAAAACAAGATAACTTGAGGGTGAAAAAAATTGTAAACGGTGACTTTTATGAAGGAAATGAGAATGTTAATGAGGTCTAAAGTTAAGGCTTACCATTTGATGATGTATTAATGATAATTGTTTTGGCTTGTGAATAAAGATATCTGAGATACGAGTGTCTCTGGGTAAGAACCGTGGCTCGCCACCACGTGTTCCAGGTTAAATCTCGATACTCTGTTGGGCCTACGTCGTAAGGGTAACCAGGCACGTATAAATTTTCGGGTATGGATAGCCTCCATTGAGTGATTATATGATGAATGAATGTGAACTCTATGCATAGACTCTTGGGGATGCGCGACGGAGGACAGTGTAAGGTTTTTGGACTTGTCGGGTTGGCTGGATAACCGACAGATGGGCCCCATCAGCCATAGGACAGGCATGCATCATATGCATTTGTTTATTTTGATTGCTATGCATTTTCTGGTATGCCTAATTGATTGATATATATCACCTGTTATCTGTCATACTTGCTATTTGTACTATCTGCTCCTTATTTGTGCGTGAACTTGTCTGGTTGCTTGTTTCTGTTGCATTATGAATATCGGAGGAAAAAGGAGGAAATGGAGAGGTGGTTTGGTATTAGTTTAGGATTGAAATTGAGTAAGTTAGATATATTTAGAATACCTACCCTTGTTGATAGCTTCTGTTTAGTATTAAGTTGGATAATTGAATATCGGAGTCCTAGGACTGCCTATGGCATTCTCAGGACCGTATTTATTATACGCGTGACACTTTTACCATAATGAGAAGCTCCGATTCTCATTCCATATTGTATTGTCGTTTTCAGATGCAGGTCGAGAGGCTCCTCGTTAGGCGTCTGGATCCTGGAAAGTGAAGTAGTCCTTGGTGTATTTTGGTTTTCTGTTTGTATATATGTATATATGTATTTAGCTTACTCTCCAAGTAACTTGTGTATGCTGCTCCTCTTAGAGGTTGAAGGAGAGTTAGGAGTTTACCTTGGTATTTTGGTGTGTTTTGAGAACACTTATGTATGTTTATATGTATATATATACCCTCTGGCCAGTCTTAGCTTCGCAGGCTGAGTCAGGGGCTAGTTATGCTGCTTCCTTGGTTGTCATTTATTCTTTTGCTTATCTTTATCATGTTCCTATTAGGTTTCTTAGCACGCAAGTAATCCTTTCCTGAGCATTTCACTTTTTATTTTACGATTTTGTTTTATCCATTTTTCAAGGCTCCTAGTTAAATATCTTTTTCTTTATTATTATTATTATTATTAATTAATTAATAAATAATAGACTGAATATGCTATTGTGCATTCTCTGTGTATGTGTCTATGTGCTATTAGGATATCTAACTGATATGTGTAGCATACATATTCGTGAGCATGCATTTAGGACTCTTAAGCACTAAACCTGAGATATTGAGACTGATCACCTTAATATCAATTGTTTGGTGCGAACAGGGATCAAATGTCGACTCATGGATCCGAGCAAGGTAACTTGAAGGAAAATCCTAGGACCGAACCAATGCGAGGACCCTGAGATGGAAGCTCGGGTGTTGGTACGAGCAACACAGGTCGATACTATAGGTCCATGACTCTTACTGATTTCTACAAGAGCGGTCCACCCCGGTTTAATGGAAATGCTAATGCGCTAGAGGCTGATCTGTGGTTTCGAGAGGCAGAGAGATTCTTATACATGATAAACCCCATTTTTAGGGTTTATCTTGTATTGAATTTAGAGTATTTTGATAACCTTTTCTCGCATTTAACCTATGAATTGGCATGGTTTTGTAATCTCTCCCGTATTTGTGCTTAAGTGTTAAAACATGCTTTTTAAGCCTTATTTTGATGAATTCTAATTTCTCCTTGATTCCATAAGATGCCTTGATGTGTTTGCTAGTAATCTCAGGGTGAAATAGGCTAGGCATGGATCAAAGGAAGCAAGGAAGGAAGCATGCAAGTGGAGGGAAGCACAAAAAGCCAAAGAATTAATCTCGGCCAAGCACGCGTACGCGCACAAGGCGCTCGCGCGCACATCACAGAATTAGCCAGGGACGCGCACGCGTACCGTGCGCGCACGCCTCGTAGTCCGCACGTGATTCTGTTATTGCAACACGTGCCTGGCAATTTTGGAAGGTTTCAGCAACCAACTTTGGCGCCAAACTACATATAAGAACCAAGGATTGAAGGGGATTAACACACATTCACATCCATAGACTCATTTTACAACTTTTCTTACATATTTTTAGTTAGTTACATTTGTAGAGAGAGAAACTCCAACCTCTCTCTAGGATTCATCTTCATTTTCTCAATTCTCAACCATTCCTTGGTGAGATCCATTACAACACTCAATTTACTTTGTTCATGTTGTAGATCCTCTTCTCTAATCTCATTAGTGTTTGTAATTGTTCAATTCTCATAGATCTTAGGTTTAACTTTGTTGTTTTGGATTCTATTAATTCATTGAAGATCTCATTTTTATTGTTGTTCATTGTTGATTCTTATTAATCTCTTGTGTTGAATCACTTTGATTCTAAACCTCTTCTCAATTTTACTATGTCTTTCATTCTTGCTCTCCAAATGTTTGAGAAAATGCCAACTTTAGATATGGAGTAGCATCCCCTCACTTGGCCTAGTGGTTGAGTCATTGGAGACACTTGAATAATGGATGTCAATTGTTGATTAAGAATTGAGAATTGCTAATTGACTTAGAGTCCACTAAAGCTAGACTTCCCTAGGGTAAGACTAGGACTTGTGACTCAAGTTAGTTACTTTTACTTGACTTTTCTCTATAATTAGGGGTTAACTAAGTGAAGCAACACTCCTTTGTTATCACAATTGAAGGAAGCTATAGTGATGAAACTTCCAATGTTCAACCTTGGCCAAGGCTTTTAATATTGATTAATTGTTGTTTTCTTTTATTAGCACTTTTATGCCACACTCTTCAAGCCACAAAAGACCACTTAACCAATAACATGCATCCTTGTCGCATTCCTAGGGAAGAATGACTCGGGACTAATACTCTCGGTTATAGATTGTAGAATTGTTTGATGATGGATTTTGCGTCGGTTTAGACTATACTACGATTGATTACTTGATAATTTCTATACCGGCAAAAATTTATTTATCAATACACTTAGCACATACCGAAAGTACAGTTGGTAGAAATAGTGACTTGCATGTTGGAGGGAGATGCTCAGGAATGGTGGCAGGAGTTATATCACACCTTGCAGATGGAGTTAACAGATATCCCTTGGAGTAGGTTCAAGACGAAATTTTACTGAAAATATTTCTTACATGAAATTCGCATTGCAAAAGAATTGGAGTTAATGTAACTGAAGCAAGAAAATATGTCTGTTGCTGACTATATCCGTGAGTTCGACAACTTGTGTCATTTCTCAAGAGTTTGTCAAGGAAATCTAGCCGACTATGAGGCGTAGAAGTGTGTTCAATATGAGACAGGGCTTAGAAGAGACATCTTTAACTGCGTGAGTCCGTAAAGGTTAACAGATTTCCCTGAATTGGTTATGAAAAGTCAATTCACAGAACGTTACTCTATGAAGTCAGCAATGTTACCAGAAGGCTATGGAGAGACTACTTCAGATGAGCCACATATAGCCAAACTAGGTGTATATTACAAGTGCGGAAAGCCAGGGCATGTAGCTCGAGATTGTTCACACAAGAAACGCTGGGATACAGTCGAATCCGATCTTCAGACCCAAGGTAACCTTAAGCTAGTAGTTAAGTTTTTAACTACCTTACATATCATTAATATATGTATGATCCAATTGTGAAGCACGACAAGTTTTGATGATCGTGGAGTCTGAACCGATGATTAGTCAAAGTCTACTAGTTGTCGAGATAGAGCGATACTTAGCTAACTTAGATGAATGGTTAGGTTCTTGGAAGATAGGAATCTGAATAATGAGGTGGAAGACGGGTGAATTATATCTAAGGAATTGGAACCGTTGAGAGCTATGCGGAGTTACCGTTTGAAATCCAGTGACGTTAAGATTTCAAGGAGAAAGAAATAGAGTGAGTTCAACCTTTAGTTGTAAATTGATCGCGAGACAAGTGGAGGTGAAACCAAATTCCTATATGAGAGAGTTTTCAAGACCATTCTTGAAAATGTACCAAAATTTCCACCTTAGAGAGAGCGTAAGTTTGTCAGAGACGTAGTGTCAAGAATTGGATCAATGTTGATTGCACCACAAATGAAAATATTATTAGAATCAGTAGGGTGCAAGATCGAGTTAAAGAGAATACTGGGAGAGAAGATCGTCCAACTAGGTGTTTCTTTGCGAGGGCGTGCCAACTAATCTTCACGACTTAACCTAACCTTTCTCTTGTAGCCTATATTCAAAGTCCTACCTTGAACCTTCCTCTGTAAAAACCCATTGTTCTTTCGATCGTGTTCCCTACTCGTATAAGATTGTCTCTTTTGAATTTAACTTGAACTCATCTTAATATCATCACGTAATTTTTGAATCCTGGTGATCTACGGTGCGTGAAATTGCTCCCTTGTGGGAACTCACATTCCTTTCAAGCCAACTAGAACCTACACAATCCGACATGCCTTATTCTTTCTATTTAAGCTTTGATTCGAACTTCTTTTCTGAAATTCAACTAGGTTTCTCTTCTTGTGCATCCCATTGATTCTGTATAACTCTGGTTAACTGTATATAAGACTTTTTTGAATTCTTATGAACACCGTTCATGCTATTTGTTCGTTCCTTTGAACATAACTTTTCTTTGAAAAATAAACTCGTATTGGATTTTGCGTCACGCATAACCCTTCGATGCAATTATTAGAGTGTTAATTCTTTAAAGCAAGACTTTGAAACATGAAAGTAAACTAGCGACATTACGAGAGAATTCAAAACCTTGATCCTCACCGTTTGTATCGCTCATGACTAAATAGATGCAATGAGGTGCACCATGTGAGTGAAATACCCGAACTTGCTGGAAGCCTTCGAGCCATAGAAAGAAGATTAAATCTTAAGCCAATGCTTGTATCACTTGAACCTAATGAATCATTTGGGGAATTATTACGATGCATTATTGGAAGACTGAAAATGTGTGCTGAAGCGACATCGTAACATCGTAGCAGACGCCTTAAGCAAGAAGTTTCTAAGAGATTCTTGGACGTTAATTCCAAAGGAAAAAATATTAGATAAGGTATAGTTCTATGTTGGAGAGTGCGAGTGTAGTTGGAAGGGTCGAACTAAATCCATTTCCAGTTTATAACATGATAACGATGAAGTACGGGACACGTAATGAGTCAATAAGGAATCGCCAAAGATGTCGAAGCCTGGTAAACAAAAGGAAATTAAGAAGAGATTTACATGATCAATGCCGAAACAGAGATCATAAAGTCAAGGACTTAAGAAGTGCAATACTGGTAATAAGGAGCTATTAAGAGTACCGAAGCCGGTTGAATCAAGAAGACACCAAGAGAGGGTTGTGTGTCAAAATCGGAAGATGGAAAGAGAGACTGTTGTCCGTAGCTTACAAGAGAAGATTTTTTGAAATTTCTGTGAAATTTCTAAAATCTACCACGAATCCAAGAAGATATTTTGAGCAACCAAAAATGAAGAACGAAGTGGAAATCTATGTGATTATTTGACGTATGAGAAAGAAAAGAGAGACCACCAGGAGCCGTGCGGAATGCTACAACCATTGAAGGTTCTACATTAAAGGTAACAGAAAATAGCCATTGATCTCATAGTAGGTTACCGAGGACTAAGACAAAAGGTGATTCTATTATGGGACTGTGGGTCAAGTAACCAAGCTCGTTTTGCCAATCGGAGTAACTACTTATTGGGGATATCGAAGAGACTATACATTAGAGAGAAGATGAGACTTCACCATGTGCTAAACCCCTTTGAATTAACCAATAACCGGAATATCAAACGTCTTAGTTTCTGAATTTGATAGCCGAGACAACGGAGGAAGAGTTACACAAACCTGAGTTAGAATTCTCACTTTGAAAGCTGACAAAAGAGTTAGGCGGATCTAAGAAAAAGATTTCTCAAGTTGGAAGGAAGAAGATACCTATTCCTGAAGATCACTTCAATGAACTAGAATCGGATGACCAATCAGAAACTGAAAAGCTAAATTCCCGTTACATCGGACCAACGGCGTATAGGATCGCTCTACCACCACATCGTTCAAACCTGCATGACATGTTTCATGTATTGCAGCTTGATCATAGTCATGTCCTAGAACCGAAATCAGTCCAAGTGAGAGAAGATCTAATGTTTCCAATAACTCCGGTTAGGATTGATGATACCAGCAGCAAGCATCTACGCAGAAAGGAGGTTCCCTTGGTAGAGTAGCTTGGAGCCGGGCTGGTATTGAAGAACATACCTAGGAGCTTGAGTCAGAGATGCGGAAGGACTATCCACACCTCTTTTCAGGTAACGCACTCTGAATTTTGAGGACAAAATTCCTAATTAGGTGGGTAGGATGTAAACCTCGCTAAAATCGATAAATAATTAGTCAATAAATCAAATTTTAAATAGGAATATTAGAAAAGCAAAACTAATATCAAAATAGGATAGAGCTCGTCGAAACGAGAACTTTGATACCAATTTCAAAAATTTGGCCCAAGATCGGACCGGAAGGGCTGAACCGGTTGAACCGGGACCCAAACTGGGCCCGTGGGTTCAACCGGACCCATAACATAAATGAAGCAGCAACTTCATCTTCTCCATTTCACAAAGCAACGAAACACACATAGCAAGGGGGAGGAGATGAAACCTAACCCTCACCTTTCCTTCTAACCACCATAACTCCTCCGTCCGGGTTCCGATTGCCGCACCATTCGCGGCCACGCGCTCAGCGTGACGAGCTCTACCTTTCTATCTGAATAATTTCATTGGTAAGTCCTCTATTCAGTTCAGAATCCCTACCACTCTTTCTTTGGTAAACTTGAAACTTATGGTGAATCTTGTCCAATTTCTATGTTCTAGGTTCAAGTTAGCTTTCGAAACTTGTGGGCTCAAGCTATTGAGCATATGGGTATGAAAAGGACACCCTAACCCTAGCTCAATCTTGTTTTTGGTAATAGAAAACTGAATTAGAACATATATATGTGTATTAGGTGTAGTTTAAGAGGGTATTTATGCTTTGGACTTGAATTTGGATTACTTGGAGCTTTGTTGGTGACAAGACTTGCTTTGGGGCTGTTTGATTGAGCTTGCAGGGGGCTGTGATTTTGTGTTGAGAGGTTGCCTTGGGTGAATTAAGTGATCGGCCAAGGTATGGTTTAAGTTTCGCACGTTTAATATTTACGGTGTTGCGAAAACTTGGGTTAGAAGAACCATAAGATAGGTTGAATTTGTTAATGGCATTTAATGAGTAGCTTTGTGTTGTTGTTGGTATAAATGTTGATGAACATTAAATGGGATGATGATGTTATTAATTCCATGTTGTTGGACTTGCTTATAATGGGTTGTGTTGATATTGTTATTGATGAGTTATGATTGGTAATTGTTAATGACAAGTTATTATGTTAAGTTGATGGGTTAATGTGTATGAAGGGTTGATTTTGCTAATGGTATTTAAATTGGTATATTGATGGGAGGTTGATAAATATATGGTGTAAGTTGGTGTATGTGAAATGTTGATATGAACAATGAAGGGTTGTTGAAGTATGAGGTAAAAGTGAGTAATTATCAATGATTGAGGTTGGTTAAGTTTATTAAAGTTATTATTGGCAATGGTTGTTGATGAATTGAGTGGATATGGCATTACAATGTAGGTTTATATGGTAAGAAAGTTAAGTTGGTGAAAATGAGGTTTTATTGAAAGTAGTTAAAACCAAATTTTGATGAAGTTTGGACATCCATAATTTACTCCTCAAATTCTTGATTGATTTATGGTTTGTTGCAAGTAAAAGATGGTTTTAAGAACTCTTGATTGATAACAATTTTGTAAAAAATGGAATTTCGTAGAGAAAGTTACGGATGTTGCAAGTTTGAGGTATAAAACTGTGTTGCAGGATGGTAAAATCTGGTTGCAGAATGCTCCTGGGCATTCTGCTCTTTTTTTTTTCAAAACACGTCCACCCACGCGTGCGTGTGGCTTGCGCGTACGCGTGGGGTGGAATTTTGGCGATGCCTACGTGAGAAGCGTGTGTACGCGTGTGTGCATATTCACGCGTACGCATGTCTCACGCGTACACGTGACTTGATGTACACCCATGCGTGCGCGTGACTTGCGCGTCGCGTGGATGCTGCCTGCTGCAAAAATCTGTTTTGGCTATTTTTAAACCAATTTTCTACTTCTAAACCTTCATTTTCTTCCCTTTAAGGCTTTAAGTATGGTTCTAGGTCCACTAGACAAAAGAAGCAATGAAAACAAGATAACTTGAGGGTGAAGAAAGTTGTAAATGGTGACTTTTATGAAGGAAATGAGAATGTTAATGAGGTCTAAAGTTAAGGCTTGCCATTTGATGATGTATTGATGATAATTGTTTTCGCTTATGAATAAAGATATCTGAGATACGAGTGTCCCTGGGTAAGAACCGTGGCTCGCCACCACGTGTTCCAGGTTAAATCTCGATACTCTGTTGGCCCTACGTCGTAAGGGTAACCGGGCACGTATAAATTCTTGGGTTTGGATAGCCCCCATTGAGTGATTATATGATGAATGAATATGAACTCTATGCATAGACTCTTGGGGATGCGCGACGGGGGACAGTCTAAGGTTTTCGGACTTGTCGAGTTGGCTGGATAACCAACAGATGGGCCCCATCAGCCATAGGACAGGCATGCATCATATGCATTTGTTTGTTTTAATTGCTATGCATTTTCTGGGTATGCCTAATTGATATCACCTGTTATCTGTCATACTTGCTATTTGTACTATCTGCTCCTTACTTGTGCGTGAACTTGTATGGTTGCTTGTTTCTGTTGCATTATGAATATCGGAGGAAAAATGAGGAAATGGAGAGGTGGTTTGGTGTTAGTTTAGGATTGAAATTGAGTAAGTTAGATATATTTAGAATACCTACCCTTGTTGATAGCTTTTGTTTAATATTAAGTTGGATAATTGAATATCGGAGTCCTAGGACTGCCTATGGCATTCTCAAGACCGTATTTATTATACGCGTGACACTTTTACCATACTGAGAACCTCCGGTTCTCATTCCATAATGTATTGTTGTTTTCAGATGCAGGTCGAGAGGCTCCTCGTTAGGCGTCTGGATCCTGAAAAGCGAAGTAGTCCTTGGGTGTATTTTGGTTTTCTGTTTGTATATATGTATATATGTATTTAGCTTACTCTCCAAGTAACTTGTGTATGCTGCTCCTCTAAGAAACTGAAGGAGAGTTAGGAGTTTACCTTGGTATTTTGGTGTGTTTTGAGAACACTTATGTATGTTTATATGTATATATATATACCCTCTGGCCAGCCTTAGCTTCGCAGGCTGAGTCAGGAGCTAGTTATGCTGCTTCCTTGGTTGTCCTTTATTCTTTTGCTTATCTTTATCATGTTCCTATTAGGTTTCTTAGCAACACAAGTAATCCTTTCCTGAGCGTTGCGCTTTTTATTTTGCGATTTTGTTTTACCGATTTTTCAAGGCTCCTAGTTAAATATCTTTTTCTTTATTATTATTATTATTAAATGTTGCTTTTGATCTCTGGCAACATTTTTGGACCTAAGGCAACGTTTTTGGACGGCGTTGCATATGCAGCCGTTGCCTTAGATCAAGGCAACACTTCTTTGTTTCAAAAGCAACGCTTTTGAGAGCAACCATTAACAAGTGTTGCCTTTAGTTGAAAAACAACAACACTTCAAAGGTATGTTTGAGACAACACTTTTGTAATGTTGTCTTTTCTAATATTTTGACCACTACTAAAAAATGTTGCCTATTTGTAATAAAATTCAACCCTTTTATGTGTTGCTTATAAGTTTGAATTTGCAATAGTTTAAAGTGTTGCCTATTAGTTTTGAATATGCAACATTTTGACGCATTGCCTTTTCTTTTGAATATGCAACCTATACAAGTGTTGCTTTTTCTTTCAGATATGCAACCTATACAAGTGTTGCTTTTTCTTTTGGATATGCAACCATACAAGTGTTGTCTAATATTCAAAATATGCAACTAATAAAAGAGTTGTCTTTTTGATAAAAATAAAAATTATTTTTGTAACAAAAAATACAAAAAAAAATAAATATTGCAATAAAATTTTTTATTCATACATGTGTAATTATTTTAATTAATAAATAAATTTGTGCACAATAGAAAAAATTATAAAAGAGACAAAATAACAAATAATAAAATTCTAATTAAAATAGATATTAAAAAGTTCCATTAGTATTTCAAATACATGTTCATCAATAATTCTCAACAAAATAATAAAATTCTTGTCTAACAATAATTGTCATAACAAAATAGTAATTAATATTTATCAAAAAGATATCAATCTACTTGCATATTTTATATACATGCTTGACTTTGTTGGAACATTTTGATAGTGTGTGGATCCAAAATTAATGCCAAATGAAAGCTTTTCGGTAACATCAAAATCAGAGTAATGGTATGATGAACTCAAAATCCTCTTGCCTCCACTGAGTCCAATTACTGCTGCAGTAACCATTGTTATACTCCCCTAATAACTATGTGCGAGTAACATCAAACTTCCCTATTAAGTCAATAATTCTTAACCTGTGTCAGTTGAAAATAAAGGTGTCAGAAAACTCCCAAATTGTTCTAAGTTCTAACTATATGATTATCCATAAAATAGCAAAACAACACTAAGAATAAAATCAAAAGAACAAAATAATTCAGGATGTATATACTTCAATTTTTTAGTGTAGAATCCATTGAAACAACTTATAAAGTTACAGCATATAAAAGCGGAAGTTCCCAAATGAAAAACAAACACATAAATGAATTGTGGTTTAGTTAAAGTTGAATTTAAAAAAAATTGAAACATAAACGGTGCAATAACGGAAAATGATGCATGGTATGTGTTTGATGAAGTACCTGAGTAAACTGAGAAAGAAAAATGCAATTATTGCTCCAAAAAGGTATTAGATTAGTAGTTCTTATTTAGAATCATAGAATCAGAAGGAACAAGCTCACAGGAAGAGACTTTACTCACATAACTGTTGGTGTGGAAGGAAATAATGTTGCTGCTATATTAGATTTTTCTCTTTTTTTAAATGATTATTCTTTTATTATCACTATCATAAAATTAATTAATTTATGTTTGAGAGAAAGCAACAGAGAAATAAATGACTGAAACTTAAATTTGAAAGGGAAAAATGAAAAGATAAAGATATGAAACAACTCCCTTGACAATTTCTGCCATTCCTGCGAATGAAACAGCAGTTACTAGAGTCTGTTGCAGTGACAACATGCATCACTCCCCAACATATCCAAATTATTTTTTCTAATAAAGAACACAAACCACAATTCTTTTTTTCTTTTTTAGTTTCTTTCTTGACGAGACCTGTAAAATAATGAGTTATATGTGGCGTTGAAAGAAGGCATCCAAAGAAGCCTAGTTAGTTGGATTTTATTATGCACAAATATAACAGGACTAAGAATATTAGTTTAGTGGACTACTCTGCATAAATGAACTAATCACTATTAATCTATTCTCAATTTGTCATCACTACTATACTAATCGTTATGATTAGGATGTCAATTTCAATAACGTAATTTCTAGAAACAACCACAGTAGCTAGCTGCCCCACCCAATGACCCAGTCTTCATAATTGGTCCTCCTTATATATGTTTATGCTTAAAAGTGGTAATTCACTAATTCCATTTTATTCTCCAGGAAAGGCATCAAAGAAGGAATATGTTCACTCTCTTTTAAGCCATGATTTTGAGCCTTAGAGTTTTACTTATAAGAAGGAGAGACCAGAGGAGATGAGAAAGAGTATGAGTGAAAACGAATTGTGTTATATAAGGGAAATGATACTAATTTGATAACCACAAATTTTCAATAACCAACAACTATGTATATTTTTTAGCAATTGTGCAAATACACATAATGTTAATATAAATACAATAACCGTCTCTAAAAGATCAGTTTGGAGATGTTGAGGTAGTCAAATTAGCATTACTAGAAAAAAATACATTGTGAACATAGAAATTAAATTTCTAAAAGTATATTTATTGAACATTCAATGGAACCGACTACAGAGCAAGCCTTAGGGCGCTAACAAATTAACCATGACTTGGAAATCCAATGTTAAAAATAATTTAGTATTTATAAAGATTAAATAATAACAAAAAAAATGAAAAATACTAAAAATTAATGGTTTGAAGAGTTTTTCTAAGCTCATCGTTACCCAACGCAGATTATACCTGGTAACCTGAGTAGGAGCAGTAGAATGGGTAAGAAAGCAAGTACGATCCTCTATACTTGTCAGTAAAATCAAACAGCTACAATGAACATGCATGGACAAATTAAAGAACGTAGTGTGTCATATATATAGAGCTAGCTAATTCTTCAACACGAAAGATTCATATATAATAAGAGATAATGAATTGTTGGTTATTACTGATTTAGAGCGGGTTAATAGGGTTGATGAATAAGCGGGATCTGTTTTCTTGAAGGCAATGGAGGCAGCAGACACTGCCCAAAATAGACTTACACCGTTACTGGTTTGCGGGTTCCACTTCCTGATTTCCATGCTCAAAGGGGGAATCGATAACCATCATAGTATAAAAATCATGTGTAGCTTGTGTTACCCAATTCACTCTAACTCCTTCCACACACCAACTCATCATAATAATTATACTAATCACTTCAACAATTACTTTTACCATAACCCATCTCTGAAACCATTTCCCAATTATAACAACCAACTATATATTAGTTTCACATACAATACTTTCCCTGTTTTTCAATTGCTAATTTCAAAATATCAGCACTACAACATATACTTTATATATAAGCTAAAATTTAAAATCATAATAAAAGAACTAAAATAAAATGGTACTGCACAAAGCTATGTATGTAAAAACAAGTTTAAGTTCAACTAGAAGATTTAAAATATACATGCAATTCCATTAAACGCACACAGTGACAGTAGAGTTGCCTCAACACTAATGCACACATACAGCAACAAATTTCATATAACCAAAAATTAGGATTCAAAACACAAAAATAGAAAAGAAAAACAGAGGTAAAATCATGAGTACCTGCAGAACAATGATCAGCGGTGATGAACCCTAGCAGAAGAACGCTGGCAAATTGGAAGAGATCATAGATGAACGGCAAGCAAAACCTAAAGACTTTATAGATCTGGTTACAAAATACACAAATATACACAAATATGAACGACAAGCTCGAAACAGCAACATTATTACCAAAAATCCTATAATAGCAACGTCAACATTATTAAAATTAGGATTCAAAATGAAAAAGAAAAAGGAATAGGCAGAATCATAAGTACCCGGTGATGAACAAGCGAGCAGAAATGATGGAAGCTCGAACTGCTAGCGGAGACGATCGAAGGTCAAACGCGAACAAGGTGGATTGAATCTCGAATGCGAGCAGAGAAGATTGAATCTCGAACTACAAGCAGAGAGAATCAAAGCTCAAACGCGTGTCAAGACCTCCATTCCCATCCTCGAAGAGAAGAAAACGAAGATGAAGATGATTTAGCAGCACGTCAATGTCTGAGGAAGATGAAGATGAGGATGAATTAGCAAAGAATAGCACACGTCAATGTCTCCTCTATTGCCATCATCGAAGAGAGGAAGATGAAGATGATTTTGTGCTTGTAATTTAAAAAATTAGGGTTGGGGTTTTGTCTCAGACTTTCTTTCAGTAAAAGGAGAAGAAGATGATAAATTGAAGGCCCGTGGAGGAAAGGGGTTTTTTTTTCCTTTTTTTTAAGTTAAAGTGGAAAAAAAATTTTGTTAAAATATTTGGAGAGAAGTTTATAATTTTAAAAAAAATATTAATTTATTTTAGACAACATTTATAAGTTGATGTTTATTAAAAAATTTTAAAGCAATTTTTATAAAATGTAATATATGAATACAATAAATGTTGTCTATTTAATTTATTAAAGCAACATTTTTGTTATATTTTTTAATTAACTAAAAAATAACATTTATAACATGTTGATTTAAAAGAGTTGCAATAGTCTTATTTTTTTGCAATAAATATTAAGAGTTGCTTTTTATTATTTTAGACAGCACTTTTTAAATATTGTTTCGAATATATGTTGCCATAGATCAAAATTATTGTAGTATGTTACACTTATTATCCTTAATAATAAAAAATATGCTATTTCATTGATAAAAAATGTACAAATGTATTAGCTCATACATAACACCAACATCAAGAAAAAAATTATTTAAATTAATGAAAAGTGTATATCTTTATAAGAAAACATACTTAATCTATTGCAAAAATGAAAAAACGAAAAATCAATAATTTCTTATAATGTTGGGACAATATAATATAACCACCCAAACATTTTTTACAATGACATTTATAGGTTGTCTCCTAATTTTTTTTCAATAATAAATGGGTTATATTAATCTCTGCTTGTTCGGATAAATGCAGTAAGAATTTTGGAGTCCTGATTCTTCTAGAAAGGAAGATAAGAAATTTATGCATTGAACCTATACCACAGAGATATGGATTTAGACCTAAAAGATATGTGTATATTGAGGGATATGTTTTTTTTATTTAAATAAAATAAAGAAGGATCAATTTTATTTGATTCTATAAATTTGAAAACGTGAATCTCCTACACATGCTATTATACAAATCATGATATGATAGTGTGCATTAGATATTATATTAAACATCGATTTATGCATTAAATTTCTTTAAAAAATATTCATAAATCGTCTTAGGATACCGAACATTCTAAATTGTATATAATTCGTCTTAGCTAGCATGGTTTTTTTTTTTTTGAATAATCCTAAACCTCAATTAATTATATATGTTTAGTTTATTTTGTCAAATAAAATATATCTTTAAAAATTTATTTTGTTATTTGAGTTTTTTAAAATATATTTTGTTAAAATTATAATTTTAAAAAGTATATTTTTTAAATAAAAGTGACATATTAAATTAGATTAAGTGTGATGAGTAATATTTTAAAATAAGAAGGGAGAAAGCACTTGAGTATAGGACATAACTGATTAATTTAAATTAAAAAATTAGTTATTTTTTTAATATAAACTTGAGGAACAAATTTCTAGATTAATTACAAAACTTAATTGGCATAAGTGATTTAAGTATATAGGATATATGATATAGCCATGATATTAGATTTTTTAGCATTATATGAATTTTATTATAAAAACAAATGGATTAATTTAAATTGAAAAATTGTAGTTAATTGATTATTCTATTTTTTTTAAACCAAAATTATAATTGAAAAATCATTAAAAAGAGACAAAAATAATTAGTATATTGGGACCAACTCAATGTTAATCGTATTTTATTTTTCTATTATAAAATATAATAAAATTTTAATTCTCAAAACAAATTAAAATCACGTTATTTGTAAGATTTAAATTTTTATAGTGTTTTTATAAAATTTGTACAAAATTCACCTATCATATTGACTGAACTTATTTATTTACATAAATTTTGTTAATAAACTCACCAAATTTGTTTACGCTTTAATACGATTAAATTGTATTGGTATATTTTTATTTTTTAATCAATTTAATTTTATTTAAATAAATCAAATTTTAAATTATAAAATTTGTATTATTTAAAAATTTAAAATTTAAATAAATCTAATTTAAATTAATGATTAAATTTACTTTTATAAAATTGTATGTATTTATATTATTGTACTCATATGATTAATTATATTTATTTAATTTAAAAAAATTATTTGAAACCGCTAATGCTTAATAAAAAAAATACATTTGTATTATTTTTAACTTAAAATTTATTAAATAGATGTACTCTTGTTATTTTAATTTTTTATTTTAAATAAACATATTCATATTATTTTAAATAAAATTTAATTTAAATAAATGTAGGCATATTCTTTTAATCGTGTGTTAGAGTAGTCTGGAATAGATTGTTACACGTTAATCGTGTCAAGAAGTGTGAGATAGCTCGTTGCATGTAAATGGTGCTATCCCATAGTAGTTTAGGTGAAAAAAACAAAAATAAACCACCCTATCTTAAAACGAATTATATACAATTTGGGATGCTTGGTGCCGTGTAACGATTTATGAGCATTTTTTTAAAGAGTTTGATGTATAATTGTCTTAGATTGTGGTGTTTAATATAATATTTAATACACACTACTCTAGTACGATTTATATATTAATATATTTAGAATATTCACGTTTTTGAATTTAATCTAAGAGAATTAAATAAAATTAATCTCTCTTTATTTTATTTAAATAAAATAAATCTAAAAGATATGTGCAGAGATAAGTTATACATGTATTTATCTTTTTTATTTTTATTTTTAAAAAAATGATTATATTAGCAAATGAAATACGTGAAAAATATTAGCTTTAAAATTTGGTATCAATGGTTTTGTGGGAATCGTGCTTAACATAATTGGTTAGTACGAAGATAGAAAAAACGAAAATAGAGATTTTTTATAAGTCTAAGAAAGATATCATAAATGCCAAGATAATTTATCCCAATTTCATGTGATAGAAAACAAAAATATAATTATGATATAATGTGGATTGATTGATAGTACGAGTATAGTTGAAATTTTGGCAGAATCTCTTTTATATTTGTTACGTGTCTCTTTAGTTGGTGGTGTTATAGTTTATTGTGATGATATGATGATAGTTTAATTGTATGAGTTAGGTCCTTTTTATTTGGTTGGATTTTTTCTATGACTGTCTTATTAGGACAATGGCAACATAAATATTTTCATTAGTTTTTTTTTCTATTTTTAGGTCGATTTTATTTTAAAAAATTTTTAAAAAATATTGTTATAGACAAAATTAATAATATTATGTTCAATTATTTAAGGAAACCAAATTAATATTTTGATTAGATACTTTTGTTTCATTGAAAATAAATTTTAGTTTCATTGAAAATAAATTTTAGTTTGTTAGTAAAAACACAAAAGCGTGCATGACAGTAGTGAAATCATGATTTCTAGACAAGTAAATTATCGTCTTATTATCTTAAAAAAATAATTTATTTATAAAATAATCTTGAAAAATCAACAATAATTTGCATAAAAATAGTTTATTAGTAAAATAAAAGTTAATTAATTGATTATCATGAAATTTAATTTAACGGTAAATTTGTAATTGAACATATTTTTACAGCTTAATTTAAAAATTTTTTACAGCTTAATTTGAAATTTGTATTAGAAAAAAAATTTAGCAACTAAAAATGTAAGTCATGAAAAGCAAAACAAAGCTCATCAAAAAGATAGAAATATAGACAACAAAAAACAGATGGTACCATTTATGTCCTTCTTATAAAAAAAAAAAAAGAAAAAACGTGAATTTTGTTTCTTTTTTAGAATAATAAGCTTTACTTTTTCAAATAATTTGTATGCATATATTTGACGAAAATTAAATAAATAAAAGTTCAAGATAAATTTAAAAAAAAAATTGATCAATAAGAATGAAGAAGAAGAACGTACCAAATTCATTTGTTAGGAATTTAGGAATAACACGCCGAAAGAAGTGAAACTATTTTAAAGGTGATCTACTTAAACCAGTTTTTTTTTTTAAAAAAACACTATTTGTACAAAATAAATCGATTTTTTTTAAACCATATAATATCGTGTGTCAACCATCTAAAAATAATTTCATGTGAAATATGAGTGAGTTTTCACTTTTTTTTTATTGAGGACAACTTAGCTATAGCTTCGAGGATTTCGGGGAGTTGGGTCTCTATACTAGCTTCAACTTAACATAATTGAAGTGATAATTGCTACTGCTAGGGTAATTTATTTCTAGAGAGATATTATTACATAATTTGTAGTTTTATGTTGGTGGTTTTAGATCTATGAGGACTAGAGAGTTTTAAGTTTCTTTATTTTTTTTTAAGTTACAGTTACCTTCTGCTTCGTTTATTTCATTTATTTTTTATTTTCTGTAGTTTTTATGTTCAAGTGTTGTTGGTTCAAGGTTTTTGATAAAAAAAAATGATTTGTGATTTATGGCTTGCTTAGGAGGTTTACACTTGGTCATTTGGCTTAGTTAAAATTCGTGTTGCCTGAGGCAATTGTGGTTAAGAAGGTGTTAGTGTTTGATGAAAAGACAAGTTGTATGAAGCCAGATCTACATGTCACCATTAACTATGACGCGGTGGAGTATGAATCAAGGTTGCCAACCGAAGGCGGGCATGCTGTTCCCTGCGCGGCTGAGAGATTTTGTTGAATTCCAGCCTGGGTATGCAAATTTCTCCAACTACAGTGTTCAGTTGATTTTGAACATTAACTTGTTGAATCACATTGCTTTCTGCTGGTTGCAGCATTGATTGCCTTTGCATCAGTTACTTTTCCAATTTTATTTTCCCTCTTTACTTGTAAGGAACTAAGAATCGTCCAATGGAATTCTAATGAATCAATGTTGAAAATATGAGATGTATGGTACTCGGAATATTTTTGGTATTTATTTGAAAAAATTGATCTATATTTGATTCTTTTTATATTTTGTGTAAAAATATAATTATTTATGAAATTAAGTTTTAATGGTGGTAAATATAAAATTAGTAAAAATCTATAATTATAAGACTAGGAACAGTGATTGCTTTAGCGACTAATTTAGTTTTTTAATTTAGGAATTACCGATTCAGTGACCAATTTCATTGGTGACTGATTCAGCGACCAAAAAATTAGTTGTTATTTAGCGACCAATTTACTCAGCGACCGATTTAGCGCCGAAAAACATGGTCATCATTTAGCGACCGATTATGTTAGCGACTGATTTAGCGACCGATACTCTTTGGTGAGGGGTTTGGTGGCCTTATTCAAAAATCGGTCGCTAAAATCGGTCGCTAATCATTAGCAATCGAAGTATCTCGCTATTTTCTAATTAGCAACCAAGGTTTTTGCAACCACCAAAATCGGTCGCTATTTCGATAATTTTTTGTAGTGAAAGGAGAAAAAGGAGAGGGAAGAAGACGAAAACAAATTTTTTTCTGTAAATATAGAAAAGAAAAGAAGACGAAATTAGATGAAAATGATTAGTGTTTTATGTTATTCCCTCTTTCTCCAGCAGCATATACAATGACCTAATTCTAATTTTCTTTTAATTATTTATTTAAGGTTTATTACATATGGTAGTTTGATTTAACTAGACTTAAATGTATGTATAATATCATGTCATCAATTAATTAAAATATGTAAAAAATGTATATAATACCCTCAAATTAATTGGGTACAAAGAAATCACCTTGTTTAATTACCTGACCGAGCCAAGAACCATGTATGCAATTGAGTACGATTTTTGTGATGTCATGAATTCTCAATCCATGGGGCTTCATAGCAAAAAGTCAATCGGCAGCTATAGCTTAATACTACTAATTCTTTATTCGTTTTGACCAACTAATTAATTAATCAAACCTTTGACAATTCGTATAATGAAACTTACATACAAAATACCGATCACAAGTCTACTTCTACAAACAGGGAACGAAAATCGTAGCTAAGAAATAACAACTTGAGATGAAGTATGAAGAAAGGAACCTAATAATCTTAGCATGCATTATCATGGTATATATTAGCATTATCCCCATTATTAGTTATATTAGTATCATCACCAATGTTTTTTTTTATACAACGCTTTTTTATAAAATCTAAGATTTTTTCACTATATGACCTGATGATCAAGCCTCATCTAATTCATCAATCAAAATTTTTTGAGATCATATTTAGTGACCAATTATAATAATGATCTGTGGGCTTGGGACAAATCAAACCAAAATTAGGATGCGATAGTATTTGAATTGGATGTACAATCTTCAACAGAATTATATTGCAGCTAGATGTTGATTCCTTCAATAATATAATATATAGTTCCCTTCTATCTTCTCAAAAGTATTAAAAGTATTCTATATAGAGATATTACTATTAAAAAAATGACAAGCAAGTATTTATATATAAATCACAAAAATATTATTTATATATTAAAATTAATTATTATATATTTTTATATAAATATATATAATTTAATTTATTTTTAATATGTATTTTATATTTTAATATATATATTTTATATTAATAACTGATTTTAGTGATTAATTTTAGTGTATTAGTATAATTGTTTTAATACATAGGACAATCCATTTAAACTTTCTAGCAAATACCTTTCATATAATCATATTATTAAAATATTACCATAAGAATTGAATTCTTTTTCGCTTCTCAAGATCCGCTTCACTTCTCAAGTTGTCCGCCACTTTATTTTCTTCCTGCATGGTATACCATGCGCTATAAACAAAGTTAGTTCTTTCTTGTAGTATTTCAGTACGGATATTATTATAACGTAACTTATTCCCTGGGTTAGTTAAGGTCAATGCTTACTGGTCCACATCACCAATCCAATCTTAAAACGTATTATTCCTATGATCCCAAATGGGCTCATACTACCACTGGTATCTATACCTAAGGCAGCACTATAAATATGACAACTATCTATCCTTGTAATCTCACAAAACCTTCTTTCAATAATATTTGTTATTAGTTAATTATATACCTTCACATACTTTGGTTTATTGCATTTACTTACTACATTTCTTACCTCTTTAGATATGGAGCTTAAGCACCAACTTGGTCTTCTTTGCGTTATATTGCTTTTACCGGCACTAAGCATCGCCACTAATAATGACTATTGCCCTTTGAATTCTTATAAGAACTCTAGGGCATCCTATTATGGTACCCGTGATGGTTATGGGACTCCAAGTATGTTATTACCCTCCTTTAATTAATTTACACATATCATGCAATATATTTTGAGGAGTGCATGCTAGGAGAGGTCAACCCTTTTAATAAAAAAACAAGGTTCTGTTCTGATAAAAGAAAATTTTTTATGTTTTATTATTTTAAATTAGTTAATTATTAAAAAATTACATAACTCCGATCGGTTAACTCATTTTGTTATTGTCTTTTTTAAATTTTTTAATCAATTTATTGCCAATTGACTTTTTAAATGAATCAAACTGATGTAGTGACTGATTTTCGATTAATCCAATTGTATCAATCAACTCGATCTGATTTTTAAAACTATGAAAAAACATAAATTTATGAGTGTTGCCTCAAATGCAAAATAAATACAAATAAAAATATTCATTTTGAGTTATTTTTATAAAAATATTTTTGTTATACTTTGTACCAATGTAAGTTTTCCTTTTACACATTTTTCATGTTTAGTTTCACTAGTGAACATGGTAATGATAACTAATATATGATGTCTTTTTCCTTTTCTCTAAGAATATATTTTATGAACTTATTTTTTGATCATGCACGCTCTCTCCTATATATTTAGGTGGAGCATGTGGATTTGGCGAATATGGAAGGATGGTCAATGATGGCAAGGTTGCAGCGGTATCTGGGCTATGGAAAGGTGGAAGTGGCTGCGGTGCATGCTATCAGGTACGTTTCCCTCTCAACTCCTCGTTATAATAATCCTCAGGTTAGTGTTCTAGATTTGGTTTAAAAGGATGTTAGAGAGGAGGCAAATTAAAGGTTTAATCCTCAGGTACTTTTTAATATTTAATATATATAAATTATTGTAATCTTATTTGTATCATATATATATTATTGTATGTATATAATAAAATTGTAAGAATATATAATAAGTTTTCTATGTCATCTTTTTCACACTTGTTTATTCTTCAAATATAATATAAAATAATAAATAATGGTAATTCAGGTTAAATGTAAAGTACCAATATTGTGCAAAGTCAACGGGGTAACCGTGGTGGCAACAGATTATGGTGAGGGAGACAGAACAGATTTCATACTGAGCCCACGCGCTTTTGAGAGTTTGGGTGTGAGTCTTAATGCATCTGAAGAGCTCAAAAAATACGGTACTCTTGATATTGCATACAAGAGAGTTCCTTGCAATGGCAAGATTGTTATTAAGATCCACGAAAGTAGCAGCAACCCTGGATACTTTGCTATGGTGCTTCTCAGCCATGGTGGATTATACGATGTCACTAGTGTCGAATTCTGGGAGGTACATATATATAGTTAATTGGTTGAAAACTAAATAAGCTGGCTGTTATTTTGAAACCAAAGTTAATATTGAGATTCTAATAATTTATTGGCTTGGCAGAAACTCAAATACAGTCAATTTCACGTGAAACTGATAGTTAAAAACTTTTAAATAAAAATTTAGTAAAATTAGTCAAATTATTTAATAGTTGTCACCTATCAACTTTATGTAAAATTGACTGGAGATGAGTTTTCACCAGTTGGCTTAGCTAGTTATATAATTTGATTATTAAGTTATTTTCAATGTTGGAGCTGTAACATCAATATAATTACATATTTATATTATATTCTACCTCTCTAATTTTGCAGGATTCACGCAAACAATGGAGTCCATTGCGTAGAGCTTATGGGGCAGTGTTTGACTATGCTAACCCACCAAGGGGTCCACTCTTCTTGAGGTTCCAAGTGACTGGTTGTTATGGAGCTTATTGGCAAAAACTAAATAAACCTATCCCTGCTAATTGGCAGCCGAAAATGATTTTTAACTTTTGACAATGGACTTCAGCTTTAATAATTAATACTTAAAACTTCATACTTTGGGCCTGGAATCATATAATATATCATAAATAAATAAATAGCCACTCTTATTCAGATGAAATTCTGATCTGGTTCTACGAATAATGGTGAGTGTGTCTGTGTGGTGTGTGTATTGTTGGGTGAATTTTTTTTGTATGTTAGTCTTTGTGGAGACTACAATAATATGTATTCTTGTACTTGTGAAATAAATTGTCAATAATAAAATAAATACATAGTGTCATTTTGTTTGGGCAATATTAATAATTAGCAGAATTTATGGTTTATTAACATAATTTTGAAAAATTATGTTCAGATTTAACTATTTTTAGCTGAAAACTTAAAATAAATTTATCAAATATATTGAATTGAGTTAGATTCAGATTAGATCTCCGGCTTAGTGAGATAATAATCTATTTTTTACACTTGTCTGATTTCGACGTAAGTTTCAACTCTTAATACTTCTAAAATAATTTATGTTATAAACTAAAAGTAACTTTCTAGCAAAAATATTAAGGAAAGAAAAAAGATAGATGACAAGAAGAAAGAAGTTGTGCAAGAACTTAGTGTATAACTGTTTAGTTAGTTAGAGTCTTAGCGTGTTAGTTGGTTAGGGATGTTACTGTCTCTATATCATGAACAGCTACCCTTTAACCATTGTAATGCATATATGAAGCTAACTCAATTCATCTAATTCATTATCTGGTGTACGAAAATTACACTCACACTATGTAATTCCGCACAACTAACCAGCAAGTGCACTGGGTCGTCCAAGTAATATCTTACGTTAGTAAGGGTCGAATCCTACGGAGATTGTTGGCTTGAAGCAAGCTATGGTTATCTTATTATTCTTAGTCAGGATACCAATAGGGGTCTTTAGTTTCAATTGTAAAAAGTGAAAGAGAATGAAATGAGTAATTGTTACGCAATAATGGAGAATGTGTTGGAGTTTTGGAGATGCTTTGTCTTCTGAATCTCTGTTTCCCCCCTGTCTTTTTCTTCACGCACGCAAGGTTCCTTCTATGGCAAGCTGTGTGTTGGTGGATCACCATTGTCAATGGCTACCATCCGTCCTCTCAGTAAAAATGGTCCAAATGCACTGTCACCGCACGGCTAATCATCTGTCGGTTCTCGATCATATCGGAATAGGATCCATTGATTCTTTTGGGTCTGTCATTGCGCCCAACACTTGCAAGTTTGAAGCTCGTCACAGTCATCCAATCCATGAATCCTACTCGGAATACCGCAGACAAGGTTTAGACTTTCCGGATTCTCAAGGATGCTACCAATGGATTCTAGCTTATACCACGAAGATTCTGATTAAGGAATCTAAGAGATACTCATCCAATCTAATGTAGAATGGAGGTGGTTGTCAGGCACACGTTCATGGGTTGAGAATGGTGATGAGTGTCATGGATCATCACCTTCTTCATATTAAAGTGCGAATGAACATCTTGGATAGAAACAAGCGTGTTTGAATAGAAAACAGAAATAATTGCATTAATTCATCGAGACGCTGCAGAGCTCTTCACCCCCCAACAATGGAGTTTAGAGACTCATGCCGTCAAAGAGTATAAAGTTCAGATCTAAAATTGTCATGAGGTACAAAATAATTCTCTAAAAGTTGTTTAAATACTAAACTAGTAACCTAGGTTTACAGAAAATGAGTAAACTAAGATAGGTAGTGCAGAAATCCACTTCTAGGGCCCACTTAGTGTGTGCTGGGGCTGAGACTTAAGCTTCTCACGTGCCTGGGCTGTTTTTGGAGTTAAACGTCAGGTTGTAATCTGTTTCTGGCATCTAACTCCAACTTGCAACCTGTTTCTGACGTTCAACGCTAGAATGAAACATGGAACTGGCGTTAAACGCCATTTTACGTCGTTTATCTTCGCACAAAGTATAAACTATTATATATTGATGGAAAGATCTAGATGTCTACTTTCCAATCCAATTGAGAGCACGCCAATTGGACTTCAATAGCTACAAAAAATCTATTCTGAGTGCAGGAAGGTCAGAATCCAACAGCATCAGCAATCCTTTTTTAGCCTAAATCAGATTTTTGCTCAGCTCCCTCAATTTCAGCCAGAAAATACCTGAAATCACAGAAAATTACACAAACTCATAGTAAAGTCCAGAAATATGAATTTTGCCTAAAAACTAATAAAAATATACTAAAAACTAACTAAAACATATTAAAATCTATATGAAATTACCCCCAAAAAGCGTATAAAATATCCGCTCATCACAACACCAAACTTAAACTGTTGCTTGTCCCCAAGTAACTAGATAAATAAAATAGGATAAAAAGAAATCAAGAAGCAATAATATCTCAGAGTTTTAAGTGAAGCTCAGATTCTAATTAGATGAACGGGACTAGTAGCATTTTGCTTCCGAACAGTTTTGGCATCTCACTTTATCCTTTGAAATTCAGAATGATTGGCATCCATAGGAACTCAGAATTCAGATATTATTATTGATTCTCCTAGTTTAGTATGTTGATTCTTGAACACAACTACTTTATGAGTCTTGGCCGTGACCCTAAGCACTTTGTTTTCCAGTATTACCACCAGATACATAAATGCCACAGACACATAACTGGGTGAACCTTTTCAGATTGTGACTTAGCTTTGCTAAAGTCCCTAATTAGAGGTGTCCAGAGTTCTTAAGCACACTCTTTTGCCTTGGATCACGACTTTAACCACTCAGTCTCAAGCTTTTCACTTGGGCCTACATGCCACAAGCACATGGTTAGGGATAGCTTGATTTAGCCGCTTAGGCCTGGATTTATTTTCTTGGGCCCTCCTATCCATTGATGCTCAAAGCCTTGGATCCTTTTCACCCTTGCCTTTTGGTTTAAAGGACTATTGGCTTTTTCTACTGCTCATTCTTCTTTTTTTTCACTGCTTTTTCTTGCTTCAAGAATCAATTTCATGATTTTCAGATCAACAATAATATTTCTCTTGTTCATCATTCTTTCAAGAGCCAACAATTTTAACATTCATAAAATTCAATATCAAAAATATGCACCGTTCAGGCATTCATTCAGAAGACAAAAAGTATTGCCACCACATCTAAATAATTAGAATTTTCCTTATTAAAACTCGAAAAAATATTGCCTCTTTATTCTAAAAATCTACTATTTTATTTATATTTGATGATGATGAGAAAAATAAATTATAGCTTAATTGGAGATAAAATCAAAATAGATATACTAATTACTACTACTAATATATAACTTCTAAGGTAAATTCCAAATAAGAGCAATTATCACAGAGTTATGGTAGAGATTAGGACTCAACAACCTTTATTTTGGGAGGTGGATGCTCCTTTAATCTGTGGAGTGCTTGGCCCTTCAAGAGACAGCTTCTGACGCTTCAGTTCCCTCAGTTCACGCCCTTGCTCTTCTTGTTCCTTAAGCAGTTTGCAAAGCATGCTATTTTGATTTTGCTGTTCTTCCTTTAGTTGCTCTATAGCTTCTTGCAATTTGGTGACAGATGCTTCAAGGCGCTCCCAGTATTCAATTTGAGGAATTTTCGGGAGGAACTCCTGTGCTTTCCTCTTAATAGGGTTGTCCTGCACTTGTTGTCCTTCCATTGACTTTTTGGTGATTGGTCGCTCAACTAAGATATACTCAGTTACTCCCATCTTCACCCCAGCATCTTTACATAGCATAGAGATTAAGCTTGGATAAGCCAATTTGGAATCTTTGGAGTTCTTGTTTGCAATTGTGTAAAGTTCACAAGAAATCAGCTGATGAACTTCTACTTCTTTTTCCAACATAATGCAATGGATCATTACTGCTCTTTTGATGGTGACTTCAGAGCGGTTGCTGGTGGGCAGTATAGAATGCCCAATGAAGTCCAGCTAGCCTCTGGCGACTGGTTTGAGATCTTCTCTCTTGAGTTGATTTGGAATACCCTTGGTGCTGGTTATCCACTTGGTTCCAGGGAGGCATATGTCCTCTAGAATTTCCTCCAAACCCTTATTTGTTCTCATCATTCTCCTATTAAAGGAGTCTGGGTCATCTTTCAGCTGAGGTAGCTTAAAGATTTCCCTGATTTTGTCAGGGTGAAGGTGAACAATCTTCCCTCTGACCAAGGTCCGATAATCATAAAAGGTGGCTCCAGCTATTCTCTGCCTGTCTATTTGTCACAGATTAGAGTAGAATTCTTGAACCATATTCCTTCCCACCTTTGTTTCAGGATTTGCTTCTATTTCGAATTTGCTCTTGGATCTCCGGATATTCGTCTTCTTTCAGATCGAATTTAACTTCTGGGATCACTGACCTTAGACCCATTATTTTGTAGTAATGGTCTGAATGTTCTTTGGTTAAGAACTTCCCTTGATTCCAAAGTGGTTTTGGAATATTCTCTTTCTTGCCTCTTGGAGTGGTTTATTTTCCCTTAGGAGCCATGATCTTAGTGGGTATTAGTTTAGTGATCACGGATAAACACAGCAAACTTAGAGGTTTGCTTGCCCTCAGGCAAAAAGAAAGAAAAGGATAGGGATAGAAGGAGAGCCAATTTTTCGAATTATGGGGGAGAGAAGGGAGGCCGAACTAGGATTTAAAGGGAAGGGGTGGGTTTTTCGAAAATTTTGAAGGAGATATGATAGAAGATATGATTTGTAAAAGATAAGTATGATAGGAAAAAGATGCAATTTAAAATTGAAAAGATATGAAAGATATTAAAAAAAGATAAATCTGAATTTTGAAAAGAGGATATGATGAATTTAAAAGAAAAGATTTAAGAAGAATTTAAAAAGATAATTGAGTTTGAAAAAGATTTGAAAAGAAGTTGGAGAGGATTTGAAAAGGATTTGTGTTTATGAATTAAGATACATTTGATATCTTTGAAAAAGGATTTGAAAAATTAGGATTAAAAATTTTTAGAATTGAAGTTTGGAATATGAGAGTTTGTAACATGTTTATGCAAGAAATCATGAATTGAAACATAAAAAATGAAAAAAGTTTGAATTGAAAACGAATTTACCTCCTCCCCACAATCCTGGCGTTAAACACCCAAACGCTGCATGTTTTGGGCGTTTAACGCCCATTTGTAGCTTCTCCTAGGCATTTAACGCCCAGCTGTTGCTTCCAGCTGGCGTTAAACGCCAGAAACTCCTTTGTCACTGGGCGTTATTCTGAACGCCCAGGACGCTGTAAATCTGGCGTTAAACGCCCAGAAGATGCTTCTTTCTGGCATTTAACGCCCAGATGGCTATCTCTACTGGCGTTGAACGCCCAGTAGATGCTTCTTTTGGGCGTTTAACGCCTAAAACAACTCTTACTGGCTTTTTCACACTAGTGACCTTCTTTTTGCTGTTTTATCCTCTGAATCCTTCTGTGACTCTGTGAACTCATGCAATTGCCATTTTACCTTGAAGAAAATTAATATGAACCTATAAAAATCAATTAATTGAAAAATAAGCTTTGTTAATGGCTGGGTTGCCTCCCAGCAAGCGCTTCTTTATTGTCTTTAACTGGACTATTACTGAGCTTTAATCAAGTCTCAGTTTTGAGCATTCATGCTCAAAATTGCTTTCAAGATAATGTTTGACTCTCTGTCCATTAACAATGAACTTTTTGTTAGAATCATCATCCTGGAGCTCTACGTATCCATATGGTGACACACTTGTAATCACATATGGTCCTCTCCACCGGGATTTCAATTTTCTGAGGAATAATCTGAGCCTGGAATTAAACAGCAGAACTTTCTGCCCTGGCTCAAAGACTCTGGATGACAACTTCTTATCATGCCATCTTTTTGCTTTCTCTTTGTAAATTTTTACATTTTTGAAAGCATTGAGTCTGAATTCCTCTAGCTCATTTAACTAAAGCAATCGTTTTTCTCCAGCTAACTTGGCATCAAGGTTTAGGAATCTGGTTGCCCAATAGGCCTTATGCTCCAGTTCCACTGGCAAGTGACAGGCTTTTCCATACACAAGTTGGTATGGAGAAGTTCCTATAGGAGTCTTGAATGCTGTTCTGTATGCCCACAGAGCATCATCCAAGCTTCTTGTCCAATCCCTTCTATGGTTAATCACAGTCCGTTCCAGGATTCTTTTAAGTTCTCTATTAGAGACTTCAGTTTGCCCATTTGTCTGTGGATGATATGGAGTAGCTATCCTGTGGTAACTCCATATCGAACCAAAGCAGAGTAAAGCTGTTTATTGCAGAAATGAGTGCCCCATCACTGATTAGTACTCTAGGGATACCAAATCTACTGAAGATATGTTTCTGGAGGAATTTCAGCACTGTCTTAGTGTCATTAGTGGGTGTTGCAATAGCTTCCACCCATTTGGATACATAATCCACTGCCACCAGAATATAAGTGTTTGAGTATGATGGTGGGAAAGACCCCATGAAGTCAATACCCCATACATCAAACAACTCAATCTCCAAGATCCCTTATTGAGGCATGGCATAACTGTAAGGCAGATTGCTAGATCTTTGGCAACTATCACAATTAAGTACAAACACTCGGGAGTTTTTATAGAGAGTAGGCCAATAGAAGCCACATTGGAGGACTCTTGTAGCTATTCGCTCACTTCCAAAATGTCCTCCATACTGTGATCCATGGCAGTGCCAGAGGATCTTTTGTGCTTCTTCTTTAGGCACACATCTATGGATTACTTCGTCTACACATCTCTTGAAGAGATATGGTTCATCCCAAAGATAGTATTTTGCATCCGTGATCAATTTCTTTGATTGCTGCCTACTGTACTCTTTGGGTATGAATCTCACTGCCTGGTAGTTTGCAATATCTGCAAACCATGGCACTTCTTGGACAGCAAAGAGCTGCTCATCCGGAAAGTTTTTAGAGATCTCAGTAAGAGGGAGGGACGCCCCTTCTACTGGTTCTATTCGGGACAGGTGATCTGCTACTTGGTTCTCTGTCCCTTTTCTGTCTCTTATTTCTATATCAAACTCTTGCAGAAGCAACACCCATCTTATGAGTCTGGGTTTTAAATCCTACTTTGTGAGTAGATATTTAAGAGCAGTATGGTCAGTGTACACAATCACTTTTGATCCTACTAAATAAGATCTGAACTTGTCAATGGCGTAAACCACTACAAGTAACTCTTTTTCCGTGGTTGTGTAATTCTTCTGTGCGTCATTTAAAACACGACTGGCATAATAAATGACGTGCAGAAGCTTGTCATGCCTTTGTCCCAACACTACACTAATGGCATGGTCGCTGGCATCACACATTAGTTCAAATGGTAATGTCCAGTCTGGTGCAGAAATGACTGGTGTTGTGACCAGTTTAGCTTTCAGAGTCTCAAACACCTGCAGACATTCCTTATCAAAGATAAATGGCGTGTCAGCAGCTAGCAGATTACTCAGAGGTTTGGCAATTTTTGAAAAATCTTTTATAAACCTCCTACGGAATCCTGCATGCCCCAGAAAGCTTCTGATTTCCTTAACATTGGCAAGTGGTGATAATTTTTCAATTACCTCTACCTTAGCTTGATCCACCTCTATTCCCTTGTTTGAAATTTTGTGCCCAAGGACAATTCCTTCAGTCACCATAAAGTGACATTTCTCCCAGTTTAAAACCAGGTTGGTCTCTTGGCACCTCTTTAGAACAAGTGCTAGATGGACAAGACAGGAGCTGAGTGAGTCTCCAAATACTGAAAAGTCATCCATGAAGACTTCTAGAAATTTTTCTACCATATCAGAGAAAATAGAGAGCATGCACCTTTGAAAGGTTGCAGGTGCATTGCACAGACCAAATGGCATCCTTCTGTATGCAAATACTCCGGATGGACATGTGAATGCTGTTTTCTCTTGATCCGGGGATCTACAGCAATTTGATTATAACCTGAATATCCATCCAGGAAGTAGTAGTATTCATGACCTGCTAGTCTTTCTAGCATCTGGTCTATGAATGGTAAAGGAAAATGATCATTTCTGGTAGCTGTGTTAAGCCTTCTGTAATCAATACACATACGCCACCTTGTAACTGTTCTTGTAGGAACTAGTTCATTTTTTCATTATGAACCACTGTCATGCCACCCTTCTTAGGGACGACTTGGACAGGGCTTACCCAAGGGCTATCAGAAATAGGATAAATAATCCCAGCCTCTAGTAATTTATTGACCTCCTTCTGCACCACCTCCTTCATGGCTGGATTCAGCCGTCTCTGTGGTTGAACCACTGGCTTAGCGTCACCCTCCAATAGGATCTTGTGCATGTATCTGGCTAGGCTAATGCCCTTAAGATCACTGATGGACCACCCAAAAGCTGTCTTGTGTGTCCTTAGCACTTGAATTAGTGCTTCCTCTTCCTGTGGCTCTAAGGTAGAGCTTATGATTACAGGAAAGGTATCACCTTCTCGCAGAAATGCATATTTCAGGGATGGTGGTAATGGTTTGAGCTCGGGTTTGGGAGGTTTCTCCTCTTTCTGAGGGATTTTCAGAGGTTCTATTATTCTCTCTGGTTCCTCCAGATCAGGCTGAGCATCTTTAAAGATATCCTCTAGCTCTGATTCGAGACTCTCAGTCATATTGAACTCTTTTACCAGAGAGTCAATAATATCAATGCTCATGCAGTCATTTGGGTGTCTGTATGCTGCATAGCTTTGACAACATTCAACTTAAACTCGTCTTCATTGACTCTCAGGGTTACTTCCCCTTTTTGGACGTCAATGAGGGTTTGTCCAGTTGCTAGGAAAGGTCTTCCTAGAATGAGAGTTGCACTCTTGTGCTCCTCCATTTCCAGCACCACAAAGTTAGTGGAAAAGGCAAATGGCCCAACCTTGACAATCATGTCTTCAATCACGCCTGATGGATATTTAATGGAGCCATCAGCAAGTTGGAGACATATCCGGGTTGGTTTGACTTCTTCAGTCAAACCAAGCTTTCTAATAGTAGATGCAGGTATTAGGTTGATACTTGCCCCAAGATCACATAGAGCTTGCTTGGTACAAGTACCCTCTAATATGCATGGTATCATAAAGCTTTCGGGATCTTTAAGCTTTTCTGGTAGGCTTTTCAGAATGACTGCACTGCATTCTTCAGTGAGGTAAACTTTTTCAGTTTCTCTCCAATCTTTCTTATGACTTAAGATCTCTTTCATGAACTTAGCATAAGAGGGTATTTGCTCAAGTGTCTCTGCAAACGGAATCTTTATTTCAAGAGTCCTGATATAGTCTGCAAAGCGGACAAATTGCTTATCCTGTTCCGCTTGGCGAAATTTCTGAGGATAAGGCATTTTGGCTTTGTATTCCTCAACCTTAGTTGCTGCAGGTTTATTACCTACAGATGTGGGTTGAGAAGCCTTTTTAGAAGGGTTGCTATCAGCACTTGTATGTGTCTGATCCCCCACTGGCGTTTGAATGCCAGGGGTGGAAGCTGGAGTGACGTTAGACGCCAACTCCTTACCTGTTTTTGGCATCTGAATGCCAGAACTGAGCTTCTTTTGGGCGTTCAATGCCAATTCCTTACTTGTTTCTGGAGTTTGAACGCCAGAACTGAGCATGGGTTGGGTATTCAACGCCAGTTCTCCACCTTTTTCTGGCGTTTGAGCGCTAGAATTATTCCTCTCTGGGCTCTTACTGTCCTCAGAGGGATTTTGGGTAGCAATTTGTTCATTTCTTGGCTTCCTGCTGCCTTGAAGTGAGGTATTTAATGTTTTCCCACTTCTTAATTGAACTGCTTGGCACTCTTCTGTTATTTGTTTTAATAGCTGCTGTTCTGTTTGCTTCAACTGCACTTCCATATTCATATTAGCTATTCTTGTTTCTTGTAATATCTCCTTGAATTCGGCTAGCTATTTTGTCAGAGAATCTAATTACTGATTGAATTCAGTAACTTGTTCTGCAGGAATGAGTTCAGCAGTTACTGTTTTAGCCTCTTCTTTCATGGAAGATTCACTACTTAGGTACAGATGCTGATTTCTGGCAACTGTATCAATGAGCTCTTGAGCTTCCTCAATTGTCTTTCTCATGTGTATAGATCCACCAGTTGAGTGGTCTAGAGAAATCTGAGCTTTCTCTGTAAGCCCATACTAGAAGATGTCTAACTGCACCCACTCTGAAAATATTTCAGAGGGGCATTTTCTTAGCATCTCTCTGTATCTCTCCCAGGCATCATAGAGGGATTCATTATCTCATTGTTTAAAGCCTTAGATGCTCAGCCTTAGCTATGTCATCCGTTTTGGAGGGAAATAGTGATTCAGGAATTTTTCTGACAGCTGTTTCCATGTTCTTATGCTAGCCTTAGGTTGGTTATTTAACCACCTCTTAGCTTGGTCTTTTACAGCAAATGAAAACAGTAATAATCTGTAGACATCCTGATCTACTTCCTTATCATGTACTGTATCAGCAATTTGTAAAAACTGTGCCAGAAACTCTGCAGGTTCTTGTGGAAGACCGGAATATTGGCAACTTTGCTGCACCATGATAATGAGCTGAGGATTCAACTCAAAACTACTGACTCCGATGGAGGGTATACAGATACTACTCCCGTATGAAGCAGTAGTGGGGTTAGCATATGACCCCAGAGTCCTTCTGGACTATTCATTTCCACTTAGGTCCATGATGGAGAAAGGGAGATGATGTGGATTTATTTTATTATATAAGAAAAATTTTACGAAATAATAAAATAAAATAAAAACTAAAATAAAAATTTAAAAAATGTTCTATGAAGATTTTCGAAAAAGTGGGGAGAGAGAAAGTGGTTACGATATTTTTGAAAAAGATGTGATTTTTTTAAGGATAAGATTTTAAAAATTTTAAAATTGAAATCTGAATTTTTTTTAAAAAAATTCGAAATAATTGCTTAAAAATAGTTAAAAAGTTTTTTTTTATTTTTGAATTTTATGATAAAAGAGAAAAATACACAAAAGACACACAACTTAAAATTTTTAGATCTAATGCTCTTGGTTTTCGAAAATTTTGGAGGGAAAACACCAAGGAACACCAAACTTAAAAATTTTAAGATCAAGACACAAGGAAGACTCACAAGAACAACAAGAACATGAAGATAGAACACCAAACTTAAAATTTTTAGAAAACCAAAATAAAATTTTCGAAAACTAAAGAAAAATTAACAAGAAAACACTAAACTTAAAGTTTGGCACAAGATTTAATCAAAGAAAAATTATTTTTGAAAATATTTAAAAAAAAAGATACCCAATTGCCAAGAACATAAGCCAACGCTCTAGCCAACTGAGCTATAAATTTAACGTGTTTTAAAAAGGTATTTAATAAATAAAAAAATTTTTGAAAACCAAAAATTTGAAAATGCACAAGAAAAACAAGAAAAGACACAAAACAAGACAAACCAAAGATCAAACAAGAAAAATTGACAAGAACAATTTGAAGATCAAGGAAAAACAAAGAACATGCAATTTGAAAATTGAAAGATAAAGAAAAGCATGCAATTGACACCAAACTTAAAATATGAAACTAAACTCAAACAAAAGACTCCAAGAAAAATTAAAAACTGATAAAGAAAGATAATATTTTTGAAAGATTTTTTTAAAAGGAATAATAGAAGATGCAATCCTAGTGACTCTAAACAAAAAGACAAATTTTTCCTAATCTAAGTAACAAGATTCACCGTCAGTTGTTCAAACTCAAACAATCCCTAGCAACGGCGCCAAAAACTAGGTGCACGAAAATTACACTCACACTATGTAATTCCGCACAACTAACCAGCAAGTGCACTTGGTCGTCCAAGTAATACCTTATGTGAGTAAGGGTCGAATCCCACAGAGATTGTTGGCTTGAAGCAAGCTATGATTATCTTATTATTCTTAATTAGGATACCAATAGGGTTCTTTAGTTTCAATTGTAAAAAGTGAAAGAGCATGAAATGAGTAATTGTTACGTGGTAATGGAGAATGTGTTGGAGTTTTGGAGATGCTTTGTCTTCTGAATCTCTGCTTCCCCATGTCTTCTTCTTCACGCACGCAAGGTTCCTTCTACGGCAAGCTGTGTGTTGGTAGATCACCGTTGTCAATGGCTACCATCCGTTCTCTCAGGGAAAATGGTCTAAATGCGCTGTCACCGCACGGCTAATCATCTGTCGGTTCTCGATCATGTCGGAATAGGATCCATTGATTCTTTTGCGTCTGTCACTGTGCCCAACACTCGCGAGTTTGAAGATCGTCACAGTCATCCGATCCCTGAATCCTACTCGGAATACCACAGACAAGGTTTAGACTTTCTGGATTCTCAAGGATGCTGCCAATGGATTCTAACTTATACCATGAAGATTCTGATTAAGGAATCTAAGAGATACTCATCCAATCTAATGTAGAACAGAGGTGGTTGTCAGGCACACGTTCATGGGTTAAGAATGGTGATGAGTGTCACGGATCATCACCTTCTTCATATTAAAGTGCGAATGAACATCTTGGATAGAAACAAGCGTGTTTGAATAGAAAATAGAAATAATTGCATTAATTCATCGAGACGCTGCAGAGCTCTTCACCCCCAACAATGGAGTTTAGAGACTCATGCCGTCAAAGAGTATAAAGTTCAGATCTAAAGTGCAGAAATCCACTTCTGGGGCCCACTTGGTGTGTGCCGGGGCTGAGACTTAAGCTTATCACGTGCTTGGGCTGTTTCTGGAGTTAAACGTCAGGTTGTAACCTGTTTCTGGTGTTTAACTCCAACTTGTAACATGTTTCTGGCATTCAACACCAGAATGCAACATAGAACTGGCGTTAAACACCACTTTACGTCGTTTATCTTCGCGCAAAGTATGACTATTATATATTGCTGGAAAGCCCTGGATGTCTACTTTCCAACCCAATTGAGAGCGTGCCAATTGGTCTCCTTTAGCTCCAAAAAATTTATTCCGAGTGTAGGAAAGTCAGAATCCAACAACATCGCATTTCTTTTTTAGCCTGAATCAGATTTTTGCTCAGCTCCCTTAATTTCAGCCAGAAAATACCTGAAATCACAGAAAAATACACAAACTCATAGTAAAGTGCAGAAATATGAATTTTGCCTAAAAACTAATAAAAATATACTAAAAACTAACTAAAACATACTAAAATCTATATGAAATTACCCCCAAAAAGCGTTAAAATATCCGCTCATCATTATCAAAGCACCATCATTTTACTTCAATATCCCTGAATTTCTTTCGTCTTCTTCTCAACCAAGAATAGATATTTTGCTGCACAAGTCACTGCTCAAGATTATTGTCATGGTATCAAGAGCGCAAAAAAAAAATATATCCATGGCTACTACAAGCGACAACACTGGAAACACTACATATTCTACTATTATGCTGATGAGCTAAAATCAAAGCTTACGGATATCGACAAATATACCGGATTGAACAAGTAATACTATGATGAGTGGATATTATTATTACGAGGATTAAAAGATTGAGTAAGTAAATATCAAATTAGATACTTAATTAGATTAAGAAACCTGGATTGAAGGGAAAGATTGTGTCTTGCTGAAAGTTTGAGAACCTTAAATGCTTGAATGCTTATGGACAGAAAGCTTGAATGTTAATTTGAGAGAAGACAGTGATGGTGAGAGTCAAAGATTTCGGAGATATTTATACTTTTAGATAAATTAAACCTTGTTCACCTATCTTAAAGTTTGCAAAGATTTTTCACAACAAATCTTTAGTAACTGATTTTCGATTCTTTGGCTTCTTAGTTTTTCAAGCATTAATTAGTCGTCAATTAATTAATCAAGAGATTAAGAACAAAAACTGGTTTATTTTTCTAATAAGATTTAAAAGTAGTCCTTAGGTCAAATTACATGTCACATATTCAAGCAAGTCCTATCCAGTTAAATCTTTAAATGAAAAGCATAATTTTCAAAAGTTGTTTTAATCCGAAGTATATGTCACTTATTCAAAATTAGAGTGATTAAAAATCATGCATGTGTCACACACTAATTGAACCACTATTTCTAGCCGAATTCAAAGAGCCATGTGAAAAAGTTTTCAATCTTTAATTCAAATATCAAAATTTTCAATTATAATAAAAGAATTCAAAATAGATTAGCATACTTTTCGATACCACTAATTCGAATGAAGAATAAATAACTCAAGTATGAAATAGATCAATGCAAAACTTCAAAATAAAATAAATGTAGAATAATAACCTATAGAAAACATAAAGAGAGCTCCTAACCCTTTGACAAAGTATTAGTTACCCATGAAAAAGGAAATAAAACAATGAAAAGAGATCATGGAGGAGCTGTGTGTCGCTCCCTGTGAACTAGATTCACTTATTTATATCATAATTCTAGAATTCAAATTCAAACTAAAACTAATCTTATCTTTCGGGGAGGAAGATAAGATAACTATCTTAATCTTATTTTTTGGATAGAATGATAAGCTAATTAATTACTAACTTATAAATTCAAATTCAAAATAATGATTCAAATCAATTACGACAACTGAATCTCTTATGTTTCTAGAAAGAATTAATAACTAATCTTCTAGAGTCTTTCATATTTTGGATGTGATTAAGGCCTCTAATGATGTGAACAATTAAGCTTGGGCCTTAATTATGCTTCTTGAGAGTTGTAACTATGTTTAACTCGGGTTTATATTAGATAAAATTGAACAAAAAGTCCAAAATTCTGCCTTCCAAGAGAAAGTGCATGCTAGGCGTGGAGCATAGGCCACCATGTCTGCATGAAGCATGCATGGGAGTCCGCCTTGGCGTGGAAGGAGGCCACCGGACCTGGATCAAGGCCGCTGGGCATGGTGCCCCATCCGCCTGGCGTGCATGTTGTTTGCTAGGCGTCCGTATTGCATTTCAACTTCTTAGGGCACGCTTCTGTTCTTTGGGTCGCGGTTTTGTTGCTTTTGTGTTGTTTTTTTTTTTTGAAAAAGCCTTGATTTTTTCTAGTTTTTTAGGCCAAAATTCTTGAAAATATAAAATCACTATCCCAACTCCACATATTTGATTGTTTATTAAATTCTTTTAGAAAACATAAGAAATTTGATTAAATCGTAAGAAAATAAATGAAAAAGAACTTAAAAAATCGCTTAAGATAACGTGTCATCACAACACCAAGCTTAAAATTTTGCTTGTCCTCAAGCAAAAAAAGAAAGATAAACGGAGTTTAGCTTAATGAAAAACATTTGAAAAGCTTTTAAGATTGAAAACAAAAAGTTGGATTTATGATCATTCTTGTGGTTAAATTTGGCTCTCTTATCCTTCATGAATCTTGCATACTTAGGATTTAGGAATTTTCAAACCTAAAATTTGAATCGTATTATGAGAATTCTTTTAAATTTGAATGACTTGAAGGCAGTTTATTTCTTATTTGATTTAGGAAAAAGATTTTTTGCAGGCTTTTGACTCTTAATGCTTTGACATAAGATAACTCTTAATGGACTTTCAATCAATAATCCAAGGTCAGTTGGCCCAAGTCACCAGGTGATAAAACACCTTTCAGATCTAATTATCCAAGCCTCTCTTTGACACAGTCACACCACAAGTACATAACTAGGGTTTTGACCGAGACATCGACGTTCAGAACCTCTTTGGACTTCTTAAGTTTTGTTTTAAGGAGACTCTCTAAACGAACTTTCAATCGTTAATATCGGTTCAGTTGGCCTAAGTTATCGGGTGATAAAGTACCCCTCAAACTTACTAACCCAAGTCTATCCTTAAAATAGAAATATTATAGGCACATAGCTGGGCCCTAATTATTAATGCTCACTTGGAACTTTTGATTTCTTTGATCTTTTTAGACTTTTTTTTTTCAAACTGCTTCAAGGAGTTGATTGGTCGAATCCTCATAATACTTCTTTAAATTTCTGTTCTTGAAGATTCTTTTTCTGTTTTCTCAAGATTCAAGTATTTCAGATTTTTTCAAATGTAACGCATATATTTAAGCACCTCCACTGTTTATTTTTGAATTATTTAATTCAATCTTTTCATCAAGATATCCTCCATAAAAATAGTTACTGGAGGAACAAGCATTCAAATTTTAAGTTTAAGATGAGAAAAGAAAGATAGAATATGCTATGTATGTAAGGAAGGAAAAAGTAAATAAAAGAGAAAAACAAGAAAAATGAAAATAGAAAGGATAAAAGTAAAGGAGAAAAAATAACCAACTATCAGTAGAGAATTTATCTTTTATGATCTTACCCAAGTCTATTCAATTATCATTACTGCTTTTTGTATCGGGTTTTCAAGATCCATGGTGTTACCAACACCAAGTTTAAGGGTTTACACCAAATATAGAGATTTACATTAAACTTAAAGATTGACAGAATAATGGATGTAAATTATGAACAAAAGCATATGTGCATGAAAAGAAAAAAGGATAAGATAAAACCTTAATCAACATGATTTTAAATGAGGGGTATTTGATTTGAAAATGCCTGATATCGGTTAAGGACGCTGAGCGTCCTTGCATGCATGCTCCCCTGGGAGCTTCATTATTCATACGCCAGCCGTGGGTCATCGCCGCCTGGCATACAACCCCAATTTTTTTTGGAATAAACTTAAAACAAAGGAACATAAATATGCATGTAAAAGAGGAGGAAGAAGGGGAAGATGATGATGATGATGATTATGAGCTCTTAAACAAAAGAAACAATGAAGAAAAGGGAAATACTAACCATGGTTGGGTTACTGGTGCATGCGTATGCAAAACCCACACTATTTCGTACAGCAGTAGTACCAGCAAGTGCACTGGGTCGTCCAAGTAATACCTGAGCGAGTCAGGGTCGATCCTACGAGGATTGTGGCTTGAAGCAAGCTATGGTTGTCTTGCAGGTCTTAGTCAGGCGGAATTAGAAGGAGTTGTATTATGTAAACCTTGAATGATTATATGTCATAAATGTTGAAAGGGGTAAAACTAATTGGATTAAATAATAGGAATTATATGATGGGAATAGAGTTGAGAGTTGGAGTTGCTTTGTCTTTTTGAATTAACTCTGGTACTACTGTCTTTTTTGCTTATGAATGATCTTCTTATATGGCAGGCTGTAAGTGATCAAAACCATTGCCTGTGGTTATTGATCTCCTCTGCTACAGAATGAATGCTATTGGCCATGGCCATTGGCCGTGATCATACAATCTGACGAAGGGTGAAGCGCTTAGCAAGTCATTCTACGGGCGATCCTACTCAAAATGCCACAGACAAGGTCAAATCTTCCGGATCAAAGAATGCTGCTTCTTTGGATTCTAGCCTATACCACGGAGACCCTAATCTCCCTGGAAATTGGCTGAACTGATGTCTCGAGAAGTCCCCAATGAAGTCGTGGATTAACCGTCTGAGAGATGTATAAACATAGCTGTTGGCTCGTGCTTTTCTTCCAGGTACTCATACGAACCCAAGTAGACGTGGGTGTTTGTCAGGCACATTCGTCTTAATGTGATTAACAGAGCTAATTTGTCAGATCATCCTATTCACCACGATGAAGATCGGGATATACATCTTAGAGATAGATCAAACACGGATCGAAGAAGAAACAGTAATACTTTTATTAATTCATAGGACTCAGTAGGGCTCCTCCCCTCAACCTAAGAGGTTTAGAAACTCATACTAAAGTAAAAACACAAAGTAAATGAAAATATGGCAAACCTCCCTCAGTGAGAGGTGTAAAAGTTCTTTAAATACTAGGTTAATGACTAAGGATTACACAGAAAGGGTAAAACGTTCTATTTAGTGCTAAAATGCACTTTTGGGACCCATTTGGTGAGTGTTTGGACTGAGCTTTGATGAGATCCACGTGCTATGAGGCTCCTTGGGCGTGGAACGCCAGCTAGGGGGTCCTCTCTAGGCATTTGTACATTGGTCTCTACTCTTTGGGCGCTAGATGACAAACCCCAATTTGACGATTTATCTTGTATCGATTTTAGGGGATTTTATAACCTTTTACCCACATTTATTCAACGAAATAGCATGGTTTTGTATATTCTCCTTTAATTGTGCTTAAGAGTGAAAACATGCTTTTTAGGCCTTAAAATAGCTAAATATAATTCACCTTGATTCCATTAGATGCCTTGATATGTTTGTTAAGTGATTTAAGGTTTAGGAGGCAAAGATTGGATCAAGGGAATGAAGAAAGAAGCATGAAAAGTTGGAGAACTCATGAAGAAATGAAAGAACCGGAAAGCTGTCAAGCCGACCTCTTCGCACTTAAACGACCATAACTTGAGCTACAGAGGTCCAAATGATGCAGTTCCAGTTGGGTTGGAAAGCTAACATCCGGGACTTCGAAATGATATAAATTTTGCCATATGTTGCTTCGCGTTCAGGGGCGCGCACGTGCCGATTCTGTCCGTGGCCCACTTTAATGAAATCGTCCCCAGCGGTTTTAGGAGCCTTGTGGGCCCAATCCAACTCATTTCTGATGCTATTTAACCCAAAGAGTGAAGAGGGAAACACATGTTAGTTACCATTAGTATAGTTTAGTTTTAGAATTAGTTTCTAGAGAGAGAAGCTCTCACCTCTCTCTAGGATTAGGATTAGGATTAGGTTTAGTTCTTAGATCTAGATTTTAATTCATCTTCTTCTACTTCTATCTTCTCAATTCCTTGTTGTTACATTCATTCTTCTTCCATTCTTTTATTG
>NC_029772.3:20222640-20225116 GCF_000817695.3 Arachis duranensis | reverse complement strand
CTTTGTTGATTGATAATTGGAGAGATTGCTAATTGGTTTGGAGTGCACTAAAGCTAGTCTTTCCTTGGGAGTTGGCTAGGACTTGTGGCTCAAGTCAATTCATCCACTTGACTTTCCTTTATTTAGTAAGGGTTAACTAAGTGGTAGCAATGAACAATTCTCATCACAATTGAGAAGGATAAGTAGGATAGGACCTCTAATTTTCATACCTTGCCAAGGGCCTTTTATAGTTGTTAGTTTATTTTCATTGCCATTTACTTTTCATGCTTCTTACCCAAAACCCCAAAACACATTTCTAACCAATAACAAGACACTTTATTGTAATTCCTAGGGAGAATGACCCGAGGTTTAAATACTTCGGTTTATAGATTTTAGGGGTTTGTACTTGTGACAAACAAATTTTTGTATGAGAGGATTAGTGATTGGTTTAGAGACTATACTTCAACGAGATTTCATTAGTGAAATTCTAAACTGTCAAAAATCCAATCATCAAAATGGCGCCGTTGCCGGGGAATTGCAATGGTGTTATGTTATTGGTTATTGTATATATGTGAATATTGTGAATATGTTTGCTTTTGTTAGCCCTTACTAGTTTTAGGATTTAATTTTCTTTCTTCTTATTTGATTTTGTTTTCATTTTTCTTCTTGCTAGCATGAATTCTCACCTTGGCTATGAGTTTGGTTATCAACATGTTGTAGGGAATGAGGACTATAATGAAGATGTGTATCAAGGATGGGACACTCAAAGGTGGGAGGAGCCATATGCATATGATCAATCCTCTTGGCAACAACCTCCACCCATACACTATGAAGAAGAGCCATTCTATGATGCATATCAATCCAATGGCTATGGTGAATCACCTTGTGATTTTCAAGAACCACCACCATATGCCCATGAATCATATCCTCAACATAACTCTCAACCATACTCACAAGCCCCTTCTTACCAACCACCTTCATATGACCCTAATCCATATCCATCCTACCAACAACCATATGAGCCATATGAACCACATATAGAGCCACCACCATTCCAACATCAATATTTTCAAGAGCCACCTTCTCCACATTATTACCAAGATGAACCTCCTCCAATACACGAAAATTTTCAACCACAAGATGAATACTACTTTCCACCACAACCTCCCATGGAAGAATACTCATATCCATTGATCCAAGAGCCACATGATCTTAATCATATTATCCAAGAGGAACAAGAGTCAAGGGATCATCTCAAGGAAGCATTGGATCAATTTCAAGCAACCATGGAGCACGTTGTGCAACAAGTGGAAAAAGTGGAGAATGTTTAACCACCCACTACAAGAAAAACACTCATTCAGCCACACTTTTTTTAGGCTACATTTAAAAAGCATAGCCTATTCTTAGAATAGGCTACGCTTTTCTCCGTGTTTCCTTTTTGTTGGAGAATAGGAAACACATTTGTGGGATCACATTCTTGTTCAAGGGCAAGAAGAGATGAAAAGGGATGTGCAAAATTTCATGGCCGCCTTGGATGCGGTAACAAATCAATTAGCCTCCCAATGCTTGAACACTCAAGGAACTCCCATGTCTACATGTGGAGAATCAAATGAAGAACATAGCATGAAGGAGAGATTGGAAACTCCGGTGGGAAATGAAGGAAGTTGATTTGTATTGGAACAATTGGAGGAAGCTTTAATTGTTGAAGACAAGGAAGAAGTGGTAGAAGACTTAGGAGATGTGGAGCCTCCATGGGAACATAGAGTTGAAGAAAGCCCCTCCAAGATGATTGAAATTGATGCTAGGGAGGAAGGTTCACACCTTCCAAGGCATACTCCATATGAAGACTTGGATGGGATAGAGCAAGGATTGAGTTCCCTTGATGATGAAGATCAAGCATCAAGTTTTAGTGGTAAAGAATCCTTTGAGCATGAAGAACCTTCTCCGGTTGGATTTGAAAGCGTTGAGGAGGTAAATTTTTCTCACCCTCCCTATTATGATTTGAGTAAAGGAAAAGGTTTAGATAAAATTGTTGAACAAAGGATTGAGATTAAGAGATCTTGTGAAGAGGTGGAAGACCGTAGAAATAGAAGAACGGGGGTTGGTTATGCTTTGTCAAGATCTTTGGAAGCATCTTTGCCTAGGTTGCCATCTACACCTTCATTTGAGTGGGTGAAATTCATTTCTATTAGCTTTATTATCCCACTTGAATATGGTTTGCTTCAAACGGATGGCCAACTTAGGGAAGTTTGTGGGATGAAACGTAAGCGAAAAAGGTTTTGTGGTGGGCGTTGCAAATCAAGGCTCATTATGGTTGATGCATCAAACGTGAGATATAAAGGTTGGAGTAGTGCTCAAATAGATGGGTCTAGGAGGATTGTTGGCCACTATATAGAGAATTCATCTTACTTACCACCCGGATGGACTAATAATGATGATCAACTTCAAGACGGGTGTGAAAACAAAGTGTGGGACCCCGGATCACAAGAAGAGGATC
>NC_029772.3:20220423-20222479 GCF_000817695.3 Arachis duranensis | reverse complement strand
TAGGGTGTTTTGGTAGCTGTTTGGAGGTTTGGAATGCTTGGATTGGTGCAAAAACTTAGAAAAATTTTGAAAAACCGAACACCATCGGCGCGTGCGCGCACCTAACGCGTACGCGCACCTGAGCATTTTTCGACCATCCACGCGGACGCGCACTGTACGCGTACGCGTGGATGCAAAATTTCACCTCCAGCCAAAAACCCGAGAGTTAGGCCTGCACTGTGCGAATATTGGGCCTAAGGCACAAGTCTGTGCACGCGTGCGCGCACTTGGCGCGTACGCGCACATGATCTTAAATTGGCAATGCACGCGCACTGTACGCGCACGCGTCGATTGCACGATCCACACTCCTGGTACTTTTACCCGAGAGTTGTGCCAGACTTGGGCCGACATTATGCCTCCGGCCTAACTCGATGCACGCGTGCGCGCACCTGGCGCGTACGCGTCCTTCGACCAATATACCCACCGACGCGTAAACATGCATGACGCGCACGCGTTGGTAAAAAAAAAAAAGAGTTTTTTCTCCCCTTCCATTTTCTTTTGCTTATCACACTCGCATACTTCTACTCTTCCCATTTTCATTTAGTTTTTGTAGCATATTTTCGTTTTTTTTAAGTCATTTTAATAATGGTGCTGCTTCTTCCTATTCAATTGTTGAGGATTCCTTGCATTATGTTGATGCTTCTTGACTTGTTTGATAGTGTTCGGTGATGAAACTTTTAAATCAATGCTTCATCTTGTATGGCTCTTGTGTCCTTGTGCATTGATATGACCTCATATTGTCTTTCATGACCCACTTCTTCTCATTTGAACTTGATGCTCAATACACTCTTCATGCTTTAACTTTACTCTTGCATCGGGCTTAATGATATGCCTTAGCTTACATTGTTTTCTCACTCACATGCTTAGCTAACATGTAGTAAGGAATCATACTCTTATTTGTCATTAGCCCCCGCCTATGTTCTAATTGCCTTGATATCTTTGTTATGGGCTTAATTTTCTTTCTTTCTTTCCTTTTGGGTTGGCCACCAATACGGAAGAAAAGAAAAGTTTCTAAATGGGGCAACAAACAAGTCATCTGCACAATCTTTTGACGGAGCTCATCAATTGTAGTACCCCGTCCACATTGCTCTCCTTTGAGTGCACCGAGGACGGTGCAAACTTTTCAGTGTGGGGAGGTCGTCCGACCGTTCGGCGATTTTGGGTGACAAATTTCTAATCTCAACACTTTTGCATTTCATTTTAGGTTTTTAGGATTTTTGTTGCATTTTCTTATTTTTTTCATATATATATACACAATAAGCTTAGTCAAAATAATGAAAATTTTCAAGATTTCTATCTATAGGGCACCTCAATTGATTTGAGTGAAAACTCTTCATAGAACTTGCTTGAAATATATATATTGTGGATCATGTTTTTGAGCTAAGAACACAAGCAAGTGAGATTTGAGCCTAATGGTGTGGTTACATCTTATAACCACTTATTTTCTCATTCTTGTGTGCATTATTCTCTTTCTATGAATGTAATCTTTGATTTGTTTGATTCTTTATGTCCATTATTTTGTGTATTCATGCATTTATATGATTGAGGCCATCATTTTATTAGCTCACTTACCCAAATAGCCTTACCTTTTATCTTCCATTGTTAGCCAATTTGAGCCTACGATTAACCCACTTGGTTCTTTAATTTAGCACATTACAAGCCCTAAAGCGGAAAACAATAAATGTCCTTATTTGGATCTTTGATTAGCTTAGGCTAGTGTGTGTGAGTATCATTCAAGTGTGGGAACCTTGGGATATTGGGTGAATAAAAGGGTAGTTTTGTATTATTATTGGAAATATTGGGAATTGGGTACATACTCATGTATTGATCAAATGTAAAACCTTATGCATTGAGGTTCTTGTATATAGAAAGAAAAAATGAGAGAAACAAAAGAAAAAGAAAAGAAAAATAATATGGAAAAGAAAAAAAGAAAAAAATAGAAAAAGAAAGAAAAAGAAGAAAAAGAAAGAAATAAAAAGGGGACAAAATGCCCCAAAACAAAGTGAAGCTCAATAAA
>NC_029772.3:20140256-20220121 GCF_000817695.3 Arachis duranensis | reverse complement strand
GAAACAAATCTTAGAAAGCATGATTAGGAGAGAATTGAGTGAATCAACCCTAAACACTTGAGTGAATAGAGTGCAAATACATCCGGTGAGGGTTTGATGCTCAATTACATGTTTCCACCAATTATCATCTCCTTTCATGCAAGTTTGTAAAAATATTTAATAGCTCAATTCAATTGTGGTTTGGCATGGTTGTTAATACCTTTTGGCCCTTGTGCTTATATATGCTTCTTGGGAATTAATTTATTTTGACCAAGCAATTGCATTCATGTAGATAGTTGCATATACGTAGATTACATTTAGTTAGTTTTCATTGAATAAATGTTGATCCCTTTGCTTTCTCTTGGTTTAAGCATGAGGACATGCTTGGTTTAAGTGTGGGGAGGTTGACAAACCCCAATTTGACGGTTTATCTTATATCGATTTTAGGGGATTTTATAACCTTTTACCCACATTTATTCAATGAAATAGCAAGGTTTTGTATATTCTCCTTAATTGTGCTTAAGAGTGAAAACATGCTTTTTAGGCCTTAAAATAGCTAAATATAATTCACCTTGATTCCATTAGATGCCTTGATATGTTTGTTAAGTGATTTAAGGTTTAGGAGGCAAAGATTGGATCAAGGGAATGAAGAAAGAAGCATGAAAAGTTGGAGAACTCATGAAGAAATAAAAGAACCGGAAAGCTGTCAAGCCGACCTCTTCACACTTAAACAACCATAACTTGAGCTACAGAGGTCCAAATGATTCGGTTCCAGTTGGGTTGGAAAGCTAACATCCGGGGCTTCGAAATGATATAAATTTTGCCATATGTTGTTTTGCGTTCAGGGGCGCGCACGCGCACTTTGCGCGCGCGCGCCGATTCTATCCGTGGCCCACTTTAATGAAATCGTCCCCAGCGGTTTTAGGAGCCTTGTGGGCCCAATCCAACTCATTTCTGATGCTATTTAACCCAAAGAGTGAAGAGGGAAACACATGTTAGTTACCATTAGTTCATTCTCACTCATTAGGATTAGTTTAGAAGTAGTTTCTAGAGAGAGAAGCTCTCACCTCTCTCTAGGATTAGGATTAGGATTAGGCTTAGTTCTTAGATCTAGATTTCAATTCACCTTCTTCTACTTCTATCTCTCAACTTTTTGTTGCTAGATTCATCTTCTTCTATTCTTTTGTTGTAATTTCCTTTATGTTGTTCTTGTGTTTTTGTTGTAGATCTACTTTTGTTTCTTCTACTCTCCTTCAATTCAATCAAGGCCTCTAATTTTCATACCGCCAAGGGCCTTTTATAGTTGTTAGTTTATTTTCATTGCCATTTACTTTTCATGCTTCTTATCCAAAACCCCAAAACACATTTCTAACCAATAACAAGGCACTTTTTTGTAATTCCTAGGGAGAACGACCCGAGGTTTGAATACTTCGGTTTATAAAATTAGGGGTTTGTTACTTGTGACAAACAACTTTTTGTATAAAAGGATTATTGCTTGGTTTAGAGACTATACTTTACAACGAGCTTTCATTAGTGAAATTCTAAACCGTCAAAAATCCAATCATCAAAAACCCTAGATATAGCTAAATAAGACACCTGGAAGGGGGCAGATAGTTGGCATTGGACGCCAGTTTTAGGACTTTTAATCCGAAGCAAAGTATAAACTATTATATATTGCTGAAAAGATCTGGAAGTCATATTTCCATAGCCATTTAGAGCGCTCTATTTGGGCTTCTGTAGCTCTAGAAAAGCTCTTTTGAGTGTAGGCAGATCAGATCCGGACAGCATGTGCAGTGCTTTCTTTGTCTCTGAATCAGACTTCTGCTCCAACTCCTCAATTTCAGCCTGAAAATACCTAAAATTGTACAAAAACACAAAAAACTCGTAGTAGAATCCAAAAATGTGAATTTAACACTAAAACCTATAAAAACTCAATAAAAACTAAATAAAAACTACTAAAAAATATATGAAAATGATGTCAAAAAGCATATAAAATATCCGCTCATCAGTTACCTCCCAACAAGCACTTCTTTATCGTCACTAGGTTAACGTTGAGCTTCTTAGGCTGGTGGTTGGAGTGTGTCACAACCCCTCTCAATGTCATCTTTCATGAAGCATGCATTGTCTAATTCCTCTTTAGATTTAGAATCTCTAGGATATGGAGGATCTTCAAGGGTTCCTTCATCCACAACTTCTTGGACTATAGTATCAATCAAATCAATGGACATGCAATCTTCTGATTCCTCTAATTCGCTTGGGCATTGTATGGCTTGAAAGACATTAAAAATCATTTATTCTTTATGAACTCTCAGATTGAGCTCTCATCTTTCAACATCAACAAGTGTCCGTCTGGTGGCCAAGAATGAAACACCCTAACTTTTAGCACCTCATGATCGTACCAAAAGTTCAGGCGTTACTTACCTCTAAACCTTTTTATTCTATACTATCTTTATTTAATATTGAGTCTTTACGAATACGAACTAAAACTTTAATTAAGATAACGAAATAGTTTTTTACTTTTAATTACTTAATCACAAAGATATATACATCCACATAGCATTATATACATAGACTGAATCAAAGATCCTCAACTACAAGTCCGACCCCTCTAAAAATAAAAAATAATAAACGACGAGGGGAAAATAAAATCTAACAACTCAACTCGTAAACATAATCTTCTATGTTTTAATAGCTCTGCGTAAACCTTCGCACCTGTAGCTGAAAGGGGTGAAAATAGGGGGTAAGAATTGGGGAGTTCTTAGTAGGATTGGGATTAGAAGTTAAGTTCATTTCATTAAGTTCTCAATCAATAACAACAATCAACAAAGTATAATCCAACTCAACAATTACAGAACATAGAATCCAATTGCAAGCACACACAATCATAGAAAATACAATCACAAACAAATATGCACAAACAAGTATTATACATGTCTAGTCCTTTACATGCTATGAACTCATGTGTCTGTTTGTTGCCTGATTCCCGACACTGGTCCTAAGATAAGCGTTTCGTACCGCTGTCCTTATCTCAGCCAACATCCCCTTCACGAGCGTTACGCATCGCCGTCCCATTGGGAGAACCTTCCTTTCGGTCTCCAGTGAGCGTTATGCATCGCCGTTCTCACTGAGCCATCCCTATAGTATCAAGTGAGCGTTACGCATTGCTATCCTCACTACATACTTGGCACTAAGGCCCAACATCACTCAATTTCTTTTCAATCTTCGCTCTCTACTCTACTACGGTAGAGATCTCTTTAATTAATAACTTCTTTTCTATCTGCTCTACTGTGGCAGACGTTCATTAAAATATTTTTAGTCACTACTCTCTGCTCTTTTATCGCAGAGATCCTTTTACTTAATACATCCTTCTCGTCACTGCTCTCTACTCTTCTGTGGCAGAGATCCTTTTACTTAATACATCATTCACTTTTTGTTCTTTTTCTTTTCTTTTCTTTCTCATCTTTTTCTTTTATTTTCTTACTTCTTTTCTTTGTCTCTTATTTTCTTCAATCTTTTAATTCTTTATCATAATTCAACTTCACATTCTTCCCTCGCCTTTCCCTAATGTCTTATGAAAAACAATCATAAAATTCTTAAATCAACTGCGTCTTCTAAAGCTTTTAAGAGTTCTTCTGTTTGCTCTTCTCTGACTTAAATATTTTTAATAAAATGATAACAATAATATAAATAAGATAATTTAAATGGTGAATAAATAATATTTAAAACTTTTCTTAAAAAAACTTAGCTTCATAAAACTTTTATTCTTAAACTCTTATTATCTACGTATTAAACTTCAAACTTTTAAATATTTTATTTTTAACTCAATATTTATAAAAACAACCCTAAACTTTTACAAAATACCTATTTTTACCCCTGTACTTCATTTATTATCCAAAATACCCAACTTACATAATTACAAATTCAACCTCGATTTTTATATATAAATACAATGTTATCCTTCAAAAATAAAATTTAATCACTAATCTTTCTTTTATACTAAAACCGAAACCCTTAACATTTTTCTCTTAAAATATTACTTGTGCTTTAATCCGTTCTCGAGTTTTTCGATTACCGATTCTTCGTAACTTTTAATCTTTTCTCTCGGCCATCAAACCTCACCAAATTTATCTCAAAATACCACACCACAATAGTCCCAAATTCATGAGAATACCCCAAGTGACTGTTTATACATAGCCGACCCAAAATCTCAAGCAAACATCAATAATTTAACATAAACTTAATCAAACACAAATAGTAATCAACCAAACCAACATTCACTCATCTAATTCATATTTAATTCTTATAAAATTACCAAATTCTATCTCTGTACAGAAATCACAACAACGAAAACTCTGGAGAAGCTTTCTGACCAACCTGCTGACGAAGAAAATGTCAAAAATCGTCTGTGCCTCCTAGAACTCCAATTGGCCGAACTCAAAGGAAAGAGGAGTTACGTTACCATCAACTTCTACCGGACAAAAGTAACGCCAACATGTAGAGGAGGAGAACACGAACGCTTTTACCAGATTATATTTTTTATTGAAGTTACGGATCTCAAGAAATCAAGCTCAGAAGGGTTGAGGTTCCATGGTTTTCTTTCTTTCGTTCTCACGGTTCTCTTTTCTTGTTCTCACCAAAATGAACATTTTCATGGCTGTTTTGATGATTAATGATGAAGAATTATTTGTTAGATGACACATGTGGGGTTGGGTGTCACATTGTAAGGCTGCTGAATCAGCAATTCAAGTTATAAATATAGCACCCTACCACACAGAATCTTATGCTTAGGTCATAAGACAGAGGTGGTGAGGTATTACGACCTCTAAAAATAATATATATATATAAATTTGAGTTTGAAGAAAAGTTTAAGCGCAAATAAATACATATATAGTATAAGAGTAGAGGATCAAGGATACTAAATAGTCAAGCTCCAAGCTCAACCTGCGAAGCTAAGGCTGGCCGGAGAATATTTACATACACACATACATATAATCCCATATCTAAAGTTCTCAAAATAGACCCTAGTTCTCCAACAAAAGCCTCTATGAGGCACCAAGATATAATACATAAAAGGAGAAGTCTAAGCATTTATATATCCATAACAAAATATAAAAGCCCAACTCCCATCTTCGCTGCAATAGAACTCCAGACGCCTAGCAAGGCGCATCTCGACCTGCATCTGAAAAATAATAATATCGTATGAGATGAGAAACAGGGGGTTCTTAGTATGGTTAAAGTACCCAAATATATAATAAACAAGGTCCCGAAAAAGCTAGAGGCAATCCCAGAACGCTGACACTCAGATTATAAAACTTAAGGGACTAAAACACAAACAGGTGGTTATCTAAGGTCCTAACTTAACCAAAAACGAACTAGAACCCTCAATCTCTTTACATTTCCTCTGTTCCTCCAACTCTGATGAAATTACATAGATAGAGAAAACAGACAAGCCAAACATATACAGAAAGCATATATAATAAGTAGGCAATTAGCAATTAACATGAATAAACAATTAAGCAAGCCAAGACAATGCACACTCAAACAGAACATACAAATGCACATGATGCATGCCTTTCCTACTGGCTGATGAGTCTCATCTGTCGGTTATCAAGCCAACCCGACGTGTCTGGTAGCTAACCCGGACACTGTCTCTCTGTTGTGCATTAATACCGTTAGAGGGAATACGTGCCCTATCACCGTTAGAGGGTATCTGTGCCCTGTCTCCATTAGAGGATATCTGTGCCCTACCACCGTTAGATGATATCCGTGCCCTGTCACCGTTAGAGGATATCCGTGTCCTGTCACCGTTAGAGGATATCCGTGCCCTATCACCATTAGAGAGTATCTGTGCCCTGTCACTGTTAGAGGGTATATGTGCTATGTCACCATTACAACTAGAGAGAAAATACAAGCATACTTACATTCAACATTTTCCATCATGATTCATTTACCACATTCATTCATTAATCACATATGCATCTCCGGCATACTCGCCACATTTTCAAGCTTCTTCAATTAATCATAATCATTTAATCATCAATCAGATTTCAGTAATAATTCTTCATTCATGTCACTTACATTCATTCATCATCACATCATTAAACATCATGAATTTAGCCACCGCTTGCAGCATATATAACCTTACAGCACTTCCTCATTCATCCTCATTTACTTTATCCCTTTCTTAATTAAGTTGCCTTTCTCACACTCCTAAACATACTTTACTACTCAAAATTCCATCTATCATGCTTTAAACAAGTGTTAAAAGGGTTTTGAAAGCTAGAGAAATGGTTTAAAAACACAAAAATTCATATTTCAGAAAAACAGGTGCTGTGCGTACGTACACGACTAAAAATGGGTGGTCGCGTATGCAACTCCCTTGCTCGCGTCGCGTGTGTTCCTCACGTACGCATGCTTAGTATAAATCTCAAAAAAGCTACTAAGTCTAGAATTTTTGTTTTGCACACCAATATTTGATTGCATATAACTTTCTCGTGTTAAATCATTTTTCCTCCGTTCTTTAAATGGTGTAAACATCTCGGACCAAATTTTCTTTATAAACAAGTTTGATAGAAATCAAAGGTCCGGAGACTAAGTTATGCTCCACCAAAATTGGCTAAAAATAAAGAGTTTTCATTAAAATCTGCAAACCTCAACTTTCAAAACATACACACTTCAAACCTTTTAAAAGCAAATCAAATCTTACTATAACAGCCTCAAGCACTCCAAATCTATATTTTCAACCTCCTTATTCATTCCACAACCTACCAATTCTCCTCTTTCATCAATCTCAACTCAATAATTCAAATTCAAACAATATACAACATGCATCATCAATTACTCATATCTAACATAATAACAACTTCACCACCAATATAGTACCAACAACAACTTTAATTAGCCAAACCTCATAAATACCAGCCAATCCTAAATCCTCAACAACATTCACATCTCAAAAATACCATCATTATCATTTATCAATCTCAAATACCAAGTTAGACATATTATTCATAATAGCACCAATCACAACCCCCAAAACCATTAACCACATACATAATAATCCATCCCAATCAATCAACAATATCAACAATTCAATTCCTATCTTACGGTCACTAGCCTAAGTTTTCACGACACATTATATTTTAGATACAAGAAACCAAAATCATACCTTGGCCAATTTCCACGTATAACTCAAGACAACTCCACAAGACAAGCTCACAAGCCTTCCACACCACAATTCAGCTTCCCAAGCTTCCAATCAAGCTTTTGATATTTTTAATTTTGCTTCATATTATATATATACATACACCTAACACAATTATCACATATACATACACAAAATTTAATTTTCAACATACTAAATCAAAGAATTGACTAGGGTTAATGATCCTTATCTTGTATGTGCGTTAATCAGACAAAAGCCCACTAATTCCTTAAGTTAACTTGACCCTAAAAATCAAATTAACCAAAGATCTCAACACCCACAACACACAATTTTCAAAATTGGGGAAGAGAGTATTGGAATTGATAATGTGACTTCCACATCAAATTTCTTACCGGACTTTGTAGAGCTCGACGCTGCGGTCGCATGGCCGCAAACGTGCAGCGATCGGAGCTCGGAGTAGGAAGTTATCTTGATTTAAAATTGGAGTTAGGGTTTGAGCTCCATTTCAGTCCCTCCCCTCTTAATTTAGCATTCCTCATGGAATGAGGAAGAAAGATGGCTGATCTTGTTATATATATGATGGGCCATGGGCCCATTTCGGATCTAGTTTGTTCGGTTCGGCTTGTTCGACTCAATTTTGGGCCAAATTCTTTAAAATTAGTGTCAAAATTCTTATTTTAATTTTCTCTATCACATTAAACTATTTGTTAGAATAATAATTAATTTATTAACTAATTATTCACTAATTAGTTAGGGTTTATAATACATATCCTAAACAGATAATTATGCAAGTCGGATATATTAAAGCACTAGTAATAATATATATGAGTTACTAATATAAATGACATTAGTAACATAACAATAAAAGATATACGGTGAAGCATTAGCAAAGCTATGTTCACCGAGAAGTACCGATATTTACTCATATCGGCAGATATCGAACTCGATAATAATATTATTAACTAACTCCAATTTATGAAATGAATTATAACTTATTTATATTTATATTTTTAAAATTGTGGGTCGTTACATTCTACCCACCTTACAAAAATTTTTGCCCTCGAAAATTGATACAGGATGAAAAGGATTCATATTAACTTTCCTTTCAAACATGTCAAAGAAAAATAGAAAGATTTGACGTGTTCAGTTTTCAAACATGAGGAAAATAATATAATGTGAAAATGATTGAAAAAGTGTAGTGTGGTGCAGAAGTTGTATGATAGGTTTAATGCAAATTAAACTTAGAATCCGAGGACTTATAATTTTAACAAATAAGCTCCAGTTTGAATAAAGAAATCCAAAATCCAAAAAGAAAAAGGTTGAACATCACAGATAATAGTTACAAGAAGTCGAAAAGATGTGTAGAATCAAAATCAATCAGGAGTGCACAAAATATGAAATCTGTCAGAAAGAGAGTTAAATCGTACCCTAAAGAGAAATCTGAGAAAAAGAACTTGGATATGAACAATAAAAGAAAAGGTAGCAGAATAAGTCGAAGCAAATTCAAGCTGAATTACCAAGTTCACAAATATAGATAACCAAAGGAGTAAAGTATCGTTTTTGTCCTCAACGTTTGTGTCCCTAACATTTAAATCATCCTATTTGTATCCTATTTGTGTCCCTAACATTTAAATCATCCTATTTGTATCCCTAACGTTTGTAAAAGTGATTCAATGTTATCCTGCCATCAATTACACATCATGAACGCTTTAGTTTGAGTTTTAAAAATCTCTTCTTGAAGTTAGAATACAAATATCTAGGATAGAATCGATGATCCACTCCGAAAAATAGCTCATCAAAAGTTGAAACTAATTCCTACAACATTTACATAATTCACTTTTCTAGGGATATAATTGAATCTAAATACAAATAGTGGGTATAATATTAAAATCAAACATATCCAAGTGAGACCTAATTGAAAATGAATACATTCAAGTGAGAATAATTGAAAAATATAATATGATTTGTTAGTATAATTGATAGTAGGATAACATTGAATCACTTTTATAAACGTTAGGGATACAAATAGGACGATTTAAACATTAGGGACACAAATAGGACTTACCCCAAACGTTGAGGACAAAAACGATACTTTACTCTAACCAAAGTCAACAATGTTTTCGAAGAATTAAAGTTTGATTATTGCCTCAAATCTAGCTTAAGATTAAACGGTACAAGATGCTTAAAGAAGAATATAAGCAATGCCAATGATAAAAGTTCAGAAAGGATCCATATGCATGCAAGTGATCTATTTCTTTTAGGCCATCTCGACTAAGAGAACAGTCTATTTTTATGACAACTGTATTCTGCAGAACTAACGTATTGCGTGTCATATCCAGAAATTGCTCATGGCATAAATAAACTCAAGCTTAATCAAAGGAATGCAAAACAAAGGAAGATATTGAAAATTATGCGATGCATCAAAAACAAATTCAAAATTTGATCGAAGGGTAAATGATTTATGAAGAAGTGTACAAAAAATAATAAAGATGGATAATCAAATCTGGTTTCGAAAAGAATTAAAAAAAGAGACGGAAGAGATGAAAAATAAATGAATAAACGGTGCACCTATCACGTGGCACAATAAGAGTACATGTTTTAGTGCAAACTAATCAAGAAAGAACCTCTAACGTCTTTAAAGACTTGAGAATCATTACTATAAGAAACCAAGTTCAAAGCCAAATCAAAGAACACATGGTTCATAAAGAGGAATATGAGTAATATCAAGGATGAATGTTCCAAATATATTAAATGAATAGTTAGGATTACAATCGAGCAGAGATATACAAAAGCGATAAAGAATGGTTGAAATATAGTCAAATTATATTCCAAAATAAAATCTGAAACAAGAAACACCAGTGCAAATGATAAAAGAGGAAAATGGAGTACTAAGTTAAGCGGCATGAACAAAGATCATACTTCGAAATAGGATAAACCCTCAAAAGTAACCTCTAACATCCCCAAAATCTCGTGATTCGTGTTACCTATTGCTTCTACTTCATCTATGATAATCCATTAGTGTTTCCATATATATGAATCATTAGTATTAAGTTGGCCAGACCTAATACCATGAGAGATGCAACGATCGACTAACAACATTAATCAATAGACAATCATGCATCTAAAACTCAAATTCTTGTCACTAAGACAAGCCCTATTGCATGACAGACACTCAGAGTATGCAGTGAAGCATTGTCAGTACATTCCTAAGGCTCTAACAGGAACGAACTGCTCTGATACCATAATGTAACACCATAACTTTTAGCACCTCATGATCGTACCAAAAGCTCATGCGTTACTTACCTCTAAACCTTTTTATTCTATACTATCTTTATTTAATATTGAGCATTATTTGCGAATACGAACCAAAACTTTAATTAAGATAACGAAATAGCTTTTACTTTTAATTACTTAATCACAAAGATATATACATCCACATAGCATTATATACATAGATTTAATCAAAGATCCTCAACTACAAGTCCTAATACTCTAAAAATCAAAAACAATAAAAGATGAGGGGAAAATAAAATCTAACAACTCAACTCGTAAACATAATCTTCTACGTTCTCGTAGCACTGCGCTAAACCTTTGCACCTGTAGCCAAAAATGGGTGAAAATAAGGGGTAAGAACGGGAGAGTTCTTAGTAGGGTCGAGTTAGAAGTTAAGTTCGTTTCATTATGTTCTTAGTCAATAACAACAGTCAACAAAGTATAATCCAACTCAGCAATTATAGAACATAGAATCCAATCACAAGAACACACAATCATAAAAAATACAATCACAAACAAATATGCACAAATATGTATGATGCATGTCTAGTCCTATACAGGACATGAGCTCATGTGTCGGTTTGTTTCCGATTCCCGACACTGGTACAGAGATAAGCGTTTCGTACCGCCGTCCTTATCTCAGCCAACGTCCTCTCTATGAGCGTTACGCATCACCATCCTCATGGGAGAATCTTCCTTTCAGTCTCCAATAAGCGTTATGCTCGCCGTCCTCACTTAGTCATCCCTATAGTATCAAGTGAGCGTTACGCATAACTGTCCTCACTAGATTGGCACTAAGGCCCAACATCACTCAATTTCTTTTCAATCTTCGTTCTCTACTCTACTGCGGTAGAGATCCCTTTAATTAATACCTTCTTTTCTATCTTCTCTACTGTGGCAGATGTTCATTAAAATTCTTTCAGTCACTGCTTCTGTTCTTCTGTCGCAAAGATCCTTTTACTTGATACATCCTTCTCGTCACTACTCTCTGCTCTTCTGTGGCAGAGATCTTTTTACTTAATACATCATTCTCTTTTTGTTCTTTTTCTTTTCTTTTCTTTCTCATCTTTCTCTTTTATTTTCTTACTTCTTTTCTTTCTCTCTTGTTTTCTTCAATCTTTTAATTCTTTATCATAATTCAACTTCACATTCTTCCCTCGCCTTTTTCTAATGTCTTATGAAAAAAAAAATCATAAAATTCTTAAATCAACTGCGTCCTCTAAAGCTTTTAAGAGTTCTTCTTTGCTCTTTTCTAACTTAAATATTCTTAATAAAATGATAACAATAATATAAATAAGATAATTTAAATGGTAAATAAATAATATTTATAGCTTTTCTTAAAAAAACTTAGTTTCGTAAAGATTTTATTCTTAAACTCTTATTATCTACGTTTTAAACTTAAAATTTTTAAATATTTTATTTTTAACTCAATATTTTTATAAAATTATATTTGAAACTTCACTTATCTCAATATTTATAAAAGCAATCCTAAACTTTTACAAAATACCTATTTTTACCTCTGTACTTTATTTATTATCCAAAATACCAAAAAACTTACATAATTACAAATTAAACCTCGATTTTTATATATAAACACAATGTTACCCTTCAAAAATAAAATTTAAATACTAATCTTTCTTTTGTATCAAAACCAAAACTCTTAACCTTTTTCTCTTAAAATATTACTTGTGCTTTAATCCGTTCTCGAGTTTTTTTATTACTGATTCTTCGTAACTTTAAATCTTTTCTCTCGGCCATCAAATCTTACCAGATTTATCTAAAAATACCACACCACAACAGTTTCAAATTCACCAAAACACCCCAGGTGACTGTTCATACATAGCCGACCCAAAATCTCTAGCAAACATCAATAATTCAACATAAACTTAATCAAACACAAACAGTAATCAATCACACCAGTATTCACTCATCCAATTTATATTTAATTATTATAAAATTACCAAATCCTACCTCTGTACTGAAATCACAATAATAAAAACTCTAGAGAAGCTTTCTGACCGAGCTGCTGAAGAAAAAAACGTCAGAAATCGTCTGGCTTCCTAGAACTCTAATTGGCCGAACTCAAAGGGAAGAGGAGCTACGTCACCGTCATATTTTACCTGACAAAAGTAACGGAAATGTGTAGAGGAGGAGGATACAAACACTTTTACCAGATTAGATTTTTTATTAGAGTTACGAATCTCAAGAAATCAAGCTCTGAAGGATTGAGATTCGTTTTCTTTCTTTCTCTCTCACGGTTGTCTTTTCTTTTTCTCACCCAAATGAACATTTGCATGGCTATTTTTATGATTAATGATGAAGAATTATTGGTTAGGTGACACATGTGGGGTTGGATGTCACATTGTAAGGCTGTTGAGTCAACAATTCAAGTTATAAATATCCTAAACGGATAATTATGAAAGTTGAATATATTAACACACAAGTAATAATATATATGAGTTACTAATATAAATGACATTAGCAACATAACAATAACAGATATACGGTAAAGTATTAGCAAAGCTATGTTTTTCGAGAAGTACCGATATTTACTCATATCGGCGGATATCGAACTCAATAATAATATTATTTACTAGACTTTATTTTTATTATTTATAAATTACTAAAATTATAGTTTTAATTATGCAAAATATTTTAACATAATAAAAAATATATAGATAAGAATCTGAATTTCATTGAACTCAAATAGTTATAAAATTAATTTAATTGCTTTTAATAAAGTTATTTCTAAAAATAAGAAACTCTAATTTATGAAATGAATTATAACTTATTTATATTTATATTTTTAAAATTGTGGGTCGTTTCAAAGAATGGTCTTCTTAGGATGATTGAGGCATCCTCGTCTTCTTCTATGTCAAAAATGATAAAACCGGAGGGAAAGATGAATTTTTAGACCTTGACCAATGTATTTTTCACTATCCCATGTGAAAATTTTATTGATTGATCAACTAATTGTAATGAGATTTTGGTCGGTTTTATCTCCTCAATATATAGCCTTTTCACCATAGATAGAGGCATCAGATTGATGCTAGCTCCTAAATCACAAAGAGCCTTGCCAATGGTGATGTCTCTAATAGTGTACGGGATCGAAAAGCTACTTAGATTCTTCAACTTTTATGATAATTTTTTTTGAATGATGACACTACATTTCTTGGTGAAATTACTTTCTCATCTTCTTGAAAGAATCTTTTTTTAGACAACAGCTCTTTCATAAATTTGGCATAGAGATGCATTTATTCAAAGGTGTCAGCAAACAAAATGTTGAGTTGTAATTTTTTGAAGGGCTCTAAAAATTTTAAAAAGTTATTCTCTTTATCTTGCTTCTTAAGCTTCTGAAGGTATGAGATTATTGATTCATAGATTTTTATTTTTTTTTCTTTTTTTGAATTCTGTTGGTGTAAGAGCTTCCTCTAAGTTCTCTTCCCTCTGTTCTTTTGGAGGATCTTTGATTGGCTTCTTGTTCTCCTTGGGAAACCCTTTATTATAATCAATGTTCCACTTCATAAGGAGATGACTTTACTGAGGAGGTTTGTGTGACTGCCCTAATTTGCCTGTGGAACAGCGGTTCTTTAGCAAATTTGGCGGTTTTAAATGGCAGTATCTCATTATCTGCTTCACTAATATAAAAAGTTAAAAATCTAACTCTTATATTTTACTAATAAACATTGTGCTAATGAATCTATGGAAACTCCATCACAATGTGAGAACCATCGCAGTGTGAGATCTACGATCTCATCCACGGTACTCTCTTTTGGCGACTGGCGGCAATCTCCTCCATCAACGTTTTTCTTCCAGCTGCGATCTCCTCCATCAAATTTTCCTGCTCCACTGTGTTGTGCTCTGTGAAGCTTCTCCTTCTTCATCTTGGTTGAACTAGGTTTATATACAAATCCACATTCTCCTCTTTTGATTACTCATATTTTGTATTTGCTAATTGTTACTACTTCTATTTCTTTAATGCTAGGTTTTGATTTTCTCTTTGTTAGTAGAAATTGAGGGTAAGGTTTCATGAAATTCCTTCAATTTTTTTCTTACATGCATGTATACAAATTTGCATTGGCTTTGCGGTTTTGATTTGTAGATATGCTCTCGGTTGATGCTTTACTGATTTACATAGCACATGTTTGATGAATTGCTTCAATGAATTAAGAGCAGTTATTTTCAGGTCATAAGAAAGACAGTCGGGTTTCAGAAGCAACTCGAATAGCTGTCCAAGAAGAAGCGGAAAGGCTGATTTTGCAGAAAATTCCACTCCAGAAAAAATTGTTTGAGATTAGTAAGTGTCCTTTTCATGTGTTATCTCCATCTATTTTAATTTTTCCTTTTGAGCTTATATGGATACAAACTAGCCACACCAGGCCTTACAAACAGTTGTTTTGTGTTATTACTGTCAGTGTTTAAGTATGGCTTGAAGGGTGTGAGTGATGATGTGGAGAGATGCTTGTCACTGGTGAGATTCAACTAAGATTTCAATTTTCATAACAGTAGGTTTGCATGTAATCTTACTTATTCAAACTGACTTTTCAGTGTGTGGAGGAAAGAATGCGTGGACTGATAAGTAACCAAATTAGAATGTCAAAACAGGTTAGTTGTTCTCTACCTGCTTGCAGGAATATTCTCTCATAACTCAATAAAATTTCTAATATTCTCTGATAACTCAAAAAAATTTCTTACTTTCAAGAATTTTCCTACTAGCGGGTTAATTTTGAGAAGACAAGACATCAGACTGTTGTCACCTCAAATGTTTAGCCGCAAATCATGATAATAAATAGGAAAGTAAGAGAGGAGTGGGAGAAAAGACAGGCAGAACCAGAGAAGCTTCGGAAACAAATGACGTGAGTATTTTGCACTTATCGGCATTTGAAAGTTGTGCCTATTTCTTAATTTCAGTCCATTTTAAAATATAGGTTGATGGTAATGCATGAGTTGATGGTGACAAGGACAAGGATGAGGGTTGTAATAAATCATCAAAAGTTTTTTATCCCATTCTTATATCTTTCCATTATCTACATGGAAACTCTTTTCATTAATATTTAGTAAGCTGCATGTGAACAAGGAAGAGGATGACAAGATGAGGACAAATGCAGCAAATGTTGCTGCTAGTGCTACTGTTGGGGGAGACGACATGCTCTCAAAATGGCAACTTATGACTGAGCAAGCCAGGCAGAAACGTGAAGGCACGGACACATCATCTGGTTCTCAACCAGCTAAAGATGTAAGTCGCAAATCTTCAGCATTTGGCAAAAGTATTAAGGATAATCACGAAGGAGACAAAAAAGGTTCTACTAATTTTGCAACTTCAGGTGAGTTTTCTTTTAAGCCATTTTTTTTTGTCATTTAAGTTGTCAAATAATTCAACTGCAAGATGGATGTAAACTTTAGATATAGTATTCAGTATTCACTAGAAAGGGAATTGGTGGGTTATTCCGCCAATTGCTTAGCTTTCTGTCCTACTTGCACTTCTAGGTTTCTTATAGAAGCTTTTTTATTTTGGAAGTTGTCCTTAATTCTTATATGAAAGCCTCAGTTTGTTGTATGAATGAGTTAACCGTGAGCTAAAGAGGTGCTTTTGGCTGATTGGCTTGCTAATATGGTTTGTTGAAATTTCTTTGTCCTTGGTTACTCCAGCCAAAGTTGGGATGGTTCTTCCAGCCAATATTATAAGTTTTTAAAAAGGGATTGTTTTCCACCCTTGAGGAATGTCCCATGAAATCACTTGTTCATTGAATGCATCACACCTTTCACTTGGATGTTCTCCTCCACACATATCACATGAAGCTTGACTTCTGATGGCTGCCACTTGATTATGTCCAAGTTGTTTTGTGAGTGAATTTATTCGCCTGGACATTATCTCATTCTGTGCTTGAATGGTGTCTATGGTATCCAGTGCCATCACACTCTTTTTTGTAGCCTTTTTAAATGAGTACATGAAATTGTTGGCTGCTACCATTTCTATCAATTTCAATGTTTCTTCAGGTATTTTTTTTGCAGAGAACTCCCAAGCTGATGAGTCAATCATCGTTCTTGAGGTTTGAGAAACACCATCATAAAAAGTTTGGATTTAAAGTCATTCGAAGAAAGCATGATGTGGACATCTTCTAAACATCTCCTTGTACCTCTCCTAAATTTCATAGAATGACTTACCCTCTTTTTGGGAGAATGAGTTGATGTCATTCCTTAATCGGGCCAGCTTTTGGGGTGAAAAGTATTTAGTTAGGAATTTGCTGACTATATCCTCTCATGAAGTGATGCTACTCAAGGATTACGATTGGAGCCATTGTGTGACTCTGTTCATCAAAGTGAAGGGAAATAATCTCAGCCGGATAGCTTTCGGACTAACTCCATTACTTTTCAGAAAGTTTGTTATGTGGATATTCGGATCTTCTTGAGGCCTACCTCCAAATTGGTCCCTCTATACTAATTAGATGAGTGAAGGCTTTAGGTCAAAGATATTTGCTTGAACTGTGGGCCTTACTATGTTATCTTCATAGCTGTAAGAGGTGGGTGTGTTGTAATCTCCAAGGGTTCTTTTTGCACTGTTTTGATCATCTGCCATTCTTTTTTCTTTCTGTCTCCTGGCTCTTGCTTTCTTTCTTAATTGAAATAGAGTTAACTCTATCTAATGATAGTACTGGAGATGAAATGTGAAATCTCTTCCTTCTTGCATGTAAGATATAATAAAATAAGATTAAATGCACCTTGCGGAATAAAAAAATTATAGAAAAAGAAATTTAAACTGATTAAGAAAATATAAAAAAAAAGAAATAAAATAAGATATAATTTTAAACAAAAATTAGACAAACTAAAGAAGGTAAAAGAAACGAAAAAGAAAATTGAAGAAAAGAGAAAATAAAAAAGAAGATAAAATAAAAAAGAAGAAGGTAGAATAGAATAAAAAATTAAAGAAACTAATGTAAATAAAAGAAAATAACGTAAATAAAATAAACATATGTAAATCAGAAGAATGAATGGAAGTAAGAAAGGAGACAAAAGGCATGAAAAAGAAAGCAAGAACAAAGAAAATAAAAAGAAAGAAGAAAAAGAACGTGAAAGAAAAAACAAAGAAAACAAAGAAACTAACAAGTGAACTAAAGAAAAGTACGTAAACAAGATCTAAGTTAGGATTTAATTTGACGTTTTATTGTCAATCCCAATTAATTTTCGTCAATTGTATCAAAAATTTGATGAACAAAAATTAAAAATCACGGATATCAGCAAGTGCGTCAGATCGTTTAAATAATACTGCGGTAAGTAGATATCGTTCCCACGAGAATTAAAGGATTGAGTAAGAAAATATCAAATTAAGTACCCAATTTGATTAAACGAATCTAAATTGAAGAGGGCAAGATTGTGTTTTATTGAGAGTTTGAAAACTTTGAATGCTTGAATGCTAATGGACAGAGAGCTTGAATGTTTATTTGAGAGAAGACAATGATGGTGAGAGTCAAAGACTTCAAAGATGTTTATGCTTTTAGAGAAATCAAACTTTGTTTACTTATTTTAAAGTTTACAAAGTTCTTTCACAATAAATCTTTAGTAACTAATTTCCAATTTCTTGACCCAATTTCTCAAGCATTAATTAGTCATTATTATTTAATCAAGAGATTTAGCACAAAAACCGATTTAGTTTTCTAATAAGATTTGAAAGTAGCGTTCTTATGTTAGTTAGTTCTGTCTAGTTAAATCTTTAAAAGAAAAACACAATTTTCAAAAGTTGTTCTAATCCGAATTATATGCCATTTATTCAAAATTAGAGTGATTAAAAATTATGCATGTGTCACACACTAATTGAACCACTATTCCTAGCCGAATTCAAAGAGTCATATGAAAGAGTTTTCAAATTTTAATTCAAATATCAAAATTTTCAATTATAATAAAAGAATTCAAAAGAGATTAGCATACCTTTCGATACCACTAAACCGAATAAAGAATGAATAACTCAATCATGAAATAGATCAATGCAAAACCTCAAAATAAAATAAACTTAGATTAATAACCCAAAAAAAATATAAACAAAGCTTCTAACCCTTTGACAAAAGATTAGTTACCCATGGAAAAGGAAAGAAAACAATGAAAAGAGATTACAGAGGAGTTGGGTGTCGCTCCGTGTGAACTAAATTCACTTATTTATATCCTAATTCTAGAATTCAAATTCAAACTAAAATAAATCTTATCTTTCGGAGATGAAGATATGATAACTATCCTAATCTTATCCTTCAGATAGAAAGATAAGCTAAGTAATTACTGACTTGTAAATTCAAATTCAAAACAATGACTAAAATCAAATCTGACAATCGATATGTTTCTAGAAAGAATTAATAACTAATCTTTTAGAGTCTTCAATATTTTGGATGTGATTAAGACCTCTAATGATGTGAATAATTAAGCTTGGGCTTTAATTGTATTTTTTGAGAGTTGTAATTATATTTAATCCGAATTTGTATCAAAGAAACTTGGGTAAAAAAAACCCAAAATTCCACCTTCCAGGAGAGAGCGCACGCCAGGCGTGGAGCATAGGCCGCCAGGCGTGCATGAAGTATGTATGGGAGTCCGCCGGGCGTGAAGTCGTATCTGCCGGGCGTGCGTGCTTCATTTCTATTTTTTAGGACACACTTCTATTTCTTGGGGCATATTTTTGTTGTTTTTGTATTTTTCTTTAAAAACATCTTGATTTTTAGTTTTTTACTAGTTTTTAAACCCAAAACTCCTGAAAATATAAAAACATTATCCTAATTCTACATATTTGATTATTTATTAAATTCTTTTAAAAAATATAAAAAATTTGATTAAATTCTAAAAAAATAAATAAATAAAAACTTTAAAAATTGTTTAAGATCACGTGCCATCCATTGCCACAGCTAACAATGTTGCCATCAATTATTCCATTAAGATCGAATTCTTCCAGAGTTTGATTAACCTTAAAATCTGCAAGTTGGGATTAAATCACAGAATTGTAAGTAATGGAAACAAGATGACTGTACCATGATCTCATAGATGCTTGCCTCTGGATTTAGATTTCAAAAATAAAATGGTGGGATATGCTTATAGCTATATGAAATAGGATAGAAAATTGAAGATTATTTACCAAATCAACCAGATTTATACAAGATTAAGCAATTGAAAGTACAATAAAACAAAAAAAAAACCATCTAGAAACAAGCTTTATTTGCATCTGACAACATCTTCAAGACTCTCTTACAGCCTTAGGATCTCCTCTCTCTTCTGAAGATCACATTAAATTAAAGTAATTTTTAAAAGCTTCAATAAAGACTAGCAATTTGAAATTAGAATAAGGGCCATTTTAGTGTACAAATCTAAATTTATACAGATATTCCTTTTTAATGTATTTCTTTTTGACATCTGTTGTCTTTTTTGCATGATAAAGCAGAATATCAGCAATATATGGGCGCTTATGAGATTAGTTGAACCGAACGAGATTTTTATTGTCTTGCTTTTTGTCAGTGCCAGTTTAGAGATTTGGGTCTGATTGGTTGTTGGGTCATGTGATGTGTGATGGTTTGATCTTTTATTATATGGCCCATAGATAATAAAGAAAAAATGAATGTGCGAGAGGAAAACACAACTAACATGGTTGGCGGGAGAATATTAGACAAAGGTGAGATGCTCAAAAACAGAGAGTGTTCTTTTTATTAGATAAAATTTATTATTAAAGTTTTCTTTATAGTATTTTGAATTTAAGAACCAAATAATTTTACATATAAATTAAGAATAATATTTTAAAATAACAGTTAAGACGTTTCTTTAAATTTATTCGAACATTACAACTTAAAAAAATGATAAAGATAAAGCTAATTTAATATTAACTAAATTTATTTTATTTTAATTAGGGGATGGGCATACACAAATAATATTACAAATTATTTTTGATAATTTTGCTTCAAATAAATTAATACTTAAAATAACTTGATCACATAACATTATTAAAGATAAAATATCAATTTAGAAAGAATTAGATGATATATCATGTAACAATCAAATAATAAATTAGAATAATTGAGATTTTTTTAATTAAATTTTAAAAAATAATTATTTTTCAGAAAAAATATATTCCATCTTTATATTTGCATCTTACCTTGAATATTATCTTGATAAATATAATAAAAATATCAAAACAATAATTATTAATTACTATATTACAAATAATTATTTCAGATTACTATATACAAAATAACATAAAATAGTCGTTTATAACTTAAATTCGTCAACATATTCATACAAAGAGAGAAACAAAATTAATAAGTCTCAATTTAAACTCATTTCTATAGAAAAGTTATATCTACTCTCTGAATTAAGATCTTTTAATATAAATTTGATCAACATCTGTATTCAAATATCAAACAAAAATTAAATAAAACAGTTCCAAACAAATATGTATATATTCATAAATAAAGTTAATTTAATTTATTTTAGAGATTAATTAATTAATTAATTAATTTTATTTTTAAAAAAATTCTTCACATAGAGAAGTAGCAAAACATGAAATTGGGTTGCAAGATATACGAAAAATGTCTCATCTTTTTAAATTTTCTTTCGACTATATATCTTCAATATAAAAGGATTGGATTATAACTAAGATGGGTTATACTATGTGTACGCCAAAATCAGCTATTAAAGTCAGCTATTAGTATAGAATACATGTTGAAATATAAATACACATTAAAAATAAATTAATCACATATGTATTTATACACAAATACATTGATAGCTGATTTTAGTGGCTGATTTTGGTGTACAAATAGCATTTTTCAACTAGGATTTGATTTGGTAAAATTTTTAAAAAGATGTTTGTATTTTTCAAAAGCACAAGTATCTCGTTGTGCATCTAGTAAATTAAAAAGCTCATTTACTAATGCTTGCAACTTTTAAAAGTTATGAGTGCTTTTGAAAACACCTAAAAAAAATTTTTTTAAAGTTAGCTTGTTCTTATTGTCAAAATTAAAAAAATTTAATATAATCTCATACATTAATTAATATCTAAATTTAATTCTTATATTAACATTTATTATAATATTTTTAAATTTTAAAAATTATTTTACCAAACACATTTGTTATTGCTTATTTTTATTAAAAGTCAATTTTATTTTAATTTATTTTATTTTTAATTTTTGATAATGAAAAAGTAATCTGATTATTTTAATTTTACTTTTTTAATTCAATGTTTGACACCTAATAATCAACTTGATAACTATATGTGCAACCAAAATATGAATAATCAAACTTAAATTGAATTTGTGGTCTTTTTAATTTTTTGAGATTAAAAAAATGTTTATAAGTTAATTTTTTTTTGGAGTTAGCTTTGATTTTGACAACTGTTTCGTGACAAAATATGAAACCAATGGATTAGACTAAATTAGAGGGCCCAAAAACTAATGGTAGCGGTCTTCGACTTGGTTTACGCTTGGGGCCGCGTCTGAGTTTATTGATATGTGTGTTGGAGAATGGGAATGACACCTGCAATGACACTCCGATGTCTAAGTTAGCAAGGGATTAAACATGTTTAAAAGTATTGGAACTTAGATTTACCTGAGTGCATCAGTGTATTTATAAGTGATGAATCAATAATCACCGTTAAAGTAGTTCCACTTCTGATAGTGGATAACCGTTCTTTTATCTTAGGTTTGTTGAGATATCTCTTCTAAAAATGGGTGAGAGATTTATGGAGGCAGTTATTTATTTGAATCTGCTAGCACGTGTCGAATCTGACCTCTTCAAGAGGTCGGGTAGATTAATAAGGTCTAATTCATTGGCTTAATTGGACCTGGCCATTGCATTGTGTCAGGGTATGAACAACAACCATAGTTAAAACTTAAAAGTATTCTTTGCTAGGAATATTAAAATAAAAAGTCAATTTTGTAATTGTATAAAAGATAAATATTTTTTTAAATGATTATATTAAACCATAATGCAATTGGATAAAAAAATTTGGTAACGACATTTGAAAAAAAAAATCAAAAGATCTCTAAACCATGTGTTGAAAGCTTGGTTCTGTGTTGAGGGAATGAAGAACTACAGTTCGAGTTATGAGGGGTGTCTACTATTGGAAGGCTGGGCTCTGCAAGTCACCGCAAAGCATTGAATCGTTGGAATTCGGTGAGAAGAAGAGCGATTGCGGTGGCCGATGGAGCTCTGCACGGAGCGTGTGTATGCAGTGCATCAGTGAAGGCGAGAAGTGAGTCGTTGGGATCCGGTGAGGAGAGCTGGAGAAGAACAGTTACGGTGGAGCTCCATGCAGAACGCATGTGTCAGTGAGAGATGCAACGGCCAACCATCGTCGTGGATGGAGGTGTGCGATCGCCATAGGAACAGCGGCCGCCAGCCATCATCACTCAATTTTTGGTGTCACTTTCTAATTTTACCCTCACCTAACAATAGATGACTTACCACAAGTTGCACAGATTCAACATTAATTAAGTATTTTACCATTCATAACATCATTTGCCACGTGTCATATATTTATTGGTGGGTCAACAATTAGTCACCCTTAGCCACCATAATTTATGGCACATTGGTCCACTTATGCATATGAAGTTTCTCCAAAAATAAAAATTTAAAACCAAACGGAGTCTTTCCCTGCCTCAGCGTAGGAAGCTCGGTTCTGTGGTGAGCACAAATTATTTCCCACACAAGTTTACGCTGCACCCACTTGCATGGCTCATGGACACGTGTTGTCATTACCTTCTTCCCATCCAAAATCTGTAAATCTTTAAAGATTGAGGATCTGTATATTATAATTTCCTTTAGAATAATTATATAATATTTGTGAGATTGAGACTCTTCTTTTGTCTCATGATGACACGCTCGAGCGCCTTCGAAAACCAATAATGTCATGGTTCAAGCAAACTTAACTTAGAGTTCTTATCCAACAATTCCAACTTCAATCGTGGATCAGGTGCACGCAGAAGAAGAGGTGGAAGTTGTTTTTAGAGAAGTGGACGATTATTCTATGCATTTTCCAGACTGCAATGTCAACTAGCTATGTGGACAAATTGGCCACATAACTTGCATTGTTTCATGTATTTAACCAAGAGATACTTTCACCCCTCACAATCTCAATCATCAAGAATGAGCACTTTTATTAGTACTGTACCTTCTTTAACAGCATCTCGGGCCAATTATACTACCTCTACTCATCCTCTTCTTACACCTTTTCACAATCTTTTAACACGTGTACCAATTTCATCATCCATTTGTGATACATCATAGTATTAAAATTCAGGTGTTTCAAAAATAATCGTCTCTTTTGTATGTAAAATGAACATTCGCATGTAAGAAATTAGAAAATTATAGAGATGAATTTGTAAAGTATAATAGTTTTTGAAATGATTTGAATGGTAATGAATATAAAATTTTTAATGGAAAAGGAAGTTATAGGGCAATGTATTAAGTCAGCTTTATGAAAGATTACTTCTTTTAAATTGATTACGAATAGTGAGAATATGTTGTATAAATTTGATAAAAAAATATATATATATTTTTTCTGCTAATTCCATTGCCTAGATGTTGTAGGAAGAAATGCGAAAAGAAAAGATGTGATAACTTATAGTTACACTAAGCCAATTGGACGGAATTAGTTTTTTTCACGACTGCGTCTGCACGGACTACGGAGGGACAGCGTCACGCGGTCATGCTGCAGCGGTAATGGCATGGGGTGCGGCGGTGTTGAGACCGGCACAGGATAGCGGCTGAATGGCAGTGTTATGATGCGTCGGAACAGCTGTCTTTGGCACCAACGACGAATTTTGGGCGGCGTGAAGCGGAGATTGATGACGTCGAATTTTGGGTGTGGACTGAGATCGGGAGATTACGGTGAAATTGGAAGTAATCATACAAGTGTGAATATATTTAATACTAATTCTAATTTTTTAAATTTTAAAATTTAAAATTAAATAATTAATTAAAAATTTTATTTTTAGTTTTTAATTTACCTTTTTTTTAAATTCATTATTCACCTTGTTTACAGTTATGACTATTTTTCAATATTTGTCAAATCTAATTAATATCTTTAAGTTTGCAAAGGATAACAATTTATTTTTAATTTATTTTTTAACTCAAAAAATAAAAACGATACTTATTTTAAAATGGAAGAAACATCATTTTTGATCACTCATATAAAAAAAATGAAATTCACATAAAATAATAATATCTTAGAATAAAGATTTGAGATATAATTTTTTTATATAAACATACAGAAATTAATTTTTAATTAATTAATACTAATTAATTTTTTATCATAAAATTACTTTTTAATTTTTATTTTTTCAGAATTTAAGATGTATGATAAGAATTTAAAATATAAAATTTAAGTTTAGAATTTAAAAAATGAGTTGATGTTTACTAAAACCAAAAATTAAATGTGTCTACAGTGCTTAAATGTGTCATAAAAGTTAAAAACAAGGTGTTAAAAAGACAGGAAAACTGTCGTCCCTACAGGCTTGTTGGTGAATCATGATTGCCATTTGCCAAAGAAGTCAAGAGTTGCAAGCACTACCACCATGGCACCAGAAACTTCCTCCTTCGAATTTTTCATCATTATCTATGAGCGTTATCCACAACCAGGCAAACCTTGGTCGTTGTCGCATTGCAGTTTGTGTACAAACTACAAACATTTTATGAATCGAGAGAAGTGTCTTTTACCTAGACTAGGCTCTTTTGTCCTCTTTCATGTGCCTAATTTCAACCCCCTCTCCTTCCCATTCGGTGCGCTCCTGTCTTAGATACTGTTATCAATAGTTCAACACACTATGACAAGTAATGACGGAAATAATGAAATATGTGCTACTTGTTTGTCTATTTATTATTAATAGAATCAACCACACAAAATGTACTCCAAAACTTTAGACGCGCAACAAAAATGATTTAAAAAAAAAAGATAAATATTTGAGTTGTACTACATATTCAAGTATTTTTATAATTAAATTTAATTAAATTAATATAAGATAAAAAATACGTTTTTTTAATGTTTTTTTAGCATAAAAATTTTTATTAAAAAATACAGAAATTTATTAAATCATGAATAAAAAAAACTCAAACGATGAGAACGAAATTTGATTGGACTTAGATTTGATTTAGTAAGTTCTTTAGTTTTTAAAAATAACTTATAAAAGTTAATTTTTAAAAGGATAGCTTTTTAAAAGTTGCAGCATTTATGTTTAATAAATTAAATTAAAAATAATTTTTAACACAGCACAAGTAACAATAAATATGTTTAATAAAATAATTTTTAAAATTTAAAAATACTGTAATAGACACTAATAAAAAAAACTTAAATTTGAAAATGAATTAATATATAAGATTATATTCGACTTTTTAATTTTGATAAACATAAGTTATTCTTGAAAAGCTTCAACTTAGATACTTTTAAAAGCACTACTCTTATATTTTAAAAGTTGCAAATATAAACATATGATTTTTTTTTATTTATCAAATACAAAATAAAAATTTAGGATATATCTAAAACGAGCATATTAACTTTGTGTGCATTAGATGTGCCACATTTATATAAACCATCAGATTTCATTAATTAAAAATCAAACACTAACTAATATAAAAGAGAGTATTGACGAACTCTAATAGATACAAAATATTCTAGTACATAAATAAATATCTTTTAATATACAATACTTTAAATGACAACATAATCTTTAATTTTTAAAGAGTAATATTTCAAATAGGTCCCAAAGATTTGGTCGTCCAACAGATTTGTTCTCCAAAAAATTAACTAGGTTTCCAATCTCCAAAATTGCTAGATATATGTCATATAAGTTCTCAAACCAGGTTGAGCCCGTTAACACGACACTCTCTCTTCTCATGTGGAGGTTGTAGGTGTATCGTGTCAGGTAAAATAACACGTAACTAAAACGGCGTCATTTCGGAACAATACCAAACGGTGCCATTTTGAGGGGACATATTTGTCCCCACTTTTGTTTTATGATTCTTAAAACATTGACATTCTAAAGTCAAATATGTCCCCTAAAATTTTTATTATAAGTCAAAAAGGTCCCTAAATTTAAGTGGATACCTTGTATAAAAAAATTCATCCTCCCATTTTCTCTTTGTAAAATTACAAGTACCCCAAACCCTCACCTAAGTTTTACGAACTAACTTTCATATTCTTCACTCTCCATTAACGTTTACCCAAGTCCGTAATGATGTTTTGATAGTATATACAGGGACTCCTTAATAGTGGTGTGTCGTGCATATTATCATTGTTTGAGATAAGTTAAGTTAGTTTTTGCTGGATTAAATTGACAGTGAAAAGCGAAGTAAGATGAACGTGCATGTGATGTTTAGAGCAGATCATAAACAGTATGTTTAGGTGTAGTTTAAGTAAGAGTTGTGAAGTGGTTATGAATAGGTATTTGATAATAACGAAAATAATATAGGTGTTTGAAATTTTTATTCTGTTGTGATATTGTATTGTGTTGGTTGCTTGGTAATTTGTGACAGAATTTTATTTTTTGGTATTTAGTTGAGTGAAGACGTAGTACCTATATTTTATTTTGGTAAAAATTTTATTAGAGACAACAAGGGGATACTTGTGTACATCGATTAAAAAGTTAAAAAAAATTTTCAATGCACATTGACTTGATATGTTTCTTTAATTTAACCTGAAGAAACTTTTCTTGGATTTAGATTACTATGATTATAAGGCAATGTATTGGTATGAGAGATAAAGAGATTAGAGCTCTACAAAAGAATAAGATGTTAAATGAGGATACTAACGAATTCTAATTATTGATTGTCATTGTACTTGAGATGTGTCATTTCATGTGTTTGGGGCTGCATACTTTGACATACTTTGGGTAATTTCATTCTAATTCTGATTTTAGTTGCTTAATTCGATGGACCAATTTGACATATACACTATAAATTTAGGGATCTTTTGACTTATAACAAAAATTTTGGGAGACCTATTTAACTTTAGAATATCGATATTTTAAAAATTAGAGAACAAATATGGGGGACGAATTTGTCCCCTCAAAATAATGTTGTTTGGTGTTGTCCCAAAATAACGTCGTTTTAGTCATGTGTTAATGGACTAATGTGTCCTAAGCACGACACGTTTTGTTTTTTCTGACACGTCACATCTATAACTTCTACATAGGAGAGAAAGTGTCATGTTAACGGATTCAACCTTACTTGGGAACCTATATGACATATATTTAGCGATCTTGGGACCAAAACCTAATTAAGTTTTTGGGGATAAATCAGTTTGACGCCAAATCTTTCATTTTTAAATAAATAAATATAAAACACATAAACACAAAAATATGAGTATTTTTTATTCATTAAAATTAATTATTATGCAATAAAATTGTTATAATATTAAAAAATTATATTAAAATAATATTTTAAACTACAACATAAAATATAAAATAATTAAATTTTATTTATATTTTTATCAAAATATCTGTGAAATTTAAAATATTCATATTTATTTTAAAACATGACTCGTTTATTCTTTTGCACTTCTTTTCCTTTTTTCCAATACCACAATTTTAATTATCACCAACTAATATTAGTTGTCCACACTAATCATCCATTGCTTCGGCAATCATAAGTTCTAAATGTTAAATTTTAAATTTTAAATTTTAAATTCAAATTCTAAATATAAAATTTTAACCCTAAATTTTTTATTATAAAGTTAAAATTTTAAATCTTAATTTCTATACCATAAAATAATTTTATTTTATTTTATTTCAATTTTTTACTTAAATTTTAGATATTTTTATTATTTTTAATTTTAAATATTTTTTAGTATTTAATTATTATTATTAGTTAATTTATTGAATGAATTCCGAAACCTTTTTCAATATAAATATCAATTTTTATAGTTGTATTAGCCGCCACACCATAGCATTATTCATGTATAAAGGTTATTTTTGTTTTCTGACGCTAACTAATATATAGTAATAGTCAATAAATAAGACAAATTTATAAAAATAAACTTGTTATGTGAAACCTACATTATACATAATAAATAAGGTCAAAAAATTAAAATTTTCAAATATTTTGAAAAAAAATTATATTATATAATAATATTTTTAACAAAAGTAGTTAATTAACAAGTTTTGGCGGATCCCGGACCCGTGACCGAACCCGAACCCGACTCCTCAGACCAACCCGTCTCGTCCTTCTAGAAGGCCCGGAACCGGCCCTCTAGAGCTCCTAACTAACTTTTGAATTCAAACGTCTCCCTTATCTTAACCAGATAAGATAAAATAAGATGACCACCATCACCTATAAATAGAGGACCCAGGTCCCTCCAGGTATTCATTCATTCCTCACACCTTACACCTCTTAGATCCATTCTGACTTGAGCGTCGGAGTGTCTTTGCAGGTACCTCCCCTCCTCTCCAATTAATATATTTTATATTTATTTATTTAAAAATAAAAAATTATGTTTTTATTTAAAATATTAGATATTAAAAAATATTTATTTATTTATTTATGTATTAGGATATTTCATATTTAATAGAGTCCATCAATACTCTTCTTTTATATTAGCTTTTGATTTTTATTTAATGAAATCTGATAATTTATATAAATGTGACATATCTAATACACAAAACGTTATTGTATTTATTTTAGATATACCCAAAAATTTATATTTTTAAAAAACATAAATACCTTTTTAAAAATTTTTGTCAAACCAAGGCTTACTTCAGAAATGACTTAAACTCAGTTTGGGTAAACAACGTAATTAAGTTCCTTTTGAAGAATAGTTTAAACAATAAATGTTTATATTAAAAGTAACTTATAAATAAGTTATTTTATATTTGATTTTTTAGTTCTAAAAGTACTTATTTTAAAAAAAATGTGATAAAAAAAATTTTTATTATAAAAAAATTATTTTTTCAAATTTTTTATAAGTACTTAAATAACTTTTTAAAAAACTATAATTTAATTTTAAAAATTATATGAGATATTAATACTATTATTTTTTATAAATTAAAAATTCAAAAAAGTTTCTTTTAAAACTTTTTAAACGGTCTATAATATAACAATTAATTTGGTTCAACAAATTCTTACTTGACCTGTGAATGTATGTGATTATTATACCTTTTCAAGTCTTTCACATATGTTTGAAGATATTCCATTATTATATTATGTACAAAAGTGTTAATGTTACAAGTGTGAGGAGTGCATAAAATTAGTTTCACATCAAAGAAAACAAGAAAGAGTGGGGAGTTTATAAGATAAGAGATGCATTAATTTAACATTTTAAGATTTTGAGTTGGATGTAAAGTTTTTTCATCTTATATTTATCTCACTTAATTCCTCTCTAAAATCTCTCCAGTGATCGAAAAGGCTCTACATGACATGAATACAGGAACTTCACATGAAAGTATATAATATTTTACTCGTATTAATTCCATCTTATAATTTTTTTTGTCATATGAAATACACACATCACTCTATATATATAAACTATAGTAAAAGCTCTTTTTCAACCACTAAAGATGGAATTTGATATGATTTTTTTTGGAAAAACTACCATTTGTAACCATGAATTTTGCGAACGCTAATAAAAGTATCCATCAAACAAGAAAATTAACGTTGTACCCATGAAAGATGGGTTCCGTGTGACAATAGTACCAAAACCGTGATTTTTCGTTGACTTTTTAATAAAATTTCCAAATTACCCCTTCTATCTTCTTCTCTAAATTCCAAATTTTACAACCCTCATCCTTCGTCTTCCTCCTCTGCTGCTGCCAGCCACCAGACATGAAGACGTTTTCTCCCTCCGACACCTTTTACTGGTACAAGAATGAAGATGTTTCCTCGTACCGAAGTGGCTTGGAGCTGTGGAACCATCATCATCATCATCACCAACCTGAACACGACCTCATACCTCAAGCAATGCCTCTCTTCCACCAAGATCTTTACAGCTTCGCGGCTGCTCTAGGAGTGGGTTCAACCACCGTGTCCGACGATCAGTCACCCTCGAGATCGGCCTTCCTGGTGACGGTGTCGGCCGTGGGGAGCGGAGCAGCAAGTGGAGCAGGTGGGATTAGCTGCTAGGACTGTGGGAACCAGACGAAGAAGGATTGCCCTCACATGCGGTGCAGGACATGCTGCAAGAGCCGTGGCTTCGATTGCCAAACCCATGTGAAGAGCACTTGGGTTCCCGCTTCCAAGCGCCGCGAGAGGCAGCAACAACTCACCTCTATCCAACAACAACTTCTTGCTGCTGATGTTCTCAAGCGCCAAAGAGATCATGCCTGGTGGCTGGCAGCAGCAGAGGTGGAAGACGAAGGATGAGGGTTGTGAAATTTGGAATTTGGGGAAGAAGATAGAAGGGGTAATTTGAAAATTTTATTAAAAAGTCAACGAAAAATCACGATTTGAGTACTATTGTCACACGAAACCCATCTTTCATGGTACAACATTAATTTTCTTGTTTAACGGATATTTTTGTCAGCGTTCACAAAATTCATGGGTACAAATGGTAGTTTTTCTTTTTTTTTTGTTGGTATTTTTAAGAGACAAATATATTTACGACTGGTATACGAGGCTCGGTAACAATTCCATTCTATAATTTGAATGGGGCACAAGACCTCACATGCTAATACATGGGTCCGTCCTTGAGACAATATAGACACAATCACAATGGACAAAACGGCTTTAATAAGCTAGCGCTTTTTCTTACATTCAATTTTGTCAATATTTTATCAATATAAGTTGGCACAGATGAATAAAAATTTGTGTCTTTTAATTATCTCTTTCGAGTAAGTTTGTGTCTTTTAATCATTTTTTTTGAGTTTGATATTTATTGAAGGATGAAAATAAAGTTTACTTGTTTGAGAGGATTACCCATTTTATCTCTACAATTTATATATAGTATTCGAGAAATTAATCATTAAATTTCTGACCTAATGAATATTCTAGTACAAATCTAAAAAAAAAAACTTTGTCAATAATTTTTCATGCAATTAAAGTTAGAAATAATATTGAGTGGTATTTAAAATTTTGAAGACAAATAGGATATAACGAAACCAATAATTATGTTTTATGGACAAAAAATGGCCATAAAATTTTTAAAAAAGGATAATTTAAAGATTTTAAGTAGTTTTTTAGGGTTTGGATAATTTCGTCATATGGAGCATATCTTTTATTGCTACAATTTTAATTTCGTTTTTTTTAGTAAATTTATCAGTGTTTAAAACTTTCTGTCGATTTCTATAATTTTATTAAATTTGTAATTAAATTTCTATATGTTTTTTTAGTCTCTATTACTATATTAATTTTAATTTTACATTTAGATTCTTATCAATGTAAAAAATTTTAGAATTAACAAAATATTTTTCTATAAATAAAAAGTAATCAAAAATTAAGAATTTAATTAAATATTTAACTATATTTTTTGAAAGAAATATTTTTAATATTATTATTTTTGATACAAAAATAACTTAATTAAAAAATTAAAAATAATATAAAAATATATTAAAAATATAAAAATTTAATTACGAAATTAATAAAGTTATAAAGATTTAACAGAATAATTAAATCCTAATTCTGATGAACTGTAGGTATTTGAGTCCTATTACCAAAAACTTTATTAACCTGATCCGACATGGTTAAAGCAACGAACACTTAATCAGTGAGTTCACCGTGCAATATTCCACCTAGGCACCTACCCAGCTAACTATAGCACTAGAGGAAACTCACTACTTTCTGTGATAGCGTTAGAGATACTAGCTAGTCTTCTTTTATCGTATTAATCTTTTGAAAGAAATAGTATTGTAACATCTTATAAAATTACATTAAAATATCTTATAAAAAATTTTATGATCACAACATTTTAAATTTGATTATTGTTAAACCTTAAAAATATTTAGAGTAAGACAAAAAAATCTATGCAAAAATTTTACAGAATTATTGAGTGAGAAGTCGTATTAGAAGTATAATAATTTATGTGTCTTTTTTTATTGATTTAAATTTTTAGAAGTAATATCATGATAAATAAAAACAGAATTCACACGAAAAAAAGCACACCTTGTTATTTATTTCACAAAAAATAATTCAACATCATAGAATTATCTAACACATTTTTTAAGAATAACAACATCACTTCCATTTTTATAATGTCACTCCTCACATTTTATTTTGCATTATATATTTGTATAAATGTGTAATAAAAAGAGTGACATTATCAAAATAGGAGCGACACCGTTCATTCCATTTTTTTTCCAATTGGTTCAGAACTTTTAATTTCATGATGAGCCTTATTGAAGATACACACTCTCACACCAATCAATAAGCAATAATGAACAATTTGAAAGCCATGTTCAAAATTTCCTTGGCTATAGTGACTCCTCTAAATCTTCATTTGTGAGTAGCACTATGATTATCTTGCATATCTGCAAGATCAAGCACACAAGTTGGACTTCGGGGCATTAACTGAAGAGTAGTCTTGGGCAAAATATATTCCGACCTCTGAATTGTCTGCTTCATAAGGTTGTGACATTTCTGCACCATATCCTATATTCAATAAAAAACAGAGAACAGTAATCTCTTTAATTGTTTGATTGGTAAGTATTTTATAATAGAAATTACAGATATTTAAAAGAAGGAAAAAAAGGGTTAAATTTTGTTCCCCAAAGTAGATTACTTTACTCATTTTGTAATCTTGTTAAACAATGTCTAATATTTTATATTCCTTTCACAAAAGGTGAAGATTCTGATAGAGTAAGAATGTATAGAGAAATAGAGAGACTGTAACTCTCTTTTATTTAAACATCTTTATCTAGTGAAATCCACGACATAACATGTTACTTAACACTTACAATTCTTATATTCTTGTGGAAGCCATATAGTTTAAGGTCATCAACATATTGATCTGTTACATATAACAGAGCCGCTGCTGCTATTGTGGAAGGTGAAAACTCCAAGAAATCCATAACTGTGTAGTTATTCACTGAAGTTATTAGCACCAAGCAATGATTAAGATATTAATGGAAGTGAACTTAGATAACAGTAAGGAGATTAGTCATGATACCTAAACATGTTTTAAAGATAACATCAGACACACGAGAAGCAAGATAATTTAAATCGCCTAATGTGGAAGCTGAAGAACAAGAAAGTCTAAGAATGAAAAGATGAGCAAAATCGAAAGGCTTTGTTATAACTCGGAGTTGCCACTTGAGAGTTGCCATAACCAGAAGCTCCATCCTCTGAACTGTTTTCGGCTTAAACAAGAACCTTGGCTCAACCATTTGTAGGTCCAATAGCAGAGGCACCTTGGTTTCTTCCATTTTCGCTGCAAGCGAAAGGCATGCAACTGATAGCAGCTGCAGAGGCCATGTTTTATCTTGCTGCACAAATTTGAATCAAAATTGACATCATGTAATAATCATAATGTATCGATTTTCGACATAATTAACGCCGTGATACCTTCAATGTGTGCGACAAAAGGAAACGATCAAGATAAATTGCAGAAAGATATGCCGTCTCAGGTCTAAAACTGTAGTATGCACATACCTGCATAATATAGTGATAAAAGTCGTTACAATTACTAGACTCGAGGCGCGCGCGTAAGTTTCATTTTGAAAACGAATACAAAGAAGGGAAGCGTTTGAAGAGTTCAAATCTTCTTCCTTTCTCTGTGTTCTCTTAAATGAAACTCACAAACCCGGCCGGGGTTAATTAGTTTGTACTTAGCAATTAGAAATTAGCAAACAATGCATGCACCTTTAGGATCCAATTTATGGCTTCTTCTCGCGCATTGCGCAACCACTTAGTCTTGCGAAGTTGTATTAGAGACCTTGTTCTTTCCTGAACTTGATCAAGTTCAGAGTCTAACAAGCTCAAGAGACGGTCTTCTTCATCGACACTACCAGAGTCGCTCCATAGAAGAGCATTGTTCGAACCAGCATCGTCGAATTCATAGTTGCTGTGAATGTTGGAATCCAAGTACACTACATCGCTTGTTGCTTCATTGCAGTGCAAGTCAAGAAGAGTACAAGCTGAGTGTTTTGGGGAGACAGACATGGCGACTGAGAGAGTCTTTCAGTAGAGAATACAAGATATGGATACAGGACCAATCATGTACCATTATATATATATAGGGAATTTAATTCGTTATGTCGATATAACAATGATCAGTGCCTTACTATAATGTATAATTTGTTCATATCTATAATTGAGAACCTAACAACGAACATGCATTGCATTATTAACATAATATTAATGTGTTCTTTTTGGAAAAAAGAATGCAATTAATCCTGTAACATTGGCTCGTGTGCATTTAAACCTTTTAAATTTTGAAAACATGTAATTCGATGTTCGAGTTATCAAGTGGCAGAGAAGAAATAATTAGAATCTTCTGTTAACGTTATTTTTATTATTTATTTATTTATTATTGTTATTATTATCATTATTATTTTAGGTGGGATACGGGCATTGCGTACATAGTGAAATTAAATGGACTGGAAAAGCAGAATCTAAAGGGGCCTCAAAGAACTTCGCAAGAAATTTCGTTCTAACAAGAGCAGCCAAAATCAGTAGGACCACTCGAAAAAGGCATTGATTCTCCTTCTTCAAGACTCAAGATCAGGGGCATTCTTTTTCTTCTTTTTTCTTTTTCTTTTTATTTTATTAATTTTTTAGCAAGCTATTCGTGTACAATGTGAATTATTGGCAGCTTCTCTTCTTCAATTACACGAGGCGAAAAAAACAGCCTCCTACCGTAACTTTTGGTAGATTTCTTTTTTTTCTAGTTTTGAATAATGCTATATCAACCATGCATTTGGCGCCTAAATTTGACATCAAGTAAAGTTTTCAACCTTTCGTCAAAACAATTATCTAAAAACATATTAATAGAAATTAATTTTTTTATGGAACTCTTTTTGGTATATTGGTAAATATTGGTGAAGGAGGTGTTTTGCCAAAGCATGGATTGGAGTCAACACGCGGGAGGCGTGGTGTCTGAGCCGGTCAGGAGCGTGTTAGCACCCCGTCAACTTGCAGGCGGCGTGATGATGTGGCGACCAGGGACGGGTGGCAAACCCCTGCCAACACGCCGAGGGCATGGTCCTGTGGAACCTATGAAGCGGTTGCTGGGTTCCAATGTTGCAGCAGCAGCACGGGGAGAGGGGGCGTGTTGCAGACCTATCTGCATGTAGGGAACAGCTCCCCACCCCGGTAACCAGCGAGAGCCCTAAATCCATTATAAATTCAATCTTCTTCCCTTCCATTGATGATACTGAGTGTATTGGTAGCTTAAAAGAAGAAGAAGAGGGTATTGATAGCAGTAGTGTGTAGTGTGAGTACTAGTAGTGATTTAGAAGAAAAAAAATTATTAGTTTGTATTGACTAAAAAATGGTACGTAATTATACGGCGTCCAAGGAACATATTATCAATTATTTAGATCATCCAATTTATGTAAGTTGATAAATTATATTTTTTTATGAATTTGAATATTTTAAATTTTGTCATTGTTAGCATCGTATAAATATATAGTAGGATTACTGCTGCCTGAATTGACTCATGCCGGTCTATGATCATGCCCACACCGTCATTTCTAACAACATGCATTCGCAGATTCCTGAGAAAGAAGTGCCACGCATCAGCTATCTCCCCTTCCACCAAGGCAAAAGTGATAGGCACAATGTTTTGATTCCTATCTTGTACAACAGCGACTAGAAGTGTACCTTTGTATTTTCCGTATAAGTGTGTGCCATCAACCTGAACTAGGGGCTTGCAATGCCTAAATAACCTAATGCATGGATTAAAACTCCAAAATACGCAATGAAGTATTTTTACACCGTGCGCCTCCTCATTCCCGTTGTACAGTGGTCGTGTTTCTATTTGGACAACTGAACCAGGCATCTTTTGAACCATGACCGAGAGTCACCATGGCAAGGCTTAGTATAAATCCTCTTAACTGTAAAAAACTTTGGCTATGGACTTCTGCTTTGCCATCCAAGCCTTTCAGTAACTGATGGTATAGTTGAACCTTGACTGGACTTCCGCTGTTATAGATTTCACCTTGATGGATGGGTCAGTCTCGACCAATGGCCTTATAGCCTCATCAACTGTATCCGAGTCCAACTTAGAATGATCTTGTGAAATCGTTCCTATTGTGCACGTGTGCCTATCGTTATATATGCGTATCTCCCAACAACCTTTTTTTATATCAAACTGGCTCGGATAAGCCAGTCGCACCCACGCCCATACATCTTCCATTTTGCATGGAATGTCTGTGGCTCAGACTCATACACATTGTAGTCAACTCCTCTAGAGATTGTGTAACTTCTAATTGCTGCGACGACTAACTTTCTAGAACTATATTCCATTCCAATCCGGAATTCTCCGTCCTCAAAATTAGCAACGCCTACAGAAAGCAGAAATCATCGTTCATTAATCAATCCAAAGTATAAATTAACAAAATGTATTATTCAGTCATCACATACCTATGTTTGCATATTCCGGAAATTTCAGTGCATGCATGGCGTCGAGATCCAACTCACGCATAAAAGGAGGAACGTTCATTGGTTGACTGCTCGAGGAATGAACCACTACATTCTCCGCTGCTGCCTCAACTCCCACATCACCATTCTCATCTTTGTCGCCGGCTTCATAAGTGGCTTCGAAGTCCTCTTCGCTATCACTATTCATTCCTACGTACACTAAAACTCTATCATCCTCTATATCTAAATCACTTTGAATCCCTTTTACCTCTACGGTTTCAAACTCAACGTACAGCTCAATTTGTGGCTGTCGTATATGAGTTTACCGATGATTTTGAAACATATTCTACATACTCGCTTCGTCAGTGATCGGCATGGTATCAAACTGTGTTAGACCACCAAAAACTACAATTGGATTCAGGTACAGAATTCTGTTCACTCGCATTAACATACCATTCTCCATGCTTTGACAGAGACCGTTCTGAAACTCCATTAACGTCATGGTGCATGGAACTACAAATGAAAACGGATTCTGGTACACAAACCTCACTCCCTCGTGAGTATTCTGTATTATCTCACCGTTGCGATACACCACCAAGTTTGCGATACCCTCGATTATACAACCAACACACTCAAAGAACACTCAAAGCACACTCTTATTCAAAATGAAAATGATACCGAGCTCTGCCTTATATAGAGTAGAGCATTCAACACGCCCCCACGTGCTACCTGCCTCAGCCAACCAGGATCTGCTACGTGTCAGCATGCCCCCACGTGCTACCTGGTTCAATCAACCAGGCTCTACCACGTGACTTCCATGCCCCCTGTGTGCTGTATGTAATACACCCCCTGTATGTTGACCTTGCATCTGACACGTCCACCCAAGTATAAATACACTAGGTACCCCCATTTCCAGCCAAAACACCACCTTTTACTCCATAACCAAATTCTTGAGCCACATATTAACGCTTGTTAGATTTTTTTTTGGAGTAATTGTAGAGATCAATCCATGGAATTTAAATATTGGACAGCTTAATCCTCTAAACTTTAAAATATATATAATAGTCTCTAACATTTATCTTTGTTAGACAACACAATCTCCCTTCAAATTGATCGGTTAATCACTAGACACTAATGGTGATTATTGATACGGGACGTTAATTCACGCACGTGACTATTAAGTATTCACGTGAACAAACTGGACAGATCAGTTTTTAAGGTAAAGTAGAAAACAATCTTTAACAAATTTTAAAATATCAAAATAATTCCTTAGGGCTGCATTTGTTTCTTGATACTAAAACTAAGACTATGAGACTGAGACTGAGTATTGTGTTTGGTGATTCGAGACTAAAACTGAGTATTGTGTTTGGTGATCCAAGACTAAAACTAAAATTTCAATCCCGGGACACAAAATTTCAATTCCTTCAGTACCTCCAGAACGTGGGAACATAGAAAACTGACATTTTTAGGGTCAGAGACTGAAACTTTAATAATATTTCTTTTTAAAAATACTCTCATTTAACTTTTCAAATTCCCATTCTACCCCCCTCAATCTCCATATTTATCTTAAACCAAACATGATACTCAAATATAACCTCAGCCCAATACATTTTACACCAAACATAATAAAGAGAATTAATTTAGTCTCAATCTCTCTCTTCCAATCTCAGTCTCTTTTTCAAATGCAGTCTTAAAATTTTTAAAAATTATAAAATAGTCTCTTTGATGAACAAACGCTACAAGAATAAGGTTGATTAGCAACCAAAAAAATAGTCATAAAATTATCGCTAATCTGATGCAAAATATAATTTGTGACGGATTAACTACTGCCTAGCAACTAATGCTTTCTTTGCTAATTACAAATTGCAGATCAGTGAGGCAAATATAATAGTTGCTAATTCATCGGAAAGTTTTTTAGCTACTAAATAGATAGTCGCAAATCCATCACTAAAGTAAAAGTTAATTCCATAGAAGAAATAAACTAAACAGTAGTCGCTAATTAGCGACAAACTCTACGACAGCAGACTCATTGTTAAATCCAAACTAACTTCGTAGACAAAATAGAATGCTTGGTGAACACTAATTAGTGAGGCATTTTTTCGAACCTAACTCGTCGCAAGTTGTCCGCTAATATGATCGCAAATATATCACATTTTGTAGCAAATCTATAACTAATGTTTGAAAATCCTTAATCAAATTTGTAGAAATTTTGTCGCTAAACTAAAACTATTCTAAATGAGAAAGTAAATTTACGAACACTACTACATAATTGACTTTTACTAACATTTAAAAAATGTTACTAAATCATATTAAAATGTTAGCTATGTATATTAGTAATTTTAACAAATGTTAAATATACCCTATGTTACTAAAGAGTTTTACTAACATTTTTCTAAAGATTTAATAACATTTAATAAAAATGTTACAATAGATCTTCTATAGTAATATTATGAAAAATGTTACAATAGACCTTTCTTAGTAATACTTAAAGAAATGTTACAATAGATATATTTTGTAACACTTAAAAAAATGTTACCATAGATATTTTTTTATAACACTTAAAAATATTACAATAGATATTTAATGTAACACTTAAAAAAAAATATTACCATAAATATTTTTTGTAGCTCTTCAAAAAATGTTACCATAAATATTTATTATAACACCTAAAAAATATTACAAAAGATCTTTAGTAACATTTTTTACTTATATTATACTATTTTTTATTTTTTATTTTATGTTATACATAATATAAATATACTAAAATTAATTACTACAACATGAAATATTTCATTAAATTCACAAATTCACAAAATAAAATGTTTATAGCCTCTTTCATTAATCAATAATCATTGTACAAATTTGCTTCGTAAGGCAAATAAAATGGAAAAAGAAAAAATACTTATAGCACTTAAACTCTATAAACATTCCATATAAAAAAGAAAAGAAAAAGTGATACTATGTACATAAAAAACTTAGTCCTTATACTAATCCTAGAAAAATGTATTTATCTGCTTGACTAGCTCATTGCTGCGATGACTTATTACCATTCCCTTAAACTAGTCAACCAAGTTCATCTGATGCACATCAAACAAAAAAAGCAATAAGAACTCATATAGTGGACAGAAATAAAACCTGAAGAAAAATAATCATGGAATCACCTCTACAGATGATCTGGAATCCCAAGTAAAGTTTTCACTTTTCAACCATTCACCTCTGATAAAATAAAAGTAAAAAATAAAATTGTTTATTAACATGATCTTCCTGACCTAACTGATAGATATCTACAAGCTACAACAAGAAATTTTTTGTTAGTTGCCTAGGCAGTGTAATCGGAACCATTGATCATTTCTAATATTTAGATCTTTTTGAACAGTTGAGAAAAAGTAATATATTGCCCTTTTCTAATTCTTACATAGTTTTTCATCAGTTGTTGCATCCTACTATTTTTTTATCCCCATTCTTGCTTATTACCCATCTAGCCTAACAACTACAGATCCTATACAAGCAGGACGAATATTCAAGAGTTAATATCTCAATGCACCTGGCAAATAAGTAGGTTTTGGACATACTAAAAAAAACCATAGTCAAATAGTAACACTTTAAAATTACAAGCACAAAATAGTTAGAACTTTTTGTAAGAATATGCTATATATATTGAAGGAAACAGTTCATCACAGAAAACAGGAGAAAAGTTTCAGGCTTTTCAATTTTTAATCAGCATAGTAATAAAGAATCTCATTGATTTATCCTAATATTCTTACCTTATCCAAACAGTTCCCCATATAATATTTCAAAAGCCACAAATTCTAAAGTTTGAGAGAAAACACCACCAATTTCTGCAGAATAAATTTCTGCAAGGCCAAAAAAAATAAAATAAAAAGGAATTAAAAGAGGTATAGAGAACAATATCCAACTCAAATGAATGTATCACTTTATTGGTTGGCTTCGAACCGGTGAGTTACTCATGAGCAACTAACACATTCTTTTCTTATTAAAGAAAAATCAAGACAAGTGGATATTGTTTGACATTTATGGCTTCAAATTTCGAAAATGCAAGTAATATGTTGAACATGTAGACTTTTAAAATGAAGACATTGTATGATGACCATTCAAAATAATATATTGTGGGAAAAATGAGGTCTTTAAAAAAAAAAAAAAGAAACTCTCACATCAATTGAATAAGCAGCCCCAAGCACAAAATTGATGAGAAGAGCCCAAAACAATGGCCATGAACCTATAATCCAACCAAGCCAAAAACTCTGTAAAAGAGAACAAAATGGTATTTATAATTGTAATATTTTTGCATGAAAGCAGTATTAGCATACATACCAATTTGATATAGTAATCATTCAAGCAAAACAATATTACATTCAAAGCAGAAATAGCAGAACAATATTAGGTAGTGCTGAATCCTTTTCTACTTCAATCATTAGTCCTCAACTGTTATACTCACCTAAAGAAACTCGAATATCCTTTAGGTTTGTAGAAATAACATTTATTAGATTGCATCAATATTGCACAGCTATGATGCTATTAGCATTAATTTTTCCTTGGGCACACTCACTGCTATTATATTTATTTGAGTATACAAACCTGATTGATAAAACTAATAGTTATTGAGCTATGAAAATTTGTATGAACTCGCACGAATATTTATAGTAACAAGTGGAACTTGACCCCTACTGACTTAAAGTTTATTTCACTAGTATGAAGGTACGGACATTTATTTGATCCTATTATTTTATCAAATTTTACTGCACACTATAACTAACTACTTAAATTTGTTTTCACTTTATAAAAATTACTATATCAAGTTTGATCTTTTCACAAAGATAGAAACCTTTTTTTATTAAAATGATCTAATAATGTGTACAGAAGAATATATATGTTCTTCAATTTGGCCAATATATTTTTAGAAAATTATTTACAAGAGTAAATTTTATGCACTATTTGTGTATGAGTTTTTTATACCAATATCCAATGATGAATTACCATCATCCTATTTACCAACCAAATTTTTAAGAAACTAAACCTTACAATATATTTGGCCTCTTCGAACTGAAAACTAACCATTTTGTCTTTTTCTTTTTAGGAAAAAATATCAATGAAGTAAGAGAAGATAATTATTAAAAAGGCAAAGTGGAAGTATTCATGGTTAAAAAAAGAGAAACACCAAAAAGGTAGTGTACCAATGCCTTCTATTTAGAAAAATTGGCAATGCTTATAAAATAAAGTGAAATATAAAGTGACTTACATTATCTACTGTAGAAGACTCTGGTTGTGAAGGGTCACATTGACCAACTGCACCTACATTAACCCCAGAGTTACCATGGTTGCCTATAAAAATGCACATTTGTCAGGTATTAGGAACAACTCTGTAAGAGAACCCAACCACAAAGGTAAGAACAATCTATAGTTGAAACCCCGTTTCCTAGAAGAGAAATTTGAGAGTTTTCCATCAAAGGTAAGAACACTCAAATCTAGTAGTAACATTTCTGCTAAGAACCAAACCAAAACCAAAACCATCGAATCCGAAAATCTTTTCTCCAAGAGTTCATCATCTTCTAAAACCACAACCACTGACACTACTGGCTTTAAGAAGCTCAATTCCACAAGCTCTGCCTCCAACAAGCAGCTCAACTCCCCTACTATTCCCGCATCCACTTCCAAGTTCAAGAAGCTCAATTCCACATCAACATCAAAACAAAAATTAGAATCCAAGCTTAGTAAGAAAAAGCAACTAGAAAACAGAGGATATGAAAACCTAATAATGTATGGTTTTTAACAACTTAATAAGAAAATAAACATGTTTCGAGATCGGTAAATAACCTAAATTCAAAACCTAACTACTAAATAACCAATTAAAAACTTAAATTAACTAATAATTATACATCAAATTAATTATTACATAAAGATTAAAGAGGATTGAAGGAGTAAGAAACTAACTAAACAAGAGAACTGGAACTTACCAGGCCGTGGGACGAGCTGACAATGGAACCGATGAGAAGACGGCGGTGCAGGCGAGAAGACGACGGTGCGAGAGGATGAACCAGAGGCGAGACAATGCGAGCTGGAGTGAGAGTGAGAACATCGGATTGTGGTTTCGATTCACGAACCGTGAGATCGAATAGGCGGAACGAGAGATCAAAAAGGCGGAACGAGAGATCGAAGAGGAGGAGCGAGAGGTGGTTTCACAGTTTCGAGAGTGGGAGTGAGAAGACGCATGAAATTAGGGGAAAATGAAGAGAACACCCCTTTATATTTGGTAACGTTTGTATCTTAGTTTTATTTTTTTAAATAAAAATACTGTTTTCTAACACATTTATTTTACAAATGTTACTAAAAATATAATTTCATTAGTATAGCTAACATTTTAAAAAATGTTAGATAAAAAATGTTAGTAAAGATCTAAATTCTAGTAGTGGAAGTAGTCGCTAATTTGCTAGAAAATAATATGTAGTCAATTAGTTGCAATACTATCACAAATGTCATCGGAAATTCCTTTTAAACTAGTAACAAATCAATAGGTTTCTCACAAATATTTCAGTCACAATAGAGACTTTAAATTGTCACCATCATCAATAGCAAGTATGTCGCTAATTTTTTCAGAATATTAGTTAAAATATTAATTTTGTTGCTATACTAAAATAAATAGCATATTACTTTTTTATTTTAGTTATTGAACTAAAAGATTATAATGCATACAAATAAAATTAGTTCATCAAAATTATACATATTTAAAAAATTCAAACTCGACATATTTATTAAAATAAAAGTCTAATATATCATCTCCAACATATACACTTTACAAATAAAATACAAAAACAAGCTAAATTTAACAATATTAGTAACTATAAAAATTCATCCAATTAATTATTTTTTAACTAAGTAAACTACCAAAAATATAAGCTAACTTCTATAAAACCTAAAAATAAAACAAATTATCCAATCAATTATCTATCAAACAAATAAACTACCTAAATAAGCTAAGCTTAACAAAATGCATTAACATAAGCCATCTAATCAATATTATTGCCAGCAAAATCACTCTAATGGTCCTTTTCATTGACCCTACCTAAATTTGCATTATTTTCATGGGAGAATCTTGGAATCTTAGAGAGAGAGAGAGAGAGAGAGAGAGAGAGAGAGATTGTGAAACCAGTCTGACTGTAAAAACACCTGTATCTTCTAGTAGTGGCACGTCTCTATGATCACGGGCCAATATCTAGACTGCGGCCTAACCCATAAACTTGTCCTTTCTTGTTAGTTCCTACAACTTCTATCCACACATCAGGATCAGCTTCATGTTGATCTATTGAATCTTCTCCATATTTTTGTAATATTGCCTCTCCATATAAGTTCTACTGCAGAAAAATAAAGACATATTATTAAGAAAATTAAAACTAAACTATATGACAAAATTAAAAACACTTACAATAATTTTCTTGGATACTTCAGAAACATATTTTTCACTTTTTTTCTTATGAACATCATCATATACTTCAAGGAAAGATATACGACGCTTCAATTTAGCTTTCTGTAACAATATTTATTAGAATATACTATTATAAATCATTTGAGATAGACAATATTTTTCTTTATACCTTTCTTCTCTTGTGTCGCCAAAACTAATAGACCATGCAGTGTGTAGTCTATGAGCAGGCATAGCAGCCCTATTTTTTTGACCAGCAACAGACTTGTTTTGCCACTTTGAATCTAACCAGTGATCAACTAAGCCATTCCAAACATCAACTTTCATTGCTTTAAGTCCATGAACCTTAATGTCAGAATGCTAGTAGAGTTTGCCTTCTTAAAACCTCTATCCCTTGCTCTTTTCAAAATATCAATGGTAGTATAGTTTGCCTTCTTAAAAGCTCTATCCTATGCTCTTTTTAAAATATCAAGATAACGGTTTTGCATTGTCTTATTCCAAACAGTTCTTGCCATAATCTTATCATAATATGATGCAAATTCATGTTTTCATAAATTTAAAGAGTGAAAGACTTAGCAACTACTCAAGCCAATTATTTGTAAAAATCGCATTGAAGCAACATTATAATCACTTACCATAAAACCTTTAAACAACTCGCCCTTCATGTTTGGACAATAATCCTGCCATCTTGGCGCTCGAGAAAGCATCCTACTTGACAAATCCTTCATGATGTTACAAGTTACCACTTATAAGCTAAAACCTAGAATTGGTCATATGGCAAATTTAATCTCCTCTGATGTCTTAATGCAAGCAATCCCAACAAGAGCTTCATATACCCAACAACAACTAGAATTGGTCATATGGCAAATTTAATCTCCTCTATACTCTCAGAATTTTACATCTAATCTCCTTCTAAACATACCCTAAATTATCGCTATTTTTAAATTTTAATGAACTAAAATAAAGCTAAAGTAGACTTTATTTTCTCGTACTTATATATATGTAATAACGGTCTAGAGCAAATCGATCTCTCTACTTTTGATCATGCATCTTTTTTCATTATAATAAATTTTTCTCACCAAACTAAACATTTAAAATGCATTATTTTCAACATAACAGGAGAAATATCACATAATACTTTTCTTATTATTTATTTTTCTATTTATTTCATAATGAAGGTTCTTGTTGGTCTAGAGAATGGGGGTTGACTCTATGGCCTTCTTTTGAACTTGATTAATTTTGTCTCAAACCAGAAAATGTAACTTAGTTTCTGTTTTGTCTGCGAGATGGATTATGCAGGAGACAATTTTATTTTGTCTCATAAATCTTGAAAAATAGAACCAGTACAAGAAAGAAGAAGATAACACAGCCATGTATCCTGGTTTAATTGCCTAGTGCAATGCAACCTACATCCAGTTTCCACCACAATAGCGGTAGAATTTTTACTATCATATCAAATATTACATAAACCAATTCCCTAGGATTCAACCTAATCCTATATGGGACAAATCAAACTTCTACATAAACTTGATTGACTAGGCAACTTTCTAGACTATCAACACACTAAGTACTTACCCAACTTAGCAACGGATACAACTTAGACGTCAAAAACAAAATAGAAATACATTCAAAGGAGATCTAAAATAAATTTTGGCTTTTCTCTCCAAGTATCTCTCTAAGCCTTTTCGGTCAATGGCTTTTTCTAAATGCCTCTCTTTTATGCCTTTTACTTCTGAATAGAAACAAAGAAAGACATAACATACAAACAAAATACTCATAGATAAACCATGAAGGAGATAGTGTTTAATAGCTTAAACTCTATATGCTGAATCCAGATTTTGAACTCTCAAATTTGGCTTTCTATCTTGGTGGAATGCTCCCTTTAGTGTAGGTGCAATTCTTTCAAAACTTCAAACTTGATTTGTGAGGTTTTACTCTTCTCCCTTTTCGAGTTCTCTCTCCTTAAGCAGAAATGAAGATGAATTCTCTTTTTGTATGAGCTCTATTTCCTCAACTAGGGCTTGTTCACTAGGTTAACTTCTTGAATCTTGAGCTAGCTAAAATTTCTCTTTCTTTTTCTTCCACCAGTCCAGAAAATCAAAGATTAGAAGTCAGTGTTAAGCACGACAACAGAGGGAAAAGCAGCAGCGATTAGCTTTCTCAAAGAGTTTGAAAAAATCCAAGCCCTTAATCTTGTGCTTTGTCCCCAAGTTTCATCATCAACCATTGATTTATAGTAGAGTAAGATAGCCACCACTTTCTTCAACTTACTCTAAATAGTGGTGCAAAGGGAAGGAAAAAACATCAAGCAATTGACTTGCATGTAAATAGAAATAAATTGCCTTTAACTTCTAATTGTATTTTGATTAGACATTGCTTCCTAGTTTTACTTTTCCTTCCTTCCACTATGGTGTTAGAATAAAAAAAGTGAATTTCTCTTTCTTGTCTAAGCATTGCCCGAAATGAACATTAGCAGAAGTTTAGGGTTGCTTTCGTTTTGCTTGAACGGTAGTGGGTTGGGTTATAGATTCAATTTCCTTCAGCAGCCTTGGAAATACTTGATCTTTCTAGTTGGGCTCCTTGGCTTCATTAATTGGGCTGCATTATGAATCATGGGTCTGCAACACTAAACAACTTCATCAAAACACACTTGGGTTATCAACCTAAATAACTATGTTTATCATTGCCCAAATGCTATTATTTGTTTGCTAAATTCAATAATCTTCTCCTTGATAATAAACATCATTAATCATGAAAATAAAGAGAATGAATTACAAAGTTTGGATTAGAAATTTTCCTTTGATGATACTATTTCAGATGTGATCAGCTCTCCTTTACTTTCATAAAAGTAGCTCCCCCTTAATGTGGGCTTTTCAACCAACAACTCTTATATCACATTGGCATACATGCCAAAAGTTATTGAGCACGATCAACTCAGCAACAAGTCAGAACAATTAAGCATCAATGTTTTTTAATCAAAACAGCATATGTTCTCAAGTCATAATAATTTATTTTCCAGCAAACAGAATATTATGAACAAAACAATTAATCATTAAAATATCAAATTCATCAGAGCATGAGAATCATCAAAAACATAAACAATTAATTATCAAAACATCTAACACAACAAATTTATCAAGTTAAGATAATAACTAAAGCATCCAAAACATGCAGTTTTTACATTTTTCACATTCAACAATTCAATTCATATTTAACTAGTCCCCCTTTTGTCATCAAGGGAGGAAAGTAAAACCAGTCTAGACCTGTAAGAGATGAATAAGTTAAAGACAGAATAGTAAAATAAGTTGCATATGTCTAGTTAGTTAGATACAGTCATCCAGAAAGTAATAAAATAGTGTCTAAAATCCAATAGTCACTTAAAAGTAAATGCAACAAAATTAAAATTCTTCATCATGAGACATCCTTAGGCATTCGAGCCTTCATCCTCAATGTCCAGTGGCTTTTCTTAATCAGTGACCATAGTGTCATCTTCATGAATATTGTCCACATATTTCAGGAGAACCGCCACTCTATCTCTTGACTTGTGCAATGCATTTTCATTTCGAACGGCCATCTTTCTCTCTTGTTGGCTTGCGGAAATAAGGTGATCAGAGAGATTCACAAACTTCTGTAGAACATCCTTAACAACTCCATACAAAAGTGATTTATTTCCAGTAGAGTTAGATATCCTAGTGGTGGAAGGAAGAGGAATGTCATCAAGCTCTTTCTTATCATCATCAAAGGCCATTCTTTCAGATCGTGTAGGTATTTTCTTTTGTTGTTTCACTATACCACCCCCTTTTAGGTAAGAATTTTGATTTTCAAATGTCTTATTGGTTAGGTCAACACCAAAGAATTCAAAAATGCAGGTTAGAAACATGCCATAAGGAAGTGACACATTTTTATCACTCCTTATACAATCATACATATGCCTCATCATTAAATAAGTAAAAGAAATTTTAATTTTCATAATGATAGCATACAACACCATTGTGTCACAAAGTAAAAGCATTTGATATGAACTGCTTTAAGGGAGGATTTATGTGATTTACAATGCGATGAAGCTGTGCATAGACAGGACCTAGAGCCTTATGATTAGGAGTAAGACCATCAATGAGAGAGATATTTTCACAAACAGAGGCAAGGACTTCTTAGTAGGTAACACTTAAACCTTCATCTTATTTTCTTGAAGTATAAGCATTAACATCAACATCCGAGTATCCTAGGACATCACTAATAGTTTTGATGTTCAGATTTAACTCACATCCTTTGACATAAGAGTGAACATCTTCATCGTGATAGGTCATGTTGGCATAAAACTCACGGACAAGATCAGGATAAATAGGGATTTTGATTTTGAAAAGATGATTCCAGTCCAAAAAAGTTATGTTTTTCACAAAGGTAATACATTTCTTTTCCAAAGCAAGTAAATCAGCAAGATACGTAGGGTACAAGGATTGGTGAACAAAAACTTGTCTATAAAACTCATAATTCATGGTAAAAGAGAAACAGTGACGGTTGAAGTAAAAATGAGAGGTAGCAAAATGAGATTTGAAAGCGAAAGGGTTAACATTTTAAGGTAGCAAAATGAGATTTGAAAGCGAAAGGGTCAAAAGTGCGAGAAGGTGAGGGAGAAGGAGATGGTGAATAGGAATGAGATGGAACGTGAGTGTGAGGTTGAGCACGAGAGCTTTTAGGGATTATGGGAAGTTAATGAGAGGACATGCCTCTACAAGTTGCAGTTTTCTTTCTCATTTTAATGACACAAGGAAGTTGCAATTTTTTCAAGAAAATTGAATGATGAGAATGAAAAATGAAGAGGCATGCAAGGTATATGAAGAATGATGGTTATGCAATTGTAACAAGTTAAAGTTTTCTTGGAAAAGTGGAAGTTCGAAACCCTATGAGTACTTGATTTGAAAAGATTTAACCTTTGGTTGAAAGAATTTTATTAAAATAAAATATTAAGTGTAGAAAAGACAAACGACATGAAAAAGGTTTTCAATGTATGACAAAATCAATGAGGCCACTTACACATAAGGACCACTTGATATCTAAAGAAAACACAAAGGATCACTTGATATCTAAAGAAAATGGTTGGCCCACTTGAAATCCAGTCAAAACTAAAGACCAGATACAATGTTCCATTGATGAAAGCTCTTCACTTGTCCAGAAATATCTCATCCTGCTCTGAGAGAAAAAAATTCAAACAACACATTGGCAAAGTTAAAACAAAAATTCAGAACTAAGTATGCCTAGATTTGTTCTTAATTTATAGAACCTATCTTCAGCCAAGGGTTTAATGAATATATCAGCCAATTGTTCCTATGATTTAAAAAATTGAATGTTTATGTTCCCTTTTTGAACATGTTCCTTTATTGAGTGAAATCTTACTTCAATATGTTTTGTTCTTGAGTGCATAACAATATTTTTGGAAATATTAATAGCACTCATGTTATCACACAACAAGAGAATATTATCTGAATTTAATTTGTAATCAACTAACTGAGTTTTCAACCATAATAATTGAGAACATCAAAATGAAGCAACAATATCAATATTATGTTATTATTTAGTTTTATTTGACAAAGGACGGTCACTTGATATTGGGCCTAAAAAATTGTAAAAGCTCGACTTTACTAATGTCATTTACATTAGTAATTTACCCAATTCTTATTTTAATTAAGTACCACCACTTGAGATAATTAATTGAGTTTTTACCAAGCCTAATTACCTTCCAAGATATTTAAAAATTAACCTCGCTGGCTCAGCGGTTTAAAATTGTGACATGCAGTACTTAATGTGCCACGTGTTACGACGCATGCATCATTCCCTTTGATTAAGTGACACTTGGTCACTAATCAAGTGATATAAAAAGCAAAAATTCTCTCTCTTTCCTCAAGAGCAGCCGAGGCATGCATGGGAGAAAATGGGAGGATTTTGTTGATTTTCAGACTTTCCGAGCTTGATTTCTTGAGATCCGTGACCCCTACAAAAATTCTAATCCAATAGAAGTGACCGTATCTTCCTCCTCTTCATGGTGACATGTGTTTTGTTCGGTAAAATCACGAAGTAGAGTTGCCCCTACCAAGAACTAGTTCGGCCGAACCAAAGGAGGGGAAGAACAAAGTTTTCGACGTTTTTGCTCTGTTTGACCGATCAGAAACCTCCTCCGGTATCTTGTATGTGTTTCGTGCTTCATAGAGATAGGGTTTGACTCTTTAATCAATTAAAATTATGAATTAATTGATATATATGGTTAGATTGTTGTTGTTGTTCAAATCTGTGATTGTTGGCTATTGAAATTTTAGCTGAATTACTGCTGGAATTGCTGTTGTGATTTCAGCCATGTTGAGGAATTAAGAACTGAGATGTTGTTGTTGAATAATTGATTGAAATATGAGTTATATAATAGTATGTAACCGAGTTTTGTCGGTCGAATTTTGATTTTGGATTAATTATAAGTAAGTGAATATTTTGAACGGAGGTTCCGAATAAAAAGGAGCAGAGGTGTGGCCTTTGAGAAATATTTAATGAATAAAAATCATTTCTTTATAAATATATGATTTTTATTGAAATTAATTGAGTTTGGATTTTGAAAAAAAATAATTGATTTGTAATAAAAGGTTTAAAGTGGAAGACGACTTTGGAAAAAATATGAATCTAATTAAACGAAAAAGGTTTTATCTTAAAAACGGAATAACTGGGCCCAATTTATTTATTTTAATAAAGTTTTGGGTATTTGAAAATTAGTAACATATTATTTTTGAATAATTTAAAAAGTAACCTGTGAAGACTGTGTCTCTTTTATAAAAGTTTAGAGTTATTTAGAGTAATCTTAAATTATGTCAATTTAATTAAAGTAACTTGCAGAATATGCGATTTTTTCAAAGTTTAAGCATATTTATGTATTTTAGTTCAATGGGCATATTTTTTTTAAATATTTATATAATCTAAGCATAATTCTGAGATATTTGAAAAAGCAATTCTAAAGTTAAATCTTATGACTTGCTCTGTTTTGTTGATCATTTTAGAGAAATTGTTGAATCTTGGAAAAAGAATTATTATATCTTGAAAGGTATTTGATTATGTGATGAGATAATTACATTTTAAAGTGCTACACCAATGACTCTTCTTGTCATCGATTTATCCGGCGATGCCGAAGAGAGCTACAAGCGCTATTTCCGAAGAGTATGACATATCATTTTAATCGTGAGAGCGGTACGGACACTATATCCCAATAGCGTGTGGGTACTATAACCCAAAAGTGTATCGGGCACTATACCCCGAAGTGATGGTAACGAGAGACATCGTTTGTAAGGATGTAATGTCGGGTGTGGGTCAAAAACTGACAAATGAGCTCATTACCTGTACTAGGACTAGACATGTATCATACTTATTTGTGCATATCTCTTGTGTCTTTTGAATTCATTCTTGTGGTTGTATGTTATGTTGCAATTTACTTTTGTTTGTTGTTTGCATATGTTCTTTTGTTGTGGTCGATTTGATCTGGGACACGTGGCCGTCATATAAAAGCAAATTAACTTGTTTCACCCTGACCCTACTGAGAACTCTCCAGTGTTTACCCCTATCTTCTTACCACCTTCAGATGGAAACGGGTGTCATCTTCTATGAACTCGAGCAGCCTTATGTGTACGAGGATCCTGTCCTTCACAGTTTCTATGTGATGGCCGCGGAGCCTCGATTCGTAAGTACATAGTTAAAGATCATTCCTTTTAGCACTTGTTAGCTTTACCTTTCTTTGATTCTCATGCACCGTATGCTTTTCCGCTGTCATGGTTACATCTCGATTCTATTCATTATCCTTTTGATCACATGCATGGAGGTCCTGTTCTAGCACAGCATGTTGGTTAGGCGGTGCCTTAGCCTGGCCCCATCGACGATGACTACATCCTTGAGTCTCCTCTAGTAGGTTTGGATATGTCGATAGAGTCTCTTTCTACTTGCTCCTCTGACCCTTTCACCATAGAGCCTACCGGGACTTCCGCCGCAGGTTCTGGTATGCCCTCAATAGTTGAGTAGATTTTTCCTAGTGGTACAGCTTCCGTAAGCGACCGCAGTGATGCTAGTCCCCAGAGTACACTAGAGGTTATCGTTATTTCTGACGACGAGGACATTGAGGAAATAGAGATTGTCGATTTGACTTCTGAGAATGATGAGGATCCCAAGATGGATACAGAGATCGTGGACTTGACTTCTGACAACGATTAGGTAGCGATATCAGCATCTTCTTTTAGTAGTGTTCCAGTTTAGTGTTTCTCTTGTTTTAGACTCTCACTTTTATTTTTTGAGAGATCAATTTAGAAGACTAGGCTAGTCTAGGTGTCAGATTAGGGGCTTTCTATATGGGCTAGACCCCGAAGATGTTTTGAGTTATATATATGTACATAACTGTGAGGGAGTAACTAACTTTTCATCTTTTGGGTACTGTATGTATATATATTATAGTATATTATCCTATTTGTGTATGTATCTGTTTATCTTTAGGTTGCGGAATCTCACGTTCCTTCTTATTTGCAATTTTCTTTAAGAAAGATTTTTCTTAAAAATTGAGTTCCGTTAACCTGATTACATGCTTGATATTATTAATAACAGTGTCAGAGTAGTTTCAAGTTGGTAACATTCAATGTTTTGGCATGAGCATGCCATACTGAAAATTGGATCATTACACTTTGCACAAGTCTCTCGATCTTCATAAAGCAAATATTTTTTATCTTGTTATCATATAGTCAAACTTCTATAGAAAAGGGGTAAATGAAAAGTGTTAGAAAAAGATACTTTAAATGAGTAGTATGAAATTAAGAAGACAACATACATGTATTTGAATTGTTAATATTGATGTAAGAATACTCTTATCACAACCTTTTCCCATAGACATCTTCTTTAGTTCGTATATAATATCATCCGAGCAATAAGCCCAATGGTTCTGCCTCACATACTCTAGTTTTCCCATATTATTTGATGTTAGCAAGGCCACAAACAGCCTCCTAATATAACAGGAAGAAGCCCATACACTTGCCTCTTTTAATGCATCAATAAATTCTTTGTCATCCTGTAAAAGTCTAAGCACATAGCAAGCCTCTTTGTACGTATTATGTACAATACCATCAACGGTTCTTATATCCTCAAATGAATTGCAACCTTTTTATAGATTTAGTAGCAACCTTAAATAATATTCTTCTCCATGTCCCTGAGGCATATGTGACAGTCGACCAATGACATGGCCCTGCTTCCATAATCTCCATTGATTCCTCTGTTTGTCCTAAACAAAGTAGGAAGGAAATTCAGCATAAGTAAGAGTCTGTGCAAACTTAGATTCTTTATTTGCAGCCATCCAACCTATAAACATGCTTACGTTTTGTTTAGCAGTCTGTACAACCTTATCAAGTGTATCACTATCTTGATATAGTACTAACTATTGACTGGAAGATGAAATAGAAGTCTAATGACGTTCGGTTCCTTGTACTAAATTTCAAAACCAAATATCTCTAAGCAGCTTAACAAGCAAAGATGTACCTACAATCATAATAACTTTATATCTCATCTACTTGTACAATTGAACTAGATCCGTCATCAACCTTGAAAAAAGACACTGTAACACGGTCGTTGCCCTTATGAACATACTTAAATAGATACTTAATGGCAGCCGACTGACAGGAGTACTCAACATTAATATGACAACCATATTTTGCTAGTAACTTTGGAATATAGGACACTATAAACCAATTGTCAAGACAAATATTTTTCTTCAAGATTATTTGATTATTGTCAAGTCTCATATATTTGAGAACTCTTGCTTCATCTATCATGGTTTTATCTCTTAGACTCATGGAGAAGAATTTGGAGCATTTTCCATTCACCATACATGGACACTTTGGATTAAGCACACCACATGGACCATGAACCATGAATCTCTCAACCAAAGAATATAGCATTGGGTTTTGAGACTGATCAGGTATATCTGCAGAGATATGAGAATCAATGACTTGTGAATTACGTGACTTTTCATCCAGATGTAAAAAGTGCAATATGTGGCAGTGTGGAAGTATCCTCTTCTGAAATTCGACGGTAGAAACTATTGAAACAAAACAAAAAAGACAGAAAAAGTGAAAATTCAATAAATTGTACCAAAAAATAAAAAGAAAAAAGTAAATGACATAGGGTCAAAAGAGCTTCGACTCTCAACCTGGAGCACGTGGTGGCTAGCCACTGCTTCCTTTCAGGGAAACTCTCATCTCCAACAGTGGAAGTGCGACATTCACAATTCATTCAACAGCATATATGCATTTATACTTAGCCATAATCATGGCTCCGCCGTAACACGGCAATAATCTAGCCATCCGGCTCACGGTTAAATCCATAACCAGCCAATTCATTAACAGTTACAGCCCTTCGGCCCATGGCATAACAAGCACTTCCACCGCCATCCTCCGCATCTCGTATAATCATCTTTGATCCTTATTGATCATTCATTTTTCCCTTGCTTCACTCGCAAGCTACCAGATTCTACAGCCCCTTTTATCATAGCTAGGCATATCATAATGATTTATGACATTAGTGGTGAGATCGGAGGTTTCGAAGTATGAAATTTGGCTTTTAAAACTCAAAAATCAACTTTGGGATGAAAACAGGGCCACGCGTACGCGCACTCCACGCGCACGTGTGCATGGCCACAAAACTCATCGACGCGTATGCGTCATGCACACTAACGCGTGGATTGAAAAATAGCCAAGTGACCCGCACGCGTCAGCCACGCGTACGTGTGGGTACTCCCGTGCCCCAGGAACAAATCTGGCACAGTTCTGGCACAACTCCCTGGAAAATGGCTGGACATTAGGTGCATCACATCGACGCGCCCGCGCACACCATGCGCACGCGTGGATGGCACTTTCTAGAAGAACGGCGCGTACGTGCCAAGTACGCCTACGCGTGGGGGTCATTCTGCTAAAATTTTTCTAAGTTCAAAGCTGCAGAATTCACAAATTCAACCCCCAATCTTCCAACGGACATAACTTTCTCATTTTAAATCGTTTTTCACCTATTCTTCGAACGGCATGGACATCTCGGATCCAATTTCATTTATAAATGGATTTGGCACAAAACAGAGATCTGTAGTCCAAGTTATGTCCCACCAAAGTATGCCCAAAACCATGTTTTTCATACAAAACCATAAAGTGCCATTTTCAAAACAAGCCATTTTCAACTCTTTTCAAAATCAATCAAAACATGCCAATTTCATCCCTTTTCTTTGAAATCAATCAAAATATATCAAATTCAACATCAAGCCTCCTCAACTCGCACATTGACACTTTACCACAATTCACAAAATTACCATCCCATCATTTTAACCCACTTCACCCAAGTGGCTCAAACTCAAACACATTGACATATCATATACTCTTCCTCATGCCAATTTTCAATAACACCAATTCCATTAAATCATCATTGTACACAATTAATATCATACTCACCATCAACATGGTTTCACCCACAATTCAACCATAATCAATCATCAAGCATATATCACAACATGCATATTCCTCATACATCATACCATCAAGGCATCAATAATCATCATCACATATATGACCACATCATAAATATCAACCATTCAACAACATCAGACCATACCTTAGCCGATTTCCAAAGCTCAACTGGAGCACTTCCAAACCACTTTTTCCTCAAGCTCTCAAGGCCTCAACACTTCCAAGAATAGATTTTTCACCACCAAATCCCTTTTCAAGCTTTTCAATATCACTAATCAAGCTCCAATATTCACACATACACAACCTAAGCCACAATCATCATACCCATACACAACATCTCAATACCCAAACATCATAGAACAACAAATTATACTAGGGTTGAGAATCTTACCATACCCAAGGTCCAAGGAGACAAGATTAACCTTCTCCTCCAAGAGAGTTGGGTCCTATAACATCAAAGAGTCCAAAATCTCAACATTTTTGCTCATGAACTCGAAATCAAAGCTGGAAATTCGAAGAGAAAAACGTGGCTTACCTCAAGATTAATTGTATGAGTTTTGTAGAGCTCTCCGCGATGAACGCGTGGCCGCAAACGGTGCAATAATTGGAGCTCTAGATCAAAAGTTATGGTAATTTGAAGATCAAGGGAGAGATAGAACTTGAGAGAGTGTTCTTCCCCCCTCCATCTCAATTTTCAGCGTGTGAGTGTATAATGAGGAGAGATTTTGGGTCCGGTTGGTCCGGTTTGGCCCGTTCGGTCCAATCTTGGTCCGAATTCTATAAAATTGGCACCGAAATTCTCGTCTCAATCTCCTCTATCACATTTAGCCATAAAAATCACATTTTAGGCTTTCTAAAATAAATTCTCATTTATGGGTTAATTAGCCGTTAATTAACTGGGTTTTACATTTTACCCACCTAATTGGGAATTTTGCCCACAAAATTCAAATGCAATTACCTGAGAATAAGTGCGGATAATCCGTTCGCATCTCCGACTCAAGTTCCCAAGTGTGTTCCTCAACACCGCCTCGACTCCATGCCACTTTGACTAATGAAACTTCTTTTCCACGCAACCGTTTGATACTAGTGTCATCAATTCTGACCAGAGCCACTGGAAGCGTCAGATCTTCTCTTAACTGAACCGATTCTAGTTCTAACATATGGCTAGCATCAGAAGTGTATTTCCGAAGCTGCGACATGTAAAACACGTCGTGCAAATTCGAAAGATGAGGTGGTAGAGCCATCCGATACGCCACTGGTCCAACCCTCTCCAGGATTTGAAATGGACCAATGTATCAAGGATTCAATTTCTTTGCTTTAATCGCCCTACCTACTCCCGTGGTCGGAGTAACCTTAAGGAAGACATGGTCTCCTTCCTCAAATTCCAAGGGCTTTCGCCTCTAATCGGCGTAACTCTTTTGACGACTCTATGCCGTAAGCATCCTATCTTGGATTTTCTTGACTTGTTCAGTGGTCTCAGCTATCATTTCCAGCCCCAACAAGCCTTTCTCTCCAGCTTCATACCAACATAGTGGAGATTGACATTTCCTCCCATACAAGGCCTCATACGGAGCCATTCCGATGCTCGCATGGTAACTATTATTATATGTAAACTCCACTAATGGCATATACCGATCCCAACTCGCCGGTTGGTCCAAAACACAAGCTCTCAACATATCCTCTAGTGTTTGGATCGTCCTCTCGGATTGACCATCTATTTGAGGATGGTAAGCCGTGCTCAAGCTTAGTCGGGTTCCAAAAGCTTTCTGAAATGCACCCCAAAACCTTGAAGTGAAACGAGGATCTTTATTAGAGATTATAGTAGCAGGCACACCATGAAGTCTCACAATCTCCTTTATGTATAACCGTGCTAGCTCCTCAAGGGTGTAAGTCATACGAATGGGTAAAAAGTGAGCTGACTTCGTCAGTCGGTCCACAATCACCCAGATAGCATCAAAACCAGCCCTAGTCCTTGGCAATCCTGTCACAAAGTCCATTGCAATACTTTCCCACTTCCAATGTGGAATCTCTAGAGGTTGCAACATCCCGGCAGGTGTTTGATGTTCAATCTTTACCTTTTGACAAGTTAAGCACCTTGAAACATATTCCGCCACATCATTTTTCATACCCGGCCACCAAAACATCGCTTTTAAATCATGGTACATCTTAGTACTTCCTGGGTGAATGGAGAATCCACTTTTGTGTGCCTCCTTTAAGATATCCTGCCTCAAAGTGCCAACATACCGCACAATGATTCTACCCTTGAATCTCCATAACCCATCTTTTTCTTCCGACACTCTCCACTGTTTTCCTTGCTCAATGACCGGTAACACCTTCGACAATGCGCCATCATTTTCATGAGCCTTTAGGAGTTCGGACTTAAAATCACTTGAGATTTCTAATCGGCTCAAACACAAAGTTCCGGATACTTCTCGAGCACCAATTTTCAGACTCTCGAATCCTTTGAGTAACTTCTCCTCTTGAAGCATCATCCAAGCCGCATATAACGACTTCCAACTTAACGCATCCACCACTACGTTCGTCAATCCAAAAGACATCATAGTGTATTCGTAATGACCGTAACGAGTCCTGAAAGCAGTCTTAGGGATATCCTCACCCCTCACCCTTATCTGGTGATAATCGGATCGCAAATCAATCTTGGAGAAAACTCCAGCTCTTTGTAACTGATCCATGAGATCATCAATTCTCGGCAATGGGTACGTATTCTTTATTGTGACCTTGTTCAGCTGCCTGTAGTCCACACAGAGTCGCATACTCCCATCTTTCTTCTTTACCAGTAGCACTGGCGCACCCCACGGAGAGACACTTGGTCGTATAAAATTCTTACCTAATAAATCCTCTAATTGAGACTTTAGCTCGTCCATCTCTAACGGTGACATCCTATAAGGAGCACTTGAGATTGGTCCCGCCCCAGGCACCAATTCAATAGCAAACTCAACCTCTTGGTTAGGTGGAAACTCATCAATATCATTGGGAAACACTTCCGGAAACTCACATACAATCAGAATCTGCTCCAACCTTTGATCATCACCCGAAACACCCGCGGTTAACAACAGGATACCCTGACATTCGGTTCCGGAACAGTTTACCATTATCGAATTCAAGTAATAATTATTCACCACGACTGGCCCTTCTGTATCTTCCGGCATAAAGTACACCGACTTTGTAGAACAATCAAGCAGGACATGGTTCTCAGATAACCAGTCCATTCCCAAGATAAGATCAAGACCGATCATCGGTAAGCAGATTAAATTATGGACAAAATCACGCTGCTTGAACCTAAATGAAACATTTGGGCATCCTAGCCTAGTTACCATGGCTTTATGGGTAGCATTATACACTTTTAGGTCATAACCTAAGGTTACAATCTTCAATCTTAACTCATGGGCTTTCTCAAATGCAATGAATGAATGCGATGTTCCCGAATCAAATAAAGCATTTAAAGTTTGACCAGCCATTTCACAGTTACCTCGAATGAGTGTCTCGGATCCCTCGGCACATATAGCTGAGGTGGTGATCACCCGACCAGTCTGTTGTGCTTTCCCAGCACCTTGTTTCTGCTTCTCCGGACAGCTTGCGGCTTTATGCCCTGCCTTTCCACAATTGTAGTACAAACCCCATCCGGCCTTGCATGGTGCTCCCGGATGGTGACTCCCACACCTAGTACAAGCTTAATCATTCTGAGGCTGCTTCCCAAACCTTTTCCCTTGGTAGTTGTTGTTGTTGGGCCTCCTGGAAGAGCCTTCCCTCTTGAAGGGCAAACCTCTAGGTGTAAAGCTCTTCCCTTGGTTTTGTGGGAATGAACCTTTGTGACTCCCTCTCTCAGCAGCTGCCTTCTTCACACACTCCTCAGCAACTTTGTACTTGTTCACCAACTCGGAGAAAGTTCTAATCTACATTGGTCCTACTGAACTGAAGATATCACTCCGGAGTTCTCCTTCATACTTAACACACTTCCATTCCTCATATTCCACCGGAGTCCCTTGACACATATGAGAGAACCTGAGCAGCTCTTCAAACTTGTCAGTATACTCAGATACGGACATGATACCCTGTTTCAGCTGCAGTAACTCAAGTTCCTTAGCCGTCCTGGCAGAAGTCGGAAAGTACTTCTTATAGAACTCCTCTTGGAAGACATTCCAGGTGATATAGTCATCACCCTGCTGCAGAAGACATCGGATACCTTGCCACCAATGCGACGCTTCACCGGTGAGCATATAGGTAGCAAACTCGACACGCTGTCCGTCAGGTACCACTTGTGCTTGCAGTGCTCGCTCTATAGCCTGAAACCATGTATCGGCTTTAGTCGGGCTAGTAGTTCCCTTGAACTTGGGTGGATTAACCTTCAAGAAGTTTGCCAGTGTCATCGGGCCCTAAGCTCCACCTCTATCATTGTCATGGTTGTTCATCTGTTGGCCAAGAGCCTCAGTAGTGGCTTGCATAGCAGCAGCCATATTCTCCAACGCCGTCATAAAGTTCACCGGGTCATTAGGGTTAATCTCCGGCGCACGAACATTAGTACGACCTCTACCACGGCCTCTACCGCGTCCACGAGGCGCCATCTGGTCCCTATACACACCCAACAATCGATATTAAGTTGATCAGTCTCAATATCGGAAATCTAGTGCTTCAAAGTCCCAAATGCATGCTTATGAACGTTTATGCCAATTATATCAAGCAGATATACTAATAGCACATAACACACATACAGAGAATGCACAGAAGCATAGTCAGTCTGTCCCTCAGGCTCTACAAGAACGAACTACTCTGATACCATAATGTAACACCCTACCATACAGAGTCTTATGCTTAAGTCATAATTCAGAGATGGCAAGGTATTATGACCTCTAAATTATAAAAATTTAGTACATATAGTAGTATGAATGATTGATTATAACTAGGAGCCTTTGTATAAAAAAAGGGGTAAACCAAAAAAATCGCAACTCAAAAGCGCAACACACCGATCGATAACGTAACGAACAAGGATAAGGCAACACAAGATTATAAATATACAAGGGAGTGTCAAAAATAGGAATATCAAGACTCAAAATCCGGTTGCGAAGATAACCGGTCCGAGCATAGCAATATATACATATGATAAAATAAGGAAAACCCCAAAGGAAATCCAAAGGGACACAAATACAGAAAACTATTCTCCAAAATCTCCTATAAGAGAAGTCATCATAGTTTGTATTATTCAATGGAGATAAAAGTATCTAAGCAAAACATATAAACCAAAACAGAGTCCCGAGAATAAAGGATCTTCGCTAATCCAGAAGTCTCCAGTATGCCTCAGCGAGAAGCCTCACGTCCTGCATCTGAAAACCACAAAATCCACATGGGTGAGAACCAGAGGTTCCCAGCATGGTAACAGCTTCCACATATATAATACATAATAATAGAGGAAAGCCAAAGGCAATCTTAGAACTCCCTCCAGATAATTCAAGCTTATAAACACGCTAAACCATAAAGAGCATCTGACTAAAGATTCTTCAGTCTAACTAATACTTCCCTTTCCAATTCCTTTAGACCTCCCAACCACCAGCAGGAGTATAATATAGCAAACACATTTATTTCAAACAAGAGATATACAAATAGGAACAGATAAGGCATTTAGACAATTAGCAAGTAATATGCAGTCAAATAAGCAGTCTCAAATAAATCACATAGTAAGCATATGATGAATGCCTGTCCCTAATGGCTGATGATATCATCTGTCGGTTATAGAGCCAACCCGACAAGTCCTTGTAGCTAACCATTGGACTGTCCCTCTGTCGCGCATCCCTAACTCGAGTTATACTCATCATAAACTTGATCATAATCATGATCTATATCCATCACCTTCACTGGTGAATATTTACGGGGGTGAGCTCATCCGGGGCTTTCACAGTGCCCGGCTACCCTTACGACATAGGGTCAAAAGAGTTTCGAGTATCAACCTGGAGCACGTGGTGGCTAGCCACTGCTTCCTTCCAGGGAAACTCTCATCTCCAACAGTGGAAGTGCGACATTCACAATTCATTCAACAGCATATATGCATTTATACTTAGCCATAATCATGGCTCCGCCGTAACACGGCAATAATCTAGCCATCCGCCTCACGGTTAAATCCATAACCAGCCAATTCATTAACAATTACGGCCCTTCGGCCCATGACATAACAAGTACTTCCACCGCCATCCTCCGCATCTCGCATAATCATCTTTGATCCGTATTGATCATTCATTTTTCCCTTACTTCACTCACAAGCTACCAGATTATATAGCCCTATTTATCATAGCTAGGCATATCATAATGATTTAAGACATAAGTGGTGAGATCGGAGGCTTCGAAGTATGAAATTTGGCTTTTAAAACTCAAAAATCAACTTTGGGATGAAGACAGGGCCACGCGTACGCGCACTCCACGCGCACGCGTGGATGGCCACAAAACTCATCGGTGCGTATGCATCATGCACGCTAACGCGTGGATTGAAAAATAGCCAAGCGACGCGCACGCGTCAGCCACGTGTACGCGTGGGTACTCTCGTGCCCCAGGCACAAATCTGGCACAACTCTCTGGAAAATGGCTGGGCATTGGGTGCAGCACATCGGCGCGCCCGCGCACACCATGCGTACACGTGGATGGCGCTTTCTAGAAGAACGGCGTGTACGCGCCAAGTATGCCTACGCGCGGGGTGTCATTCTGCTAAAAATTTTCTAAGTTCAAAGCTGCAGAATTCACAGATTCAACCCCCAATCTTCCAACGGACATAACATTCTCATTTTAAATCGTTTTTCACCCGTTCTTCGAACGGCATGGACATCTCGGATCCAATTTTATTTCTAAACAGATTTGGCACAAAACATAGATCTGTAGTCTAAGTTATGTCCCACCAAAGTATGCCCAAAACCATGTTTTTCATACAAAACCACAAAGTGCCATTTTCAAACCAAGCCATTTTCAACTCTTTTCAAAATCAATCAAAACATGCCAATTTCATCCCTTTTCTTTGAAATCAATCAAAATATATCAAATTCAACATCAAGCCTCCTCAACTCACACATTGACACTTTACCATAATTCACAAAATCACCATCCCATCATTTTAACCCACTTCACCCAAGTGGCTCAAACTCAAACACATTGACATATAATATACTCTTCCTCATGCCAATTTTCAACAACACCAATTCCATTAAATCATCATTGTACACAATCAGTAGCATACTCACCATTAACATGGTTCTACCCACAATTCAACCATAATCAATCATCAAGCATATATCACAACATGCATATTTCTCATACATCATACTATCAAGGAATCAATAATCATCATCACATATATGACCACATCATATATTTCAACCATTCAACAACATCAACAATTCAATGCCTATCTTAGGGCCTCTAGCCTAAGTATTTCCTACCACATTACATATTAGATACGGGAAACCGAGACCATACCTTAGCCGATTTCCCAAGCTCAACCGGAGCACTTCCAAACCACTTTTTCCTCAAGCTCTCAAGGCCTCAACACTTCCAAGAACATATTTTTCACCACCAAATCCCTTTTCAAGCTTTTCAATATCACTAATCAAGCTCCAATATTCACACATACACAACATAAGCCACAATCATCATACCCATACACAACCTCTCAATACCCAAACATCATAGAACAACAAATTACACTAGGGTTGAGAATCTTACCACACCCAAGGTCTAAGGAGACAAGATTAACCTTCTCCTCCAAGAGAGTTGGGTCCTATAACATCAAAGAGCCCAAAATCTCAACAGTTTTTCTCATGAACTCGAAATCAAAGCTGGAAATTCGAAGAGCAAAATGTGACTTACCTCAAGATTAATTGTATGCGTTTTGTAGAGCTCTTCGCGGTAAACGCGTGGCTACAAACGGTGCGGCAATCGGAGCTCTAGATCAAAAGTTATGGTAATTTGAAGATCAAGGGAGAGATAGAACTTGAGAGAGTGTTTTTCCCCTCTCTTCTAATTTCAGCGTGTTTGAGTGATAAGTGAGGAAAGAGAATGCTGAAAATTAGGGTTTTAGGGTTTAGTTATGTTGGGCCAAGGGCCCACTTTCGGTCCGATTGGCCTAGTTTGGCCCGTTCAGTCCAATCTTGGTCCGAATTCTATAAAATTGGTACCAAAATTCTCGTCTCAATCTTCTCTATCACATTTAGCCATAAAAATCACATTTTGAACTTTTTAAAATAAATTCTCATTTATGGATTAATTAGCCGTTAATTAACCGGGTTTTACATGTGTGTTTGTGTGTGTGTTAAGATTAATAAAGTAAATACATAACATGCAATAAATAATTGATAAAAAAACTATGATTGTATCAAATATAAAATGTGTCTATATTTTTGCTTAAAATTGTATGTGTATATATATATATATAGATATATTCATTACGAAAAATCAAACTAACAAAAGAGCTTTACACTGGCGAGAGTAGCGGATGAACGAAAATGTTAATCCAATCACTTAACAAATTATGTCCAAATCTATATTATTCAGGAAAATATTATTCTTAAACTGGATATGTATTTGAATATGAGCTTAGTTGTCTTCCTATATTTATTAGATGATCAACTCGTGATGAATAGATTAAGATCAAGATTCAACATAATAAATGAACGAAGAAACAAAACCAAATTTCAAAACTCATTGAGTGTTATAGATGGATGAGAAGCTCAGGAGTAGATAATAGTCTAATCAATTTATGTGAGCAGGAGGTGGAAGAATTAGATTATCATCATCAAGTAGACTAATCACAATGAATATATGCAATATAAAAAAATTTTCATAAAAAAGAGAATCATTAAAAATATATAGCTGTAGAAAAAAAGACTTTCGTGTTAAATATTTATATAGTGACTTTTTCTTTTTGCTAAAAATTGAGGAAGACAGTAAAGTAAAGGACTGATCCAATCCTATCCAGGGAAATTATCATATCTAGTTATAGGTAACCTATAGACTTCTGAAGTATAAAAAAGACCACAATATTAATTACCAATAAATAATATTGGTGTCTATACCTTCAAACTCCAGAAACCCACTCCCTTTATAATGATGATTTATAATTTACTAATAAGTATGACCAAACACTTGATCACCAAATCTTTAAACACTTGTTATTCGAATAGGATAAGCTCATAGATTAGGAAACCATATAAAAAAAGCCACATCGTGCTACCCTAACATGGAATGATATTATTATTATACAATGTAAAACACAAAAAACTATTGGAGTGAAAAAATAGACCCATCTACTCTTAAAACTTTCATATTTGGACAACAAACACACGACAGAGACTTAAAAAAAATTCAACACTACATAAGTGAAGTTTTAGAAACGCCAAGACCTGACGTTAGCCAACCATGTACTTTTGAGTCTTTGACTACGACCATACACAATTTCAATCACTTCAACTTGAATTGTTACACTGGGAAGCCATAAATCTCCAAACATTAATATTTCCTGACGAGTCAATTTTCTGGTATGATTACTTCGTTTTAATTATAACAATTATAACAATGACGCCCAAATCTTAAATCAAACATGACAAATATAATCTAATGATATTTGTCCTCTAAATATACTAAAACGTAATGCCACACTATAAATGACACAACATCATAATTAACTCGATATTAATCTAGGGGCTCACTTCAAAAACAAACCCTAGTAAGTGTCAAGTCAACCCTTCAATGTAATCAATAAGTTGCTAAATCAACTGCACTAAGTAGCATAAATTTAAAAAGCCAGTATCATTAACACGGCTAGTAATTGATCAACTGCTTAGCACAATCACATAATTGGATACTCGATATATGGACGTGTTAAGAATGGCACAAACTCCTTAACCCAACTACAACCATAATTAATTGCAACAAAACTATAGTAATGTAAACAAAAGACATACTACTGAACATAATTATCAACATAATGGACATAATAATCAAAAATGTTATCCCCCACACGACGTTGCATACCCAATTACCTTAAATTATTATAAATTATAACTGCTAATAATAGTGTATTCTAGATTGGGAGACCCATGTATCAGACTATATCCAGCATTCGCTTGTAAGCTGCCATAAGGTGGTAACTAACAACAGATGTCTAGTGAATACCTCTAGAATAACTTACCATACCATTACCCAGATTAATACGATAGAAATGAAGGCTAGACATAGCTGAACCGTATGAAGGTGGAATAGATCAACATCTCGAATAGAATGATTCACTCCAAAGAGATCCATGTCAAAGAAAAGGGTTGGAACCTGAAATAAAAACACCACCCATGTAAAGATATCGTTCCCAACCTAAGTTACTTGATGCCTCACCAATAATACTCACATATCACTTCCAATGTCAAGCGATGATCTCTCAAAGTATAGAAAGCTTATGTTATCGTTCACAGCAACCAAGGAACTACTGTCCACACGAGATCCAGTTTGAAACTCTAATTCACTCCATCTAGAATCATCGATGACGTACCTTAGAACTGAGAATGGTCTCTTTGCATACCGGCCAACACTATTGACCAAGAATATTGCCCCATATTTATTGTGTAAGTATCCGACTGTGTATCAACAATGCTTGGTTTGTGAACAGCATCGCTCCAACCACCGGTGGAAGACTTGAAGATAGATATGTCTTAACTAGCACTATTAACTATTGGTTTACACAAAGATATTATACGAAACTCAGAAACAACGGGCATGTCCACAAAGGAATATGCCGACCAACTCAGAAGGTGGTTAAAATGATATTTCACTGAGCCTGGATCAAACAAACGCACCTTATATGTTGTAAATGGATTCCAGATGACAATTGAACTGGTTAAATCGTCTACACTATACCTTGCACATAACAGCCCGGATTCCAAACCTACAAACAAAAACCACTTCCAAGAAACAGGCTCCACGAAATGAATTTCACTCCTGGTTTTGAGATGTAACATTGCAAGTCGACTGGGATCACATTCCTTCAGAGGGTTGTAAAGATGCATGACCACACCCGGACCACCCCTCAACACATAACATGAGCGCATGTTATTATCCGAGCTCAGTAAAGTTATACCAGTCTCAGGACAGATACCGACCCTTCCCAATGGTTTTCTCATCGCCGATCAGAAATATGTTCAAAATCAATTCATCTGATAGAACAGACAAAGCATCAACGAAGCTGGGAGGATGACTTGTATAGACCACCAAATTATTGCCTGTGATACGACTGGAGATATGTGGGAAATTTTGTGGACATGGCTCCACTATAAAGAAAGAGAAGATTATATAGAAACAGAATATAAGAGTAGCTAATGGAAGATATTTATAAAAGAAAAGACATTCAATTTGTGTTTGGATATAGAATCACAGGATTCAAGGATTTCTTATGAATTTTCTTTCTAATTCATCTAAGTTTTAGATTTGTTAATTGTAGTTTTTAGTTTATAATTTCTTGTTTTGCTACTCTACTTTACTTAGAATCTTTTGTTAGTTTCTCTAGATTGTGCTGAATTTTTATTTTCTTTTAATGAAATGATCTTTTATGTTTCAGTTATGCTTATTTGAGTTGTTATCATTCATTTCTTGCATTGGATAGTTGTAACTTTTACTATTTCTTGCAATTTATGAACTTTTATATTTATACACACTAATTGTTTGAGAAAATGCCTCATTTAAATAGAGAATAGATTTTGCATTTTTGACTTGGGTTGAGAAATTGGATGACTAGTGCACAAAATTGTGATCTCTAATAATGGCATTCAACTTTGTGTGCGCATCTACTAACTCAACACTTTCTTCACAACTTCGCACAACTAACCAGCAAGTGCACTAGGTCGTCCAAGTAATAAACCTTACGTGAGTAAGGGTTGATCCCACAGAGATTGTTGGTGTGAAGCAAGCTATGGTCATCTTGTAAATCTCAGTTAGGCGGATAATAAATGGTTATGGAGTTTTCGAATAATAATAATAAATAAACAGAAAATAAAGATAGAAATATTTATGTAAATCATTGGTGAGAATTTCAAATAAGTATATGGAGATGCTTTGTCCCTGTTGAATCTCTGCTTTCCTACTGCCTTCCTTCAATCCTTCTTACTCCTTTCCATGGCAAGCTGTATGTAGGGCATCACCGTTGTCAATGGCTACATTCCATCCTCTCAGTGAAAAAGGTCCAAATGCTCTTGTCACAGCATGGCTAATCATCTGTCGGTTCTCGATCATGCCGAAATAGAATCCATCGATTCTTTTACGTTTGTCATCACGCCCAACAATCACGAGTTTGAAGCTCGTCACAGTCATTCAATCCTTGAATCCTACTCGGAATATCACAGACAAGATTTAGACTTTCCGGATTCTCATAAATGCCGCCAACAATTCTAGCTTATACCACGAAGATTCTGATCAAGGAATCCAAGAGATATGCGCTCGTTCTAAGGTAGAACGGAAGTGGTTGTCAGTCACGCGTTCATAGGTGAGAATGATGATGAATGTCACTGATCATCACATTCGTCATGGTGAAGTGCAACGAATATCTCAGAACAAGAATAAACTAAATTGAATAGAAAATAGTAGTAATTGCATTGAAACTCGAGGTACAGCAGAGCTCCACACCCTTAATCTATGGTGTGTAGAAACTCCACTGTTGAAAATACATAAGTGATGATGGTCCAGGCATGGCCAAATGGCCAGCCCCCAAAATGTGATATGAATTCAAAAATAGGGAGAAGGACCTGGTCTAAGGACTAGGCGTCCAAAGATGTGGTCAAAAAGACACCAGTACAATAGTAAAAAGTTCTATTTATACTAGACTAGCTACTAGGGTTTAGAGAAGTAAGTAATTAATGCAGAAATCCACTTCCGGGGCCCACTTGGTGTGTGATTGGGCTGAGCTTGAGCTTTAAACGTGTAGAGACTTCTGTTGGAGTTGAACGCCAAGTTGTAACGTGTTTTTGGCGTTCAACTCTGGTTCGTGACGTGTTTCTGGCGTTTGACTCCATAATGCAACATGGAACTAGCGTTGAGCACCAGTTTGCGTCATCTAATATCGAATAAAGTATGGACTATTATATATTGCTGGAAAGCGCTGGATGTCTACTTTCCAACGCCGTTGAGAGCGCGGCATTTGAAGTTTTGTAGCTCCAGAAAATCCATTTTGAGTGCAGGGAGGTCAGAATCTAACAGCATCAGCAGTCCTTTGTCAGCCTTCTATCAGAGTTTTGCTCAGGTCCCTCAATTTCAGCTAGAAAATACCTGAAATCACAGAAAAACACACAAACTCATAGTAAAGTCCAGAAATGTGAATTTTACATAAAAACTAATGAAAACATCCCTAAAAGTAGCTAGATCCTACTAAAAACTACTTAAAAACAATGCCAAAAAGCGTATAAATTATCTCCGCTCATCACAACACCAAACTTAAATTGTTGCTTGTCCCCAAGCAACTGAAAATCAAATAGGATAAAAATAAGAGAATATACTATAAATCCTAAAATATCAATGAATATTAGTTCTAATTAGATGAGGGGGACTTGTAGCTTTTTGCTTCTAAACAGTTTTGGCATCTCACTTTATCCCTTGAAGTTCAAGATGATTGGCTTCTATAGGAACTCAGAGTTTGGATAGTGTTAATTGATTCTCCTAGTTAAGTATGTTGATTCTTGAACACAGCTACTTTTATGAGTCTTGGTCGTGGCCCTAAGCACTTTGTTTTCCAGTATTACCACCGGATACATAAATGCCACAGACACATGATTGGGTGAACCTTTTCAGATTGTGACTCAGCTTTGCTAAAGTCCCCAGTTAGAGGTGTCCAGATCTCTTAACACACTCTTTTTGATTTGGATCACAACTTTAACCACTCAGTCTCAAGCTTTTCACTTGGACCTGCATGCCACAAGCACATGGTTAGGGACAGCTTGATTTAGCCGCTTAGGCCTGGATTTTATTTCCTTGGGCCCTCCTATCCATTAATGCTCAAAGCCTTGGATCTTTTTCACCCTTGCCTTTTGGTTTTAAGGGCTATTGGCTCTTTCTGCTTGCTTTTTCTTTCTCTTTCTTTTTTTTTCGCAAAATTTTTTTTCGCAAGCTTTTGCTATTCACTGCTTTTTCTTGCTTCAAGAATCAAATTTATGATTTTTTAGATTATCAATAATATTTCTCTTTGTTCATCATTCTTTCAAGAGCCAGCAATTTTAACATTCATAAACAAGAAGATAAAAAATATGCACTGTTCAAGCATTCATTCAGAAAACAAAAAGTATTGTCACCACATCAATATAATTAAATTAAATTCAAGGATAAATTCGAAACTCATGTACTTCTTGTTCTTTTGAATTAGGAACATTTTTCATTTAAGAGAGGTGAAGGATTCATGGAATTATTCATAGCCTTAAGACATAGTTATTACATACTAATGATCATGAAGTAAAGACACAAAACATAAACAAACATATAGCATAAAAACCGAAAAAATAACAAATAGAGAAATAAGAACAAGGAATGAGTCTGCCTTAGTGATGGTGGTGCTTTCTTCTTAAAGAACCAATGATGTCCTTGAGCTCTTCTATGTCTCTTCCTTGCCTTTGTTGCTCCTCCCTCATTGCTCTTTGATCTTCTCTAATTTCATGGAGAATGATGGAGTGCTCTTGATGTTCCACCCTTAATTGATCTATATTGTAACTCAAATCTTCTAGAGAAGTGTTGAGTTGTTCCCAATAGTTATTGGGAGAAAAGTGCATCCTTGAGGCATCTCCAGAATTTCTTGGTGATGAGCTTCCTCATACATCTCTTGGGATCCATGAGTGGGCTCTCTTGTTTGCTCCATCCTTGACGTGGCAGAAATTGGCAAGTTAAGAAATTATCAATAGAAATACATTGCAAGTACAGTCCTTAACCAGCCAAAAATTCGCTTATCAGTTTAAAAGGGTTGTCACAAAGATTAAAATTAAAATACTAGGAATATGAATCCTAGGTCGTCTCCCAACGAGTTGCAGAGAGATGTGCTATTTTATCAATTAGGTATTTTCAAAAATGGTTGAGTTGATAAACAGGAAATTAATTTAGAGAATTTAATTAATTTTAAATAAAAGCCTTGACTGGGAGTAGATTAGTTGGAAACCCTATTCTTGTTAAAGTACTCTCAAGATTAATTGATAATTAAGGGAGAGTCAAACAAGTTGGAATGTTGTTTCTATTCACAAGTCCCAATCCGCTCATTGAAAGGATTAGTGTCAGTGACTAGAGGGCATTCCAACAATGAACCCGATTATAATTTTTCCTTTAAGCACCCCAACTCAAGGGTTCCTTTCAATCAACTCCCCATCAAGTTAGGGAACTACTCGCTCATTGTGAATGTAGAACTCATAACATAGGAAAATGAATTAAAGAAAGACATGATAAATAAAAACTCAAAGGAATCAATTAAAAATAAAGGTAAGTCTTGAATTAATAAATTCTAAAATAATCCAATAATAGAATTGAGTAAATTAAAGGACATGGAAGAGTAAAGCCAAGTAAAGAAAACGAACTAGAATGATGAAGTCTTGATGAGGTAATAACTCTTCTCAATATCCTGATGCGAAAAGCAATAGAAAATAAAATCCTAAGAACTATGAATATGTAGAGAGAAAACCTAGAGGAGGAGTAAAAACTAGATCTAAAACTAAAAATTGTGTGGAATGAATGTTTTCTCTTGTTTCTACATGTTCCCTGGCTCTAGTCTGTGTTTCTGGGCCGAACACTAGGTTGAAATCCGGCCCAAAAACACTGCCAGCGACTTCTGAGATTTTGCAGATCGCGCACGTCACGCGGTCACGTCATTCATGCGGACGCGTCATTCGGCGTTTTGCTTTTCCACGCGGGCGCGTCATCCATGCCTCCGCGTCGCTTATGCTTTTCCAATCCGTGGGGTCGCGTGAGCCATGCGGCCGCGTCACTACGATTTCCTCTCTTTTGCGCGGTCGCGTGAGTCATGCGGCCGCGTCACTTCTCGCTGGTCATCTCCTCAATTTCTTGTATTCCTTTCATTTTTGCAAGCTTCCTTTCCAATCTCTCACTCATTCATGCCCTATAAAGCCTGAAACACTTAACACACAGATCACGGCATCGAGTGGAATAAAGGAGAATTAAAATACCTAATTAAAAGTCTCTAGGAAGTAAGTTTTCAATCATGTAATAATTTTAGGAAGGAAATATAAATGCATGCTAATTATATGAATAAGTGGGTAAAGATCATGATAAAACCACACAATTAAACACATTGTAAACCATAAAATAGTGGTTTATCAACCTCCCCACACTTAAACATTAGCATGTCCTCATGCTTAGTTGAAGGAGATAGAATAAATGAGTAGGAACATGTAAAAACTCATGCAATGCAATGCAACCTATATATGTGAATGCAACTATATGATTCTTGTCCACTTGATCAAGAGTAAATAAGTTCTTCAAAACAATTATAAATCAAATTCCACTAATTCAATTCTCATATAGTAAGAACAGATAAAAATGCAAGAAGGTAGCTCATGAAAGCGGGGAACATAGAATTTTAAGCATTGAACCCTCACTGATGATGTATGTATATTCTAATCTCTCCAGTATATAGGGTAATCACTCTATCCTTCTCTAATCATGCTCCCTAAATTTTGTTCTTCTCCTAACCAATCAACAATATTTAATAATGCAACATCATGAGGTCTTTTCAAGGTTGTAACGGGGCCAAGGTAAGGGTAAGGATACATATATGGTTAAGTGAGCTTTTAAATTGAATCTTTAATTAACTCAAACCTTAACATAACCTATATATATTTTATATAACTTTGGAGTTCATACCTAGCTACCCAGAATTCCCTTTCACATTCCATACTCATGTATCAACTTTTTATTTTAATTTTATCATACATGCATTGATCCTTGAATTCTTAACTCAGCATTGGGGTAGTTTTGTCCCCTTATTTATTTATTGAATATTTTTGGTTTTTTTTAACATAAACAAAAAAATAAACATAGCTTATCAATGCACATAGATTTTTTATTCTTATAGTTTCACATGAGTAGGTGTCCAAATTTCCATTATATTATTATGACACATTCCCTTATTATCTTTTGTTCCCATAATTTCCCATACTTAATTAGCACACATAATTCTATCCTAAGCTAATCGAAGATTCAAATTGGGATATATAATTATTTTTTTGCTTAAGGCTAGTAATGTGGTAAATTACAGCACAAATGGGATTTAAAGGCTCAAAGTGGCTAATAAAGGTAATTGAAAGGGTAGGTTTAATTTGGATAAGTGAGCTAAACAATTAATGGCCTCAATCATATGCAGCATATAAATATATTAAACATTGGACATATAGGATGGAACAAAATATAGATTACAATCATAGAGAAGTAAACACACAAGAATAAAACAATTATGGTTAAATAATGCAACCATGCATAAAGGCTCAAATCTCACATGTTGTGTGTTCTTTAGCTCAAAAAAAATTATGTTACAAATACAACTTCAAGCGAATTTAACATAAGAGTTTTAATTAAAATTAGTGAAATTTTCGTTCCAAAAATAGAGTCTTAGAAGAAACTTATTGTCTTTTCAATTAAGTAGAACATGCATGCAACTAATCTATTACTATGCAATTTATCCTATTCTACAAAAGAAAAACTAACTAAATTTCCTAATCTATTAGTGTTCAGGGAAGAAAAATTACCTCCGGAAGTCAGGTACTGACTGACCTCCCAACACTTAAGGATTTGTACCATCCTCGGTGCCATCTGTCAGGAACAATGGTGGGCTGGTGGCAGTGTCTCCATTGTCGGAACCGTCATGGCTCCCTATGCTGGTGAAGGAAGTGGAGTCCGGAGTGCCTGGGTCGTCGTCAGGTCTGTGATTGTCTGTGAGTAGCTCCTTGAGGTATTTGAAACGGCAGTGGTTGCGGTACTCTCAGAGCTTTGCTTTATTTTCTTGTTGGTCCAACCGCTTTAGTATTTGGTGCAGCAGCTGACTAGTAGATGGTGGAGGAACTGCAGCATCCTCTGTGGACTGGCTGGTAGTGGCAAGTGGTGGCCTGAGATATCTCCCGTTGGGGACTTACTGATCATCCCGAAGAAGTATGGTTTTGGTGTCTCCAGCTCTGTAGGGGACTCTGGCTGCTGAGATAAGATCAGAGACCAAGGCGGGTAAAGGTAGGTTGCCCGCGATCTGCACGTGTTCCATAGCATTTCGGATATGTCTCGGTAAATTTAGAGGCTGGTCTGTGAGGATGCACCATAGTAGAACGGCCATGTCTACAGTGAAGGAGGACTCATGAGTACTCGGGAAGACGTAATGGGACATAATCTGTGCCCATACGTGAGCCTCTAAGGTAAGTGCGGAAGCCGAGATTTCCTTAGGACGGGAACGATGGTATCTGAAGATCCATTTGCTGCCAGGTTGAGCGATAACTCTGAGAACAGCGTCCCAGTCAAAGTTGTACGCCTGGCGCTTGATTGCGGCTTTCTGAAAAGCGTCCAATCCTTCTGGAGCAGGGCAATCCTTCTGGAGCAGGGGGAAGATCTAAGGCTCGCTGAATGGCTTCTTCTGTAATGGGGACTTGCTTCTGACAGACAAAGACAGACTGCAGGGTTGGTTGGTGGAAGTTGGAGTAGAACTCGACTACCCAAGAAAGATTGACCTGCCTTGGCTGTCTCTGTAGGAAATCCCATTGTCTTCGTTCAATTTGTGGCTCAACAAAGTCGGCAATACGAGGCGGAAGGATAAGAAGGTGTTCATTGTTGTAATTCCGAGCTGCCAGAATAGGAAACATCTACTCACAGTAGCGATTTGAAAATCGTGCAGTGTCCTTTGCTGGGAAAGCTCTCTCCTTTTCATCAACCTTTATGATCCTTTTAATTCTTTTTGTTGAGGGCTTGACTGCAGTTGAAGAAGGCTCTGCCACTAATGCTCTTTTTGTTCCTTTCCTTGCTGTGGGTTTGGGGGTAGCTTTCTCTTTGCCTTTCTTGGTGGCCATTCTGAAAAAGGGAAGAGAAAGTAAATTAAATTTAAAGAGATAGAGCAAGAAAGAGGATTGAATGAGTGATAATCAGTGCACAGTAAAGATGAATGAAGTGAACACATGGTCATGACAACATGTGAAAAGTTATCAAAGGGAATAAAACAAGTGCATGATAGGGTAAGTAGATGCAAGATGTTTATTGGCATGCTGGCAAGGGCATGAGTAGCATAGATCAACCATCACTTCGTAACAAACCATCATGTTTGTATTGACAATTAAATTCAATTAATACAATAGTAAAGGGAATTTGTGAAAAGCAGGCATTGAATAGTAGAATAGAATAATGTAGAAAAGTGCATGATGCCATATGGGGTTTTTCACAAACACATAGCATGCATGGTAACTAAGGTACAGAAAGTATTAGATTGAACATGCTAGCAATCCCAAAAAAGAGATAATTGTCAAACTATTTCTTAACAATCCACAAGCAAAATAATGACCCAAATAAATTTCCAACACCAATTAAAAGAAAAAAGAAAAGAAAGGAGAAGAAAATATGGATAGTGAAAGTAAAAGGAAAAGAGAAGAAAAGAAGATAACATATAAAAATAAGAAGAATAATAGAAAAGTAAGGGGAGAAGAAGAAAAGAAAACCTTGTTAATGAGGGTGAAAGAGAGAGAGTAGAAAGTGAGAAAGAAGGAAGAAGGAAGAAGAGAAAATAGGATTTGGAGAAAAGAAAGATAAGATAATTGGCAAATTAGGGACGCTGTGCGGTGCAAGCGACGCGGCCGCGTGGGGCACGCTGTCGCGCGAATTGCGCTTAGACTGATTGACGCGGTCGCGTCGGTCACGCGGTCGCGTGACCCGTTTGATACTACTGGCGCGAGGGCAGCCTCGCACTTGCACAACTCTCTATTCGAAATTTTATTTTTGCCAAGTCTTAGGTCATGCGATCGCGTGGGTCATGCGATCACGTGGTTGGTTATTAGAAGGCTATGACGCGGACACGTGAGCCATGCGTCCGCGTGGGAAGAATTGGGCGTTCAGCGCCAATCCAGCACCACTCTAGCACAACTTTCGGTCGTGCAACCTTTTTATGTCGAATTCTAGGGCACGCGGCCGCGTGGGTGACGCGGTCGTGTGGGGTGATATGTGCCACTGGCATGCCTCCAGCCACGCTCCTGCGTGACTCTCTATTCATTTCTTAATCTTTCTGATCCACCTGTGACGCGGACGCGTCAATGATGCGATCGTGTCGCGTAAATATTATTTTTTTTAAATAAAGGTATGTAAATGCAGATGCACAAAATGTACTAATAAAGAGAATAGTTATTGAATATGAAAATAAAAAACAAAGAAAAGAACGATCATACCATGGTGGGTTGTCTCCCACCTAGCACTTTGCTTTAACGTCCGTATGTTGGACGCTCCACTAGCTCAGTCTTCGGCTATGTGGGGATCTTTCAAGAGGAAGATCTCGAGCTCCTTGTTTTTCTTCATCTTCTCGCCATGGTACAGCTTTAAATGATGTCCATTAACCTTGATAAGTTCAGAGCTGGAATGATGGCTTAGGTGATAAACTCCGTACGGTTCGGCCTTCTCTACTTTGTATGGACCTTCCCATCTGGATCTCAACTTGCCTGGCATGAGCCTCAGTCGAGATTTGTAAAGGAGGACTAAATCTCTAGGTTGGAATTTTTTTCTCTTGATGTGCTGATCATGTACAGCCTTCATCTTCTCCTGGTATAGTCTTGAGTTCTCATAAGCTTCTAGGCGAAGGCTTTCCAGTTCTTGCAGTTGCAACTTCTGTTCAGCTCCGGCTTTCTCAATTCCCATGTTGCACTCCTTTACTGCCCAAAAAGCTTTGTGCTCTACTTCAACTGGAAGATGACAAGCTTTGCCATAAACTAAGCGGAAAGGGCTCATCCCAATAGGTGTCTTGTATGCTGTTCTGTATGCCTAAAGTGCATCTTGTAGCCTGGTGCTCCAGTCTCTTCTATGAGGTTTGACTATCTTCTGCAAGATATGCTTTATCTCTCTGTTTGACACCTCGGCTTGCCCATTAGTCTGAGGATGGTAGGCTGTCGCAACTTTATAAATGATCACATGCTTCTTCAGTAATCCTGTTAGTCTCCTGTTACAGAAATGGGTGCCTTGATCGCTCACGATTGCTCGTGGTGATCCAAAGCGACAAATAATGTGGTTTCTCACAAAGGAAACAACAGTGTTAGCATCATCAATACGGGTAGGAATTGCTTCTACCCATTTAGAAACATAATCTACAGCTAACAGTATATAGAGGTGGCCATTAGAATTTGGAAATAGACCCATGAAGTCAATGCCCCAAACATCAAAAATTTCATAGAAAAGCATAATTTGTTGAGGTATTTCATCCTTCTTGGATATATTACCAAATTTTTGGCATAGGAAACAAGATTTACAAAATTCAGCAGTGTCTTTAAGAAGAGTAGGCCACCAAAATCCACAGTCTAAGATTTTTCTAGTTGTTCTTTGAGGGCCAAAATGTCCTCCACTCTCAAATGAGTGACAGGCCTCTAAAATGGACTGAAATTCTGATTAAGGCACACACCTTCTAATTACCTAGTCAGCGCCACATCTCCATAAATATGGGTCATCCCATATATAATATTTAGACTCGCTTTTCAGCTTGTCTCTTTGATGCGTAGTAAAGTTTGGAGGAAAAGTGCGGCTAACTAGATAATTAGCTACAGGTGCATACCAAGAATTACCTCAGATACTGCTTGTAGGTTATCAAATGGAAAATTATCAGCTATAGGAGTGGAGTCATCTTTAATGTGCTCAAGGCGACTCAAGTGGTCTGCCACTAGATTCTGGTTACCACTCCTATCCTTTATTTCTAAATCAAATTCTTGTAGTAGCAGTATCCAATGTATAAGCCTTGGTTTGGATTCCTTTTTAGCTAATAAATACTTTAGAGCTGCGTGATCTGAGTACACTACTACCTTCGTACCAAGTAAATAGGCTCGGAATTTATCCAGAGCAAAAACAATAGCAAGAAGCTCTTTCTCAGTAGTAGTGTAATTGGACTGAGTGGCGTCTAAAGTTTTAGACGCATAAGCAATAACAAAAGGATCCTCACCTTCATGCTGAGCCAGCGCTGCTCCTACTGCATGGTTGGAAGCATCGCACATGATTTCGAATGGCTGGCTCCAGTCCGGTCCTTTCACAATTGGAGCTTGAGTCAGGGCGGTTTTCAGCTTATCAAACGCTTGTTTACAATCCTCACTGAACTCGAACTCAATATCCTTCTGCTGTAGTCTGGATAGGGGAAGTGCTACCTTACTAAAGTCCTTAATGAATCTTTGGTAAAAACCTGCATGTCCAAGGAACGAACGGACTTCCCTCACAGAAGAGGGGTAAGGCAAACTAGAAGTAACATCCACATTTGTTGGATCCACAGAGATGCCAGTATTAGACACAACATGTCCTAGTACAATTCCTTGTCTTACCATAAAATGACATTTTTCAAAATTCAATACAAGGTTTGTACTGACACATCTATCTAGTACTCTAGATAAATTATCCAAGCAAAGGCTAAAGGAATCACCATAAATGCTAAAATCATCCATAAAAACCTCCATACAGGCCTCGAGAAGGTCAGAGAAAAGACTCATCATGCACCTTTGGAAAGTAGCTGGTGCATTGCACAAGCCAAAGGGCATTCTCTTGTAAGCATAAGTCCCAAAAGGACATGTAAAGGTAGTCTTTTCCTGATCTTCAGGAGCTATATGAATCTGGAAATAGCCTGTGTAACCATCTAAAAAGTAATAATATAATTTATCTGACAGGTGATCCAGCATTTGATCAATGAATGGAAGAGGGTAGTGATCCTTATGAGTGGCTTGGTTGAGACACCTGTAATCAATGCAGACCCTCCAAGCGTTCTGTACTCTGGTTGTTATGAGCTCTCCATGCTCATTCTTCACTGTAGTGACTCCAGACTTCTTGGGCACCACTTGTACTGGGCTTACCCATTCACTGTCAGAAATGGGGTAGATAATATCTGCTCTAATAGTCTGGTCACTTCCTTCTTGACAACCTCTAAGATAGTGGGGTTTAGTCTTCTCTGGGGTTGACGAACGGGTCTTGCTCCATCTTCTAAAAAGATTCTGTGCTCACAAACTTGAGGGTTGATGCCTACTATGTCTGCCAAACTCCACCCAATTGCTTTCTTGTGCCTCCTCAGCACACTAAGTAACTGCTCTTCCTGTTGAGAGGTGAGGTCCCGTGCAATGATAACTGGAAACTTCTGCTTGTCTTCGAGGTAAGCATATTTGAGGTGTGGAGGGAGAGGTTTCAATTCTGACTTTTGTTCATGGTCAGGCTCTGAATTATCTGGAGCTGGTGGTAGTGGTAGAGTACTTTCATTGTCCTCTGAGAATGTCCCCACACTTGGACCTTGTCCTATGTACTTCTCTTCAAACTCCTCCAGGTGAACTTCAGCTACGGTTTCATCTATGATGTCACACTAGAGAATAGAGTGATCTTCTGGAGGGTACTTCATAACTCCATTCAGATTGAAGCTTACTACTCGGCCGTCTATTTCAAAAGAGTATGTTCTTGAAAAAGCATTGGTGCACGAAATTGTGATCACTACTTTTCACAAATCAATTAATCCCCGGTGATGAACCCAAAAACTTGGTATTCAATACCATGGCATAAACACAACTTCGCACAACTAACCAGCAAGTGTACTGGGTCGTCCAAATAATAAACCTTACGCGAGTAAGGGTCGATCCCACAGAGATTGTTGGTATGAAGCAAGCTATGGTCACCTTGTAAATCTCAGTCAGGAAAACTCAAATGGATATGGGTGATATACGAATAAAACATAAAGATAAAGATAGAGATACTTATGCAATTCATTGGTGGGAATTTCAGATAAGCGCATGAAGATGCTTGTCCCTTCCGTCTCTCTGCTTTCCTACTGTCTTCATCCAATCCTTCTTACTCCTTTCCATGGCAAGCT
>NC_029772.3:20138595-20138833 GCF_000817695.3 Arachis duranensis | reverse complement strand
TGCCTTCCAGTATTACCACCGGATACATACATGCCACAGACACATAATTGGGTGAACCTTTTCAGATTGTGACTCAGCTTTGCTAGAGTCCCCAATTAGAGGTGTCCAGGGTTCTTAAGCACACTCTTTTGCCTTGGATCAAAACTTTATTTCTTTCTTTTTCTCTTTTTTTTGTATTCACTGCTTTTTTCTTGCTTCAAGAATCATTTTTATGATTTTTCAGATCCTCAGTAACATG
>NC_029772.3:20137872-20138463 GCF_000817695.3 Arachis duranensis | reverse complement strand
ATTGCCACCACATCAAAATAATTAAACTGTTATAAAATTCAAAATTCATGCAATTCTTTTCTTTTTCAATTAAGCACATTTTTCATTCAAGAAAGGTGATGGATTCATAGGACATTCATAAATTTAAAGCATAGACACTAAGACACTAATGATCACAAGACACAAACATAGATAAACATAAGCACTAAAATTCAAAAAATAGGAAAATAAAGAACAAGGAAATTAAAGAACGGGTCCACCTTAGTGATGGCGGCTTGTTCTTCCTCTTGAAGATCCTATGGAGTGCTTGAGCTCCTCAATGTCTCTTCCTTGTCTTTGTTGCTCCTTTCTCATGATTCTTTGATCTTCTCTAATTTCATGGAGGAGGACAGAGTGTTCTTGGTGCTCCACCCTTAGTTGTCCCATGTTGGAACTCAATCCTCCTAGGGAGGTGTTTAGTTGCTCCCAATAGTTTTGTGGAGGAAAGTGCATCCCTTGAGGTGAATCTCTCCATCTCCCATGACTCGGAGGTGAAAGCTTTTGCCTTCCCTTTCCTCTTTCTAGAGGTTTCTCCGGCCTTGGATGCCATAAATGGTTATGGAAAAACAAAAA
>NC_029772.3:20136939-20137470 GCF_000817695.3 Arachis duranensis | reverse complement strand
TCACCTTCTTCAAGGCCACAACTTCATAGAAGTGGTCTTGATGGACCTTTGAGATGAACCTTTCCATCTCCCGTGACTCAGAGGTGAAAGCAATTGCCTTCCCTTTCCTCTTTCTTGAGGTTTCTCTGGCCTTAGGTGCCATAAATGGTTATGGAAAAACAAAAAGCAATGCTTTTACCACACCAAACTTAAAAGGGTTGCTCGTCCTCGAGCAAAAGAAGAAAGAAGAGAGTAGAAGAAGAAGAAATGAGAGAGAAGGGAATGGCTTTGTGGTTTGGCCAAAAGGGAGAGAAGTAGTGTTTAGGTTGTGTGAAAATGAAGGAATGAAGATGGGTTTATATAGGAGTGGGGGGCTCATGGTTCGGCTATGTGAGGGTGGGTTTGGGAGGGAAAGTGTTTTGAATTTGAATGGTGAGGTAGGTGGGGTTTTATGAAGGATGGATGTGAGTGGTGAAGAGAAAGAAGGGATTTGATAGGTGAAGGGTTTTTGGGGAAGAGGTGTTGAGGTGATTGGTGAATGGGTGAAGAAGA
>NC_029772.3:20136074-20136792 GCF_000817695.3 Arachis duranensis | reverse complement strand
AGTTTTGAGCCAATTCTGGCGTTAAACGCCGGGCTGGTGCCCATTTCTGGCGTTTAACGCCAGCTTCTTGCCCTTTTCTGGCGTTTAACGCCAGTCTGGTGCCCCTTTCTGGCGTTAAACGCCCAGAATGGTGCCAGACTGGGCGTTTAACGCCCAACAGCTAGCCTTACTGGCGTTTAAACGCCAGCACGCTCTCCTCCAGGGTGTGCTGTTTTTCTTTCTGTTTTTCATTCTGTTTTTGCTTTTTTCATTGATTTTGTGACTTCTCATGATCATCAACCTACAAAAGAACATAAATAACAAAAGAGAATAGATAAAATATAACATTGGGTTGCCTCCCAACAAGCGCTTCTTTAATGTCATTAGCTTGACAGAGGGCTCTCATGGAGCCTCAAAAATGCTCAGAGCAATGTTGGAACCTCCCAACACCAAAATTAGAGTTTGAATGTGGGGGTTCAACACCAAACTTAGAAGTTAGTTGTGGCCTCCCAACACCAAACTTAGAGTGTGACTGTGGGGGCTCTGTTTGGCTCTGTTTTGAGAGAAGCTCTTCATGCTTCCTCTCCATGGTGACAGAGGGATATCCTTGAGCCTTAAACACCAAGGATTCTTCATTCACTTGAATGATCAACTCTCCTCTATCAACATCAATCACAGCCTTTGCTGTGGCTAGGAAGGGTCTGCCAAGGATGATGGATTCATCCATGCACTTCCCAGT
>NC_029772.3:20134622-20135866 GCF_000817695.3 Arachis duranensis | reverse complement strand
TCCCAAGTCTCATTTCCAAATAACTTGTCATTTAGCTTCATGATTGCTCCAAGGTATTTAGCAACTTGCTCTTCAGTGACATACTCATCCTCTTCAGAGGAAGAATGCTCATCAGAGCTCATGAATGGTAGAAGTAAGTCCAATGGAATCTCTATGGTCTCATTTTGAGCCTCAGATTCCCATGGTTCCTCATTTGGGAACTCATTGGAGGCCAATGGACGTCCATTGAGGTCCTCCTCAGTGGCATTCACTGCCTCTCCTTCCTCCCAAAATTCGGCCATGTTGATGGCCTTGCACTCTTCTTTTGGATTTTCTTCTGTATTGCTTGGAAGAGTACTAGGAGGGAGTTTAGTAATTTTCTTGCTCAACTGACCCACTTGTCCCTCCAAATTTCTAATGGAGGACCTTGTTTCAGTCATGAAACTTTGAGTGGTTTTGATTAGATCAGAAAACATGGTTGCTAAGTCAGAGGTGTTCTGCTTAGAACTCTCTGCCTGTTGCTGAGAAGATGATGGAAAAGGCTTGCCATTGATAAACCTGTTTCTCCCACCATTATTATTGTTGAAACCTTGTTGAGGTATCTGTTAATCCTTCCATGAGAGATTTGGATGATTTCTCCATGAAGGATTATAGGTGTTTCCATAGGGTTCTCCCATGTAATTCACCTCTTCCATTGAAGGGTTCTCAGGATCATAAGCTTCTTCTTCAGATGAAGCTTCCTTAGTACTGCTTGGTGCATTTTGCATTCCAGACAGACTTTGAGAAATCATATTGACTTGTTGAGTCAATATTTTGTTCTGAGCCAATATGGCATTCAGAGTATCAATCTCAAGAACTCCTTTCTTCTGATTTGTCCCATTGTTCACAGGATTTCTTTCAGAAGTGTACATGAATTGGTTATTTGCAACCATTTCAATCAGCTCTTGAGCTTCTGTAGGCGTCTTCTTCAGATGAAGAGATCCTCCAGCAGAGCTATCCAAAGACATCTTGGATAGTTCAGAGAGACCATCATAGAAAATACCTATGATGCTCCATTCAGAAAGCATGTCAGAGAGACACTTCCTGATTAATTGTTTGTATCTTTCCCAAGCTTCATAGAGGGATTCTCCTTCCTTCTGTCTGAAGGTTTGGACTTCCACTCTAAGCTTACTCAATTTTTGAGGTGGAAAGAACTTTGCCAAGAAGGCATTGACTAGCTTTTCCCAAGAGTTCAGGCTTTCTTTAGGTTGTGAGTCCAACCATGT
>NC_029772.3:20132594-20133019 GCF_000817695.3 Arachis duranensis | reverse complement strand
AATGGCCAGCCAAGCCTTAGCAGATCACTGCTCCAAAAGCAAGATTGATAAAAATCAACAAGCTCTTGTGATGATAAGTTGAAACCACGGTCCAATGAAATTAGACATGGCTTCACAGCCAGCCAGATTTCAACAAATCATCATGAAACTCTAGAATTCATCTTCGAGAATTCTGAAAAAAATACCTAATCTAAGCAACGAGATGAACCGTCAGTTGTCCAAACTCAACAATCCCCGGCAATGGCGCCAAATACTTGGTGCACGAAATTGTGATCACTACTTTTCACAAATCAATTAATCCCCGGTGATGAACCCAAAAACTTGGTATTCAATACCATGGCATAAACACAACTTCGCACAACTAACCAGCAAGTGCACTGGGTCGTCCAAGTAATAAACCTTACGCGAGTAAGGGTCGATCCCAC
>NC_029772.3:20126236-20131698 GCF_000817695.3 Arachis duranensis | reverse complement strand
AATCTTGGGCAAAGTATGGACTATCATATATTTCTGGAAAGCCCAGGATGTCTACTTTCCAACGCCGTTGAGAGCGCGCCAATTCGGCTTCTGTAGCTCCAGAAAATCCACTTCGAGTGCAGGGAGGTCAGAATCCAACAGCATCTGCAGTCCTTTCTAGTCTCTGAATCAGATTTTTGCTCAGGACCCTCAATTTCAGCCAGAAAATAGCTGAAATCACAGAAAAACACACAAACTCATAGTAAAGTCCAGAAAAGTAAATTTTAACTAAAAACTAATAAAAATATACTAAAAACTAACTAGATCATACTAAAAACATACTAAAAACAATGCCAAAAAGCGTACAAATTATCCGCTCATCAAGCATCTAATTTGAACTTCAAGGTCTTCAAGAAAGGTCTTCCGAGCAGGATTGATGATGGCTTCTCTGAATCATGTTGGGGCATCTCCAGGATGTAAAAATTAATGGGGAAAGTGAGACCTTTAATGCCCACTAATACATCTTCAGCAACTCCAGCCACTGTAATAATACTTTATCTGCTAACACAAAACGAGCTGCCGACCTTTTTAAGGGAGGTAGCCTCAAAACATCATATACAGATAAAGGCATTATACTAACACATGCTCCTAAATCACACATGCAGTCAGAAAATATCACACCTCCAATGGTACAGTTAACCATGCAAGGACATGGGTCACTACATTTTTCAGGTATATTTCCCATTAAAGCAGATATAGAACTACCTAAAGGAATAGTTTCTGATTCATTACTTTTGTCGTTATGTATGCATAAATCCTTTAGAAACTTTGCGTATTTAGGTACCTGTTGAATAACATCAAAAAGGGGAACAATTACCTCAATCTTTTTGAATATTTCTACCATTTTGGGATCAGGTTCCAACTGCTTTCTGGGCTTCCTTGTAAGTTGCGGAAATGGAATAGGACTGGCGTTTTCTATAGTGTCTACGCCCTTTGGTGCTTCTTCCTGTTATCTAGCATCTTCTTCCTCAGCCATGTCCTGTATAACCCTTTTCTTCCAACATCTTCAGGTAGGTTTGGTTCTTCCTGATTTCTCTCTTGCAATGTGGTTCCAGACCTTAGGGTGATGGCATTAATGCCACACTTTGGATTGGGTAATGGTTGAGAGGGGAGTCCACCAGAGCTTGAGGACTGGTTGTTGGAGTTGTTCATTGATCCAATCTGTGAGATAAAGGCTTGCAATGTAGAAGTCAGACCATTCAGAGTAGCAGTAAAGTTGTTTTCCATGGCCTGTTGTCTCCAATCAATAGATTGTAGTAACTCATCATTAGGAGATGAAGAGGGATAAGTTATCTGAGAGGGCTGCTGAGATGCTTGAGGCTGTCTTAGATGAGGTGCTCTATAGGCCTGATTCTGATTCTGCTGCCTGAAGTTGTTATTGTTATTCCACCTCTGATTTCCATTGTTATCTCTGCCTCCTCTGTTATGATTATCCCTCCAACCCTAGTTAGAATTATCTCTCCAGCCTTGGTTAGAGTTATCCTGCCATCCTTGGTTATAGCTGCCACCTTGATTGTACCCTTGATTGGGGCGGTCATAGAAGTTATGAGTGGCTGCTACAGTGTGGTCTTCCGGTTTGAGTTGCGGACACTCATCAGTGTAATAACTGTAATCTGCACAAATTCCACATACTCTTTGTGGAACCAATTGTTGACTGTGCTGTGGTGGAGAAGGCTGAACTTGCTAAGGCTGTTGTTGATTTAGTTGCATCTGCTTCAGCAAGTTAGTCATTTCACATAAGCTCTGAGCTATAGCAGCAGTCTCTTTGCTAGTGGATACCTCTACAATAGCTCTTGACCGACTTTGCTTCAGCCTGTGATTCCTGGTAGATTCGGCTAAGTCGCTGATCAATTGCCATGCTTCTTCCGTAGTCTTGTACTTTTTCATAGACCCATTGCTAGCACCTTCCAATGTGGTCCTATCTTGAGATTTCATGCCCTGTGTAAATTAGCCGAGCAACACTATCTTGTCAATCATACGGTGTGGACATGCTTCTAGAAGATTATTGAAGCGTTCCAAGTATTCATAGAGAGTTTCAGATTCATCCTGAATGATCATGGACATGTCTTTCCTCAGTTTATCGGCAACTTCAGCTGGAAAGAATTTCTCCAAAAATTCTCTTCTAAGCGTATCCCAGTTGGAAACAGTTATTCCGGGTTGAGTGTAGTACCACTCTCTTGCCTTTTCCTCAAGAGAGAATGGGAAGGCTTTTAACAGAATGGAGATTTCATCAGTGCCATCACGCTTAACAGTAGAACAAGCAGTCTGGAAATCCCTAAGGTGCTTGATAGGCTCTTGAGCAGGTAAGCCATGAAACTTGGGCATCAAGTTGCGTAGCAAAGATTTTATTTCGAAATCCACAGCCACTGCTGGATGGTGTGCCTGGAATGGTTGTAGTGTAAAATTATGGGCTCCTTCCTCCTGGATAGTGACTCTCCTTGGTGCTGCCATGTCACCTGCACATAAATTAACTGGATCAGTAGATAGGGAGCTTGTTTCTTCCATAGATAATGTTTCAGGTTTGTCCTCAGAGAGGACTCACCGACGCCGAGCTTGCCTTATACGTGAAAAAGTTCTTTCAATCTCAGGGTCAAATACTGGCAAGCTTGGATCAGGAAGTGAACGCGTCATTTAACAAAAGAAACGTACAGCTCATAGTGACAAAATAAAAAGAAAAATTGCAATTAAATAAATGCCAATCAATAAATTAGCACACTGTTGCAACTCCCCGCAAACGGCACCAAAAATTGACGTGGCGGAAATTGGCAAGTTAAGAAATTATCAATAGAAATACATTGCAAGTACAGTCCTTAACCAGCCGAAAATCAGCTTATCAATTTAAAAGGGTTGTCACAAAGATTAAAATTAAAATACTGGGAATATGAATCCCAGGTCGTCTCCCAACGAGTTGCAAGGAGATGTGCTATTTCATCAATCGGGTGTTTTCAAAAATGGTTGAGTTGATGAACAGAAATTTAAATTAGAGAATTTAATTAATTCTAAATAAAAGCCTTGACTAGGGATAGATTAGTTGGAAGCCCTATTCTTGTTGAAATACTCTCAAGATTAATTAATAATTGGAAGTTACTCTGCTTAGTTAACCCTTACTAGGTAAAGGAAAGTCAAGCAAGTATGACTAGAGGGCATTCCAACAATGAACCCAATTACAATTTTTCCTTTAAGCATCCCAACTCCAGGGTTCCTTTCAATCAACTCCCCATCAAGTTAGGGAACTACTCGCTCTTTGTGAATGTAGAACTCATAACATAGGAAAAAGAATTAAAGACATGATAAATAAAAACTCAAAGGAATCAATTAAAAATAAAGGTAAGTCTTGAATTAATAAATTCTAAAATAATCCAATAATAGAATTGAGTAAATTAAAGGACATGGAAGAGTAAAGCCAAGTAAAAAAAAACGAACTAGAATGACGAAATCTTGATGAGGTAATAACTCTTCTCAATATCCTGATGCGAAAAGCAATAGAAAATAAAATCCTAAGAACTTTGAATGTGTAGAGAGAAAACCTAGAGGAGGAGTAAAAACTAGATCTAAAACTAAAAATTGTGTGGAATGAATGTTGTCTCTTGTTTCTGCATGTTCCCTGGCTCTAGTATGTGTTTCTAGGCCGAAAACAAGGTTGAAATCTGGCCCAAAAACACTGCCAGCGACTTCTGAGATTCTGCAGATTGCGCACGTCACGTGGTCGCGTCATTCATGCGGACGCGTCATTCGACGATTTGCTTTTCCACGCGGGCGCGTCATCCATGCCTCTGCGTCGCTTATGCTTTTTAAATTCGCGCGGTCGCGTGAGCCATGCGACCGCATCACTGCGATTTCCTCTCTTTTGTGCGGTCGTGTGAGTCATGCGGCCGCGTCACTTCTCGCTGGTCATCTCCTCAATTTCTTGTATTCCTTCCATTTTTGCAAGCTTCCTTTCCAATCTCCCACTCATTCATGCCCTATAAAGCCTGAAACACTTAACACACAGATCACGGTATCGAATGGAATAAAGGAGAATTAAAATACCTAATTAAAAGTCTCTAGGAAGTAAGTTTTCAATCATGTAATAATTTTAGGAAGGAAATATAAATGCATGCTAATTATATGAATAAGTGGGTAAAGATCATGATAAAACCACACAATTAAACACATTGTAAACCATAAAATAGGGGTTGGATGAACTCCAACCATCCTCTAGCCACAGGCTTGAGGTCCAGTCTTCTTAGTTGAACCGGCTTGCCTTTGGAGTCTCTTTTCCATTAAGCTCCTTTCACACATATGTCCATAAGGACTTGGTCCAACCTTTGATCAAAGTTGACCCTTCTAGTGTAGGGGCGTGCATCTCTTTGCATCATGGATGATGACAAGTCATCATATACCCATTTTTCAAGCTAATTTCACTTGTTTTATTAGTCTTTATGCACTTTCTTGCATCCTAAGTAAGTGATTTGGAGTGAAAATGCATAACTTCTTTAAATCAAACAACCACCATGAAATTAATGTTAACTCATGAGGTTTAAGCTAATTTTAATTGAATTTTAATTGATTTATAAGCCTTATGAATTTAGTGATACTTGGAGTGGTTGTTTTGATTTAATGTAGGTGAAGAAAAGAAGAAAAGAGAAAAGCGTGGCCTAAGAAAGTGTGGCCAAAGGAGAAAAAGGCGTGGCTTATGAAGGAGGGAAGCAAGCATTGTCCTCCACAAGGGCACACTGCCCTCTAGGAGGGCAACATAAGGGACAAAGCATGAAAGGCAACTCTGCCCTGCCCACTACAAGGGCAGAGCACAAATCTGTGCCTTGGAATCAAGAAGAACAAAACCTTGCCCTGCCCTCCACTAGGGCAGTATCGGGCCTTCATGGAAAATAAATCAAAGAAAAATGCTACCAATGCTTGCCACAAGAGTTGAACACAGGACAAGGAGGAAGCAAGGACTAGGCTTCATTATGGTGCCAAGAAAGCCAAGGAAAATGGGTAGCGTGTGTAGCATCCAAGTTTCGAACACGGGGCTTCAAGGTGGAAACACTGCCCTGCCCTCCGCGAGGGCAGGCAGCATTTTGTTGTGGCACGGCCAGCGCACAAATCTGGCGCACCAAAGCAACATTCGGCAGCACCAGCAGCGCACCAAGGCACCAATCTGGCGCACCAAACTTTTCTGCCCTACCCTCCGCGAGGGCAGGGCAGCATCCTGCGCACCAAGCCTGCACCACACCCACACCACGCACGCACCACGCATCAATTTTCTGCCCTGCCCTCCACAAGGGCAGGGCAGCCTCCTGGAAGCTATTGTTTTTGGGCTAAAATTGGATTAAAAATCCAATAAAATTCATTTCTTCACTAAATCAAAAGCCCATCCAAATCCCAAGATCCAAGAATAGAAAGTGTATAAATAGGAGCTAGTTTGATGTAATTAGGACTTT
>NC_029772.3:20125137-20125709 GCF_000817695.3 Arachis duranensis | reverse complement strand
TTATTACTTGATGCGACCCGGTACACTTGCCGGTGAGTTTTGTGTTGGATCGTTTTCCACACATCAAGTTTTTGGGGCCGTTGCCGGGGATTGAAATAGATTGACAATGATTAAGTGAAGTGGAGGTCTAGATCAAGCACTTTTTCTTTTCTGATTGTTTTAATTTTGGCTAACACACTAATAGTTTGAATTTTTGCTTAAACTAACTAAAACTTCATTCTAGCTATAGATTGAAGATTCATTGGTTTTCTGGATCTGTGTGTTTATTGTTGTGTGTTTGTATGTCAGGTACAGGAAGATCTTCCCCTGTCCTCTCTGAAATTGACCAAAGAACTCTTCGAAGAATAAGAAGAGCTGAAAGAGGTAAGAACGTTATTGGAGAGGAAGAATCTGAGGAGGAATTCCAAGAAATGGAAGGAGATCCATCAAATCTCAATCAACCAGGAGGAGGGGCCAACAATAACCAACAACAAAGAAGAGTCCTGGCTTCATACACATTTGCAAATGCTAGACACTGTGGAAGTAGCATTCTTACTCCTAATGTCAATGCAAACAATTTTGAACTAAAGCCA
>NC_029772.3:20118837-20124577 GCF_000817695.3 Arachis duranensis | reverse complement strand
AGCAAGAGCAAGTCCAGTACATGCACAACCAAAATCCTGGAACAAATGAAGTCTATTGTGATACTTACAATCCATCTTGGAAGAACCATCCCAACCTCAGATGGGGAGACAACCACAATCAAATTCAGCAGCCATGGCAAAGAAATTCAAACAAAACAATTGGAAAAACACAAACAACAACCAGCCAAATACTAACCAAAACACATACAGAAAACCACAAAACACTTATCCCAACTCTAACCATTATCCACCCAATAACCATCCAACAAATCAAAACACCTATCATCATCCATTAACACCCCAAAACCAACCAATCTCACAAGACTCTCAGAGGATCACCAATCTAGAGATGCTCATGGAGAAAATGATGAAGAACCAAGAATTGACAACAAAGAACCAAGAAGCATCCATGAAGAACTTAGAGAGACAGATTGGGCAAATCTCCAAACAAATTTCTGTTGAAAAACCATCAAGCTCACTACCAAGTGACACCATTCCTAATCCAAAAGAGGAATGCAAGGCAATACAGTTGAGGAGTGGAAAAATACTACTGAAAGATGAAGAAGCCACTAAGAAGCCTAAAGAGAGTGACGAGAAACAGGTTGGAAAAGAGGTAGCCAATGATGAAAATGCAACAGCAAGCAATCAACCTCAGAATCAACCTCAAGAAAAAGAAGATAGACCACAAAATTTGAAGAAAGGAAGGCAAATCATGGAAGAACCAATTCCAAGAAAACTTCAAGGGGAGAAAAGCTTAACACCACCACTACCATATCCCCAAAGATTCCACAAAGAGACAAAGGATCAGCATTTTCACAAATTTCTTGAGACTTTCAAGAAGCTGGAAATCAACATACCTTTAGCTGAGGCATTGGAGCAAATGCCTCTGTATGCCAAGTTTTTAAAGGAACTCATCAACAAGAAGAGAAGTTGGAATGAGAAGGAGACTGTAATGCTTAGTGAAGAATGCAGTGTACTCATCAAAAAGGGACTCCCTCCCAAGCTTGAAGATCCTGGAGGTTTCTTCCTACCCTGCACTATTGGAAGCCTATTCATCAACAAGGGGATGTGTGACTTAGGAGCAAGCATAAATCTAATCCCATCTTCGTTAGTGAAAAAACTTGGCATAGAGGAGGTGAAACCAATACAGATGTCCTTGGAGTTGGTGGACCAATCAGTAGTATATCCTAAAGGGCTGATTGAGAACCTTTTAGTTAAGGTTGACAAGTTCATCTATCCTGCAGATTTTGTGATCCTGGATTCTTCAGAAAATGGAAATGACTCCATAATACTTGGTCGACCATTTTTGGCCACTGCTAGAGCCATTGTGGATATAGAGCAGGGAGAGTTAACCCTCAGGATGCATGAGGAGAGCATCACCTTGAAAGTCTTTCCAGAATTACAAAGGAATGAAGAAACAAGCAAGACAAGTGGTGGCTTCCTTCCAAAGCAAGCAACCAACAAAATAATAGAACAGAAGAGTGAGCTTGTACAAGGAGGGGAAGGAATTCAAAAGGAGGCCAGGATGATAAACAAAAAGGGGGGAATCATAACTCAAGTAACTGTCAAAGGAAACAGATCAACAAGGAAGAAAAAGAAGAAAAACAGGAAGAAGGCTTATAAAGGGTGGAAGAACAAGAAAATTCCAACTGAGGGATTTTCCAAAGGTGACAAAGTACAATTAGTATATCAACAGCTAGGAACAAAAGATTATTACACTGTCAACCAAGTACTTTCTCTTGAGCATATGGAAATTGAGCATCAAGGCACACAGAGAAAGCTTACAGTGAGAGGAGACAAGTTGAGACATCACCAACATCAACCACCCTAAAGGGAGTTCAATGTCAAGCTAGTGACAGTAAAAGAGCGCTTCATGGGAGGCAACCCATGGTTTAAGATTTCTGTCTTCTCTTTTATTCAATAAGCCATGATTACCTGAGCATGATATTTGAACGTCCAAAAAAAAATTTGCATACATTGTTTTGAAGCACATGTCAAACTTCTAAGTTTGGTGTACCTTAAGGCACACCCAAGTTCATTTTAAAAAAAAAAGGGATTATTCTTAGAACATATGCATAATTCTTTTGATGAAGCATATGACCAAACACTAAGTTTGGTGTCTGCATGTGTAACAATGTTCAGAAGATCATTTCCCAATCATGGACTCAAAACCATACAGAAAGGGATCATGCATCAAATTTTTTTTTTAAAATGCATCAATTGTGAAGAATGGTTTGCATTGTTAAGCCATCCCCTCAATAAAAGATAAGATTGGTGTTCACCAACTTTTAGCATCTTTAATTAAGGGACACAATTGACCACGAAAAAATATAAAATAAATAACAATTAAACAAACCAAAACAATTTTTTTATTGCAAATAAATTGCCAACGACTATATTAATGTTCTAAGGCTAGCTGTTTTGGTTCATGCAGAAGAAAAAGATTGAGACAAAAGCAAGGAGGGGCCACGGCTAGGAAAAGCTATGTGAGGATGGTCACATGTGCCTAGAAGAATGCGCTCATGGGGAAGCAGAATTTGCATGCATGCATCATCGAACACCTAAATGCATGCAGCCAATGGGAAGAGGATCCTCGTCAAAGCCTCAACAATGCATGCAGACCGTCCATCCCATGAACCCCTTAGATGAACAACTCAATCTCAACCCTTCATGAGCACCAATGAGCTCCTTCTTCATTCATTGTGGTTTTGTTGGAAAGCTTGAAGAATCTGCCTATTAATAGCCGTAGCACTAAACGGTTCACACACTCATTCAAGCTACCTTCATATGAAAACCATAATCCCCTCTACTCCCAAAACCAAAATAATTTCCTTATCTCACACAACAGAACCGAACCAAAACTCATCCCAAACACAACACATACTTCTTCTATTCTCACTTTTCCTTTCTTCTCACCTCAAATCCAATGGCCTCCTCAAGTTCAAAAAGAAGGCCGGGAAAGGAACCTATGGTAGCCGAACCTTTATCATTTGATGCAAACAAATTTAGATCCCAATTCCATGAAGGGAGATATCATAGGTTCATGAAGACAAAGAATGTAATCTATGAGAAAGGCCTTGAGTTGAGAGACGGGGAATACCCCATCATGAGGCAAATCACTAAAGAAAGAAGGTGGGAACTTTTATGTGCTCCTCTTGTTGACATCAGTGCAGTCATGATCAGAGAGTTCTATGCAAATGCTGTAAAAGAAAACAAAGATAGTGCCCCTTACACAAGTTATGTCAGAGGAGTTGAAGTGAGTTTTAGTCCAGCAGCCATCACTAGGGCTCTAAAGTTGAGAACCATAACTTATGCAGAGCCCAGTTATGAAACCAGATTGCAGATGGAAAACAATCCTGATGAGATCTTGCAAGGGTTATGTGTGGAGAATACAGATTGGGAAAGAGATTCAAAGGGAGTTCCAAGTCACCTGAGAAGGATAAATCTTACTCCTGTGGCCAAGGGATGGTATGAAATAGTGAGAAGATCTATCCTTCCTACTGGAAACGCCTCTTGGGTCACAATCAAACGAGCACTCTTGACATAGAAACGCCTCTTGGGTCACAATCAAACGAGTGCTCTTGACATACTGCATCTTACATGGAGGTGAAATCAACCTCGCACAACTCATAGCCGACAGTATTCAAGAGATGGCCAATAGCACAAGCAAATCAAGTGGTCTTGGACATCCAAGTACCATCCTCAGGCTATGTGACAAAGCTGGAGTAATCTTTGAAGATGAGGACACAGAAAAAGTGAAAAAAGGAAAATGGATCACTAAGAAGAGTATGGAAGGAATAAATGAAGAAGATGATCCAGAGGGGGTGGTAGCTCCCAGACAAAGGAGATCACAAAGAGAGGAAGGACGAAATCAAGCTCATGATGCCATAGACATGAGCCAGTTACAAAGATCAATTGAAGAACTATCTCAGCAACTCATGCAAGCTCAACAAGACCAAAATCAGGGGTGCCAAGAGCAATATCTAGAGCCCCATCCAGAGTTTAGGGAGCAATATTTGAAAGATAAAGAGGAACGAGAAGCTTGGCAGCGTCAAATGGAGGAGAAACAAGAGAGATGGCTACAACAAATGATGACTTAGCAGCAAGAATTTCAAGCACAGATTCTTGAAGGACAAAAAGATCAATATAAAGAATTCAAAGAATCATATGATAAGCTGTATTTTAGTCAAGCTAAAGCAGGGGAATATAGTCACAATCTGTATCAATGGAAGAATATTCATCACACCATGGGAGAAGTTAGATATGCGTAAAGAATGGAGAATGATGAAAACATGCAAGCAAGGTTGGAGTACTTGACCCATAATTTGCCAACACTCAATCCTCAGATCAAGCCATTTGAGCAATGCCCTGAATTTGTAGCCAAGCAACAGGCAAGGTCTCATCACTATACTGAGGCAACTTTTAAAAGATTGGAAGAAGTTGGGCTCTCAGGACTCTTAGATTCTGTTTGGGGTAGAAGATGTTCTGGTGAAGAGATCCGAGATTATTCCAAGCTAGGGAAGAGAAAGAAGAAAAAGGGAGAATCAAGCAGCAGCCACGATCATTAGAAGGTGGCAAAGTTCTTTCATACTTCCTCTTTCATGTCTATAATAAGGAGATGCATGTCTGAAACATGATATGCCTCCATCGTTTATGTCTTTTTACTTCATGCAATTTTTGTTCCTTGTTTTTATTTTAAGTCATTTAATAAATAGCTAGAGAAATGCTAAATCTGCATGTTGTTTGTTATCCATCACTTAGCTAAAGTTTGTTTTGTTTCCCACATGCGTGAATAAAAGAGAATTGTTTGAATTGAAAAGTGAAATATCCAATGTTGCATAAGTAAGAATGGAAGTTAATGGTGGTATTTTGATTAAATGCATAACTCATGAAATAATTGTTGCATAGTATCATTTTCATTAAAGTGTGAGTTAGCTTGCTGTTATAAAGACTCTTATCAATAAAGAAAAAACCCTTGGAAACAAAAACAGAAAGAAAAGGAAGAAGAAAAAGCCAAAATGGCAAGAAAAACAAAGAATAAAGGTTGGACACCAATAGCTTGGACCCTAGGACATATGCCTGTGATGTTCTTGTACTAAGATATGCTTGGATAAGTATATTCTAAGGGGTATTTTAAAACCCGGTCACTTAGATCAACTGATTTGGGATGGCCAATTGAAAGTCCACAATAAAGAGCAACTTAGATACAGAACATTTAGTTATCCAAAGAGATACTGGGCATCAATGATCCTAGGAAGAAATAGTGAGCCATGTGTCTGTGGTGGAAAGATGTTGAGTAAAAGAAGAAAATTAAAGCCAAAGGCTACTACTGCAACATTAGACACCAAACCTCTAAAAGAATAATAAGCTTGTTAAGCATTATAAGCCAAGAAAAGTTAGCAAGGGAGTAATTAAAAAGTGAGTCCTATAACAACAAGTTTAGCAAGCCTTTGAGGAAAGATGTATATTATGTAACAGCAACAATAATTGAGTTATCATTGTCTGCATAAAGATCCCATAAATCAAGTTCTGCTATATGCCTAATAAGGATATGTGTCTTTTCTTATTCATTTCAATTGCTCTTAATTTTGATGCTTGCTTGGGGACAAGCAAGATTTAAGTTTGGTGTTGTGATGACAAGTCATCATATACCCATTTTTCAAGCTAATTTCACTTGTTTTATTAGTCTTTATGCACTTTCTTGCATCCTAAGTAAGTGATTTGGAATGAAAATGCATAA
>NC_029772.3:20112704-20112995 GCF_000817695.3 Arachis duranensis | reverse complement strand
CATAAGGTTCTCCCATGTAATTCACCTCTTCCATTGAAGGGTTCTCAGGATCATAAGCTTCTTCTTCAGATGAAGCCTCCTTAGTACTGCCTGATGCATTTTGCGTTCCAGACAGACTTTGAGAAATCATATTGACTTGTTGAGTCAATATGTTGTTCTGAGCCAATATGGCATTCAGAGTGTCAATCTCAAGAACTCATTTCTTCTGACTAGCCCCATTGTTCACAGGATTCCTTTCAGAAGTGTACATGAATTGGTTATTTGCAACCATTTCAATCAGCTCTTGAGCTT
>NC_029772.3:20112157-20112351 GCF_000817695.3 Arachis duranensis | reverse complement strand
GTCCTAGCTCTGTCTCTTACAGCAAAAGGGAATAGCATAAGTCTGTAGACCTCAAGGTCAACCCCATTAGTCTTAACAGTGTCACAGATTTGCAAGAACTCAGCTAAGAACTGATGAGGATCTTCCAATGGAAGTCCATGGAACTTGCAATTCTGTTGCATTAGAGAAACTAATTGAGGCTTAAGCTCAAAATT
>NC_029772.3:20110532-20111937 GCF_000817695.3 Arachis duranensis | reverse complement strand
AGCTTTCGCTTCAAGGTCCTTTCAGGTTCAGGGTCAGCCTCAACAAGAATGCTTTTGTCTTTGCTCCTGCTCATATGAAAGAGAAGAGAACAAGAAAACATGGAATCCTCTTTTTCACAGTATAGAGATTCCTTGAGGTGTCAGAGGAAAAGAAAAATAGAAGGCAGAAGTAGAAAATTCGAACTTATCAAAGAAGATGGAGTTCGAATTTTGCATCAAGGAATAGTGTTAGTCCATAAATAGAAGGATGTGAGAAGAAGGGAAGTAATTTTCGAAAATTAAGTAAAAGATTTTGAAAACATTTTGAAAAAAAAACACTAATTGATTTTTCAAAAAAAAAGTGGGAAAGAAATCAAGTGATTTTTGAAAAAGAATTTGAAATTAGAAATCAAAAAGATTTGATTGAAAGCTATTTTGAAAAAGATGTGGTTAAGAAGATATGATTGATTTTAAAAAGATGTGATTGAGAAGATATGATTTGCAAAACATTTTAAAAAAGATTTGATTTTAAAAATTAATGACTTGGCTATCAAGAAAAGATATGATTCAAACATTAAACCTTTCTCAACAGAAAAGACAACATACTTGAAATATTGAATCAAATCATTAATTGATAGCAAGTATCTTTGAAAAAGGAAAGAATTTAATTTTGAAAACATATGATTGAAAAGATATGATTTGAAAAAGATTTGATTTTGAAAAACTTTGAAAACTTGGAAAAAAATTGCATTAAAAACAAAATCTTCCCTCTTGTGCCATCCTGGCGTTAAACGCCCAGAATGGTGCACATTCTGGCGTTTAACGCCCAAAACTCTACCCTTTTGGGCGTTAAATGCCCAGCCAGGTACCCTGGCTGGCGTTTAAACGCCAGTCTGTCTTCTTCACTGGGCATTTTGAACGCCCAGCTTTTTCTGTGTGATTCCTCTCCAGTATGTTCTGAATCTTCAATTCTCTGTATTATTGACTTGAAAAGACACAAATTAAAAATATTTTTGGATTTTTAATAATAAGGAATAATCAAAATGCAACTAGAATCAAATAACAATGCATGCAAGACACCAAACTTAGCAGTTTGTATACTACTGACACTAATAAGATGAGAATGCATATGAGGCACATAAAATACTCAAGTCAAGAGAATTTAAAGATCAGAGCAAGTAAATCATCAAGAACAACTTGAAGATTAATGAAGACACATGCATGAATGCAAAAAGAACAAAAACATGCAATTGACCCAAACTTAACATGAGACTCTAGACTCAAACAAGAAACATAAAATATTTTTGGTTTTTATTATTTTGTAATTTTTTTTTTGTGTTTTTCAAAAATTAAGTGAAGAAAATAAAGGTATCAAAATTCTTAATGAGAATTCCAGGAATCAGGCAATGTTTAGTCTAAGACTCCG
>NC_029772.3:20109340-20110005 GCF_000817695.3 Arachis duranensis | reverse complement strand
TCATAGTCATTCAATCATTGAATCCTACTTAGAATACCACAGACAAGGTTAGACCTTCTGGATTCTCTTGAATGCCGCCATCAGTTCTAGCCTATACCACGAAGACTCTGATCTCACGGAATGGCTGGCTCGTTTGTCAGGCGAGCACTCGGTTGTCAGGTGATCAACCATGCATCGTGTATCAGTAATCCAAGAGATATTCACCCAATCTAAGGTAGAACGGAGGTGGTTGTCAGTCACATGTTCATAGGTGAGAATGAAGATGAGTGTCACGGATCATCATATTCATCAAGTTGAAGAACAAGTGATATCTTAGAACAAGAACAAGCGGAATTGAATAGAAGAACAATAGTAATTGCATTAATACTCGAGGTACAGCAGAGCACCACACCTTAATCTATGGTGTGTAGAAACTCCACCGTTGAAAATACATAACAACAAGGTCTAGGCATGGCCGAATGGCCAGCCTCCCAATAATCTAAGAACTAGATGTCCAAAGATGATCAAAGGATCTAAAAATAATCCAAAGATCCAAAGATGTAAAATACAATAGTAAAAGGTCCTATATATAGAGAACTAGTAGCCTAGGGTGTACAGAGATGAGTAAATGACATAAAAATCCACTTCCGGGCCCACTTGGTGTGTGCTTGGGCTGAGCAATGAAG
>NC_029772.3:20107915-20109239 GCF_000817695.3 Arachis duranensis | reverse complement strand
CCCATTCTTGTGCCAGTTCCGGCGTTTAACGCTGGGAATTCTGAGGGTGACTTTGAATGCCGGTTTGGGCCATCAAATCTTAGGCAAAGTATGAACTATCATATATTTCTGGAAAGCCCAGGATGTCTACTTTCCAACGCCGTTTAGAGCGCGCCAATTGGGCTTTTGTAGCACCAGAAAATCCACTTCGAGTGTAGGGAGGTCAGAATCCAACAGCATCTGCAGTCCTTTTTAGTCTCTGAATCAGATTTTTGCTCAGGTCCCTCAATTTCAGCCAGAAAATACCTGGAATCACAGAAAAACACACAAACTCATAGTAAAGTCTAGAAAAGTGAATTTTAACTAAAAACTAATAAAAATATACTAAAAACTAACTAGATCATACTAAAAACATACTAAAAACAATGCCAAAAAGCATACAAATTATCCGCTCATCAGTGAAGAAAAGAAGAAAAGAGAAAAGCGTGGCCTAAGAAAGTGTAGCCAAAGGAGAAAAAGGCGTGGCTTATGAAGGAGGGAAGCAAGCATTGCCCTCCACAAGGGCACACTGCCCTCTAGGAGGGCAACATAAGGGAACAAAGCATGAAAGGCAACTCTGCCCTGCCCACTACAAGGGCATAGCACAAATCTGTGCCTTGGAATCAAGAAGAACAAAACCTTGCCCTGCCCTCCACAAGGGCAGTATCGGGCCTTCATGGAAAATAAATCAAAGAAAAATGCTACCAATGCTTGCCACAAGAGTTGAACACGGGACAAGGAGGAAGCAAGGAACTAGGCTTCATTATGGTGCCAAGAAAGCCAAGGAAAATGGGTAGCATGTGTAGCATCCAAGTTTCGAACACGGGGCTTCAAGGTGGAAACACTGCCCTGCCCTCCGCGAGGGCAGGGCAGCATTTTGTTGTGGCACGGCCAACGCACAAATCTGGCGCACCAAAGCAACATTCGGCAGCACCAGCAGCGCACCAAGGCACCAATCTGGCGCACCAAACTTTTCTGCCCTGCCCTCCGCGAGGGCAGGGCAGCATCCTGCGCACCAAGCCTGCACCACGCCCGCACCACGCACGCACCACGCATCAATTTTCTACCCTGCCCTCCACAAGGGCAGGGCAGCCTCCTGGAAGCTATTGTTTTTGGGCTAAAATTGGATTAAAAATCCAATAAAATTCATTTCTTCACGAAATCAAAAGCCCATCCAAATCCCAAGATCCAAGAATAGAAAGTGTATAAATAGGAGCTAGTTTGATGTAATTAGGACCTTTTACTTGACTTTTGAATTCTGCACTTTCTTTGAGCTTTGAATTTTTGCAACTTTTCTTGAGAGACT
>NC_029772.3:20106738-20107702 GCF_000817695.3 Arachis duranensis | reverse complement strand
TTGGTTCTTCTGTGAACCTTGCTGCACTTTAATTTCAATTTCTGTTTGAATTCTAGTTGCTTCTAATTAAATTTCTGCTCTATTAACTGTGGTAATTCAATTTCTCTTTGTTTAGATTCTGAAATCCCAGTCCTAAAATCCCTTTTCCATTCAAGCAATTTATATTTCTTGCCATTTAAGTTACTGCAATTTACATTTCTTGCACTTTAAGTTTCAGTCATTTACTTTCTTGTTCTTTAAGATTCAGCAAGTTTACTTTCCTGCTCTTTAATTTACTGCAATTTCCCCTCTCCCTTTACATTCCAAGCAATTTAGATTCTGTTAAATACAACCCACTCAACCAAAACTTAATTCGCTTGACTAAATCAACCACTAAACTAAAATTGCTCAATCCTTCAATCCCTGTGGGATCGACCTCACTCATGTGAGTTATTATTACTTGATGCGACCCGTTACACTTGCCGGTGAATTTTGTGTTGGATCGTTTTCCACACATCAATGGACAAGTTGAATGCTAACCTCACATTTTCTGGACTAAAATCTAAGTATTTCCCCCGAACCATTGTAAGATAATTCTTTGGATTCGGGTTCACACTTTGATCATGGTTCCTAGTGATCCATGCATTGGCTTAGAACTCTTGAACCATTAATATTTCGACTTGTTGAATGGGGTTGGTCAGAACTTCCCAACCTCTTCTTTGGATCTCATGTCGGATCTCCGGGTACTCATTTTTCTTGAGTTTGAAAGGGACCTCGGGGATCACCTTCTTCTTTGCCACAACATCATAGAAGTGGCCTTGATGGCTTTTGGAGATGAATCTTTCCATCTCCCATGACTCGGAGGTGGAAGCTTTTGTCTTTCCTTTTCCTTTTCTAGAGGATTCTTCGGCCTTAGATGCCATTGATGGTAATGGAAAAACAAAAAGCTTATGCTTTTACCACACCAAACTTAAAATATTGCTCG
>NC_029772.3:20078292-20106183 GCF_000817695.3 Arachis duranensis | reverse complement strand
TCGCCTGACAACCGAGCCAGCCATTCCGTGAGATCAGAGTCTTCGTGGTATAGGCTAGAACTGATGGCGGCATTCAAGAGAATCCGGAAGGTCTAACCTTGTCTGTGGTATTCTGAGTAGGATTCAATGATTGAATGACTGTGACGAGCTTCAAACTCCTGAGGGCGGGGCGTTAGTGACAGATGCAAAAGAATCACTGGATTCTATTCTGGCCTGATTGAGAACCGACAGATGGATAGCCGCGCTGTGACAGGGTGCGTTGAACATTTCCACTGAGAGGATGGGAGGTAGCCACTGACAACGGTGAAACCCTTGCTTAAGCTTGCCATGAAAAGGAGTAAGAAGGATTGGATGAAGACAGTAGGAAAGCGGAGAGACGGAAGGGACAAGCATCTTCATACGCTTATCTGAAATTCCCACCAATGAATTACATAAGTATCTCTATCTTTATCTTTGTGTTTTATTCGTATATCACCCATATCCATTTGAGTTTGCCTGACTAAGATTTACAAGGTGACCATAGCTTGCTTCATACCAACAATCTCTGTGGGATCGACCCTTACTCGCGTAAGGTTTATTACTTGGACGACCCAGTACACTTGCTGGTTAGTTGTGCGAAGTTGTGATAAAGAAGTGAGATTACAATTGAGCGTACCAAGTTTTTGGCGCCATTGATGATCACAATTTCGTGCACCAGGGATCACCTTCTTCTTGGCCACAACTTCATAGAAGTGGTCTTGATGGGCTTTGGAGATGAATCTCTCCATCTCCCATGACTTGGAGGTGGAAGCTTTTGTCTTCCCTTTCCCTTCTCTAGAGGTTTCTCCGGCCTTAGATGCCATCAATGGTTATGGAAAAAGAAAAAAGCTACGATTTTACCACACAAAACTTAGAATATTGCTCACCCTCAAGCAAAAGAAGAAAGAATAGATGAAGAAGAAGAAGATATGGAGGAGAGGAAGAGAGGTTTATGTTTCGGCCAAGGAGGAGAAGAGAAAGTTGTGTTGTGTGAAAATGAGGAAGAATAGAGGTGTTTATATAGTGAAGGGAGAGGGAGTAGTTTCGGCCATTTAGGGTGGGTTTGGATGGGAAAGAGATTTTGAATTTTGAAGGTAGGTGGGGTTTATGGGGAAGAGTGGATGGATGTGAGTGGTGAAGAGGTGATTGGTGAAGGGTTTTGGGGAAGAGTGTTTATTGGATTGTGTGAAAAAGAGAGAGAGAGGGTAAGTTGAGGTAGGTAGGGATCCTGTGGGGTCCACAGATCCTGAGATGATCTTGTGGGGTCTACAGATCCTAAGGTGTCAATGATTATCATCCCTGCACCAATAAGGCGTGTAAAATGCCCTCTGCATGTAATCCTGGCATTCAACGCCAGATTGATGCTTGTTTCTGGCGTTGAACGCCAGCTTCATGCTTGTTTCTGGCGTTGAACACCAGCTTCATGCTTGTTTTGGGCGTTTAACGCCCATTTGCAGCATGTTTCTGGCGTTGAACGCCAGTTCCATGCTTATTTCTGGCGTTCAGCGCCAGCTCTCCTCAGGGTGTATTTCTGGCACTTAAACGCTAGGATGCTGCTTGATTTTGGCATTCAACGCCAGATCCATACTCTGTTCTGGCGTTGAACGCCAACCAGATGCTCCTTACTGGCGTTTAAACGCCAATAAGCCCTTCCTCTAGGGTGTGCTTTTTCTTTTGCTGTTTTTTATTCTGTTTTTAATTTTAGTATTTATTTTGTGACTCCACATGATCATGAACCTAATAAAACATAAAAAAAATAAGATTAGATAAATAAAAATTGGGTTGCCTCCCAATAAGCGCTTCTTTAATGTCAATAGCTTGACAGTGGGCCCTCATGGAACCTCACAGGTGATCAGGTCAATGTTGTAGACTCCCAACACCAAACTTAGAGTTTGGATGTGGGGATTCAACACCAAACTTAGAGTTTGATTGTGGCCTCTCAACACCAAACTTAGAGTTTGATTGTGGGGGCTTTGTTTGACTCTGTACTGAGAGAAGCTTTTCATGCTTCCTCTCCGTGTATACAGAAGAACACCCTTGGGTCTTAAACGCAAGGTAGTTCCCATTCAATTGAAGGACTAATTCTCCTCTGTTAACGTCTATCACAGCTCCTGCTGTGGCTAGGAAAGGTCTTCCAAGGATGATGCATTCATCCTCCTCCTTCTTAGTGTCTAAAATTATGAAATCAGCAGGGATGTAAAGGCCTTCAACCTTCACTAACACGTCCTCTACCAATTCATAAGCCTGTCTTACTGACTTATATGCCATTTGTAACAAGAATATGGCAGGCTGTACCTCAATGATTCCTAGCTTCTCCATTACAGAGAGTGGCATAAGATTTATGCCTGACCCTAGGTCACACAGAGCCTTCTCAAAGGTCATGGTGCCTATGGTATAGGGTATTAAAAATTTGCCAGGATCTTGTCTCTTTTGAGGTAAAGTTTGCTTAACCCATGTATCTAGTTCACTAATGAGAAAGGAAGATTCACCTTCCCAAGTCTCATTACCAAATAATTTGGCATTCAGCTTCATGATGGCTCCGAGATATTGAGCAACTTGCTCTCCAGTTACATCTTCATCCTCTTCAGAGGAAGAATAGTCATCAAAGCTCATGAATGGCAGAAGGAGGTTTAATAGGATCTCTATGGTCTCTATATGACCTTCAGATCCCTTTGGGTCCTCAATAGGGAGCTCCTTCTTGCTTGAGAGACGTCCCATGAGGTCTTCCTCATTGGGATTCACGTCCTCTCCTTCCTCCCTAGGTTCGGCCATGTTGATTATGTCTATGGCCTTGCACTCTCTTTTTGGATTCTCTTCAGTATTGCTCGGGAGAGTACCAGGAGGAGTTTCTCTTTCTTACTCAGTTGGACCACTTGTGCCTCCAAATTTCTGATGGAGGACCTTGTTTCACTCATGAAACTTAAAGTGGCCTTAGACAGATCAGAGACTAAGTTTGCTAAATTAGAGGTGCTCTGCTCAGAATTCTCTGTCTGTTGCTGAGAAGATGATGGATAAGGCTTGCTATTGCTGAGCCTATTTCTTTCACAATTATTAAAGCCTTGTTGAGGCTTCTGTTGATCCTTCCATGAGAAATTTAGATGATTTCTCCATGATGAATTATAGGTATTTCCATAAGGTTCACCCATATAATTTACCTCTGCTATTGCAGGATTCTCAGGATCATAAGCTTCTTCTTCAGAAGATGCCTCTTTAGTACTGTTGGATGCATTTTGCCATCCATTCAGACTTTGAGAAATCATGTTGAATTGCTGAGTCAACATTTTGTTCTGAGCCAATATGGCATTCAGAGCATCAATTTTATGAACTTCCTTCCTTTGAGGCGTCTCATTACTCATGGAATTCCTCTCAAAAGTATACATGAATTGGTTATTTACAACCATGTCAATGAGTTCTTGAGCTTCTGCAGGCGTTTTCTTTAGGTGAATGGATCCACCTGCAGAATGGTCCAGTGACATCTTAGAAAATTCAGATAGACCATAATAGAATATATCCAAAATGGTCCATTCAGAAAGCATGTCAGAAAGACACCTTTTGGTCATCTTCTTGTATCTTTCCCAAGTTTCATAGAGGGATTCACCATCTTTTTGTTTGAAGCTCTGAACATCCACTCTAAGCTTGCTTTGCTTTTGAGGAGGAAAGATCTTAGCCAAGAAGGCCGCGACCAGCTTATCCCAGAAGTCCAGGCTATCTTTAAGTTGTAAGTCCAACCATGTTCTAGCCCTGTCTCTCACAGCAAAAGGGAAAAGCATGAGCCTGTAGACTTCAGGATCTACTCCATTAGTTTTAACAGTCTCACAGATCTGCAAGAACTCAGTTAAAAACTGGTAGGGATCTTCTGATGGAAGTCCATGGAACTTGCAGTTCTATTGCATTAGAGCAACCAGTTGAGGTTTCAGCTCAAAGTTGTTTGCTCCAATGGTAGGGATTGAGATGCTTCTTCCATCAAACTTGGAAGTAGGTGTAGTGTAATCACCAAGCATCCTCCTTGCATTATTATTTTCAGTTGCCATCTCCTCTTCTTTTTCAAAAATTTCTGTAAGGTTGTCTCTGGATTGTTGTAATTTAGCTTCTCTTAGTTTCCTCTTCAGAGTCCTTTCAGGTTCAGGATCTGCTTCAACAAGAATATTCTTGTCCTTGCTCCTGCTCATATGAAAAAGAAGGGAACAGAAAATAATAATGGGGATCCTCTTTACCACAGTAGAGAGATTCCTTTATGTTAGTAGAAGAAGAAAAGAATAGAAGAAGGAAAAGGTAAGAATCCAAACACAAGGTGAAGATAGGTTTGAATTCTTGAGATGAAAAGAAGTGTTAGTAAATAAATAAATAAATAGAAGAAGATGAAAGGGAGGAGTTTTCAAAAATAAATTTTGAAAAATAAGTTAGTGATTTTCGAAAAAAGGAAGAAATAAAAATAGAATTAAAATTTGAAACAATTAACTAAAAAAAGAAATTTTAAAAAGGGGTGAGGAATTTTCGAAAATTAGAGAAGGGAAAGTAGTTAGGTAGTTTTGAAAAAGATAAAGAAACAAACAAAAAGTCAATTAGTTAGTTGAAAAAGATTTGAAAATCAATTTTGAAAAGATAAGAATATAAGAAGTTAGAAGGGATATTTTGAAATCAAATTTTTGAAAAAGATATGATTTAAAAAGATATGATAAAAAGATATGATTAAAAGGATATGGTTGGAAAAGATTTAATTTTAAAATTAAAATTAATTGCTTGACTAACAAGAAACTAAAAGATATGATTCTAGAATTTAAAAATTGAACCTTTCTTAACAAGAAAGTAACAAACTTCAAATTTTTGAATCTATCACATTAATTGTTAGTGAAGTTTTTGAAAATTTGAAATAAAATTAAGAAAAAGATTTTGAAAATTATTTTTTTAAATTTTCAAAAAATAAGAAGAAAAATGAAAAAGATTTGAAAGATGAACATCAAAACTTATTTTTGAAAAATTTTCAAGAAAAGAAAACATGCAAGACACCAAACTTAGAAATCTTTAATGCTTAGACACCATGAATACAAAAATGCACATGAAAAACAAGAAAAGACACAAAACAAGAAGATTTAAAGATCAAACAAGAAGACTTACCAAGAACAACTTAAAGATCATGAAGAACACATGCATGAATTTTCGAAAAATGCAAAAGTTTTTAAAACATGCAATTGACACCAAACTTAAAAATTGACTCAAGACTCAAAAAAGCAACATAAAATATTTTTGAATTTTATGATTTTATAATTTTTTTGGATTTTATTTTATATTTTTCGAAAACATATTTTTGGAAAAAGGAAGTAATGAATCCAAAGTCCTCAATCAAAATCCCAGGGATCATGTAATGTTAGTCTAAAGCTCCGGTCCAAGAATTAGACATGGCTTAATAGTCAACCAGGCTTCAACATGTTACATGAAACTCTAGAATTCATTCTTAGAAACTCTGAAAATTTTCGAAAAACATGTGATAAATTTTTGAAATATTTTTTTTTTGAAAACTTTTTGAAAAGAAAATTACCTAATCTGAGCAACAAGATGAACCGTCAATTGTCTAAACTTGAACAATCCCCGGCAACGGCGCCAAAAACTTGGTGCACGAAATTGTGATCTCTAATAATGGCATTCAACTTGGTGTGCGCATCTACTAACTCAACACTTTCTTCACAACTTCGCACAACTAACCAGCAAGTGCACTGGGTCATCCAAGTAATAAACCTTACATGAGTAAGGGTCGATCCCACGGAGATTGTTGGCATGAAGCAAGCTATGGTCATCTTGTAAATCTCAGTTAGACGGATAATAAATGGTTATGGAGTTTTCGAATAATAATAATAAATAAACAGAAAATAAAGATAGAAATACTTATGTAAATCATTGGTGAGAATTTCAGATAAGTATATGGAGATACTTTGTCCCTGTTGAATCTCTGCTTTCCTACTGCCTTCCTTCAATCCTTCTTACTCCTTTCCATGGCAAGCTGTATGTAGGACATCACCGTTGTCAATGGCTACATCCCATCCTCTCAGTGAAAAAGGTCCAAATGCTCTTGTCACAGCACGGCTAATCATCTGTCAGTTCTCGATCATGCCGGAATAGAATCCATTGATTCTTTTGCGTTTGTCATCACGCCCAACAATCGCAAGTTTGAAGCTCGTCACAGTCATTCAATCCTTGAATCCTACTCGGAATACCACAGACAAGGTTTAGACTTTCCAGATTCTCATGAATGTCGCCAATAATTCTAGCTTATACCACGAAGATTCTGATCAAGAAATCCAAGAGATATGCGCTCGTTCTAAGGTAGAACGGAAGTGGTTGTCAGTCATGCGTTCATAAGTGAGAATGATGATGAGTGTCACGGATCATCACATTCGTCATGGTGAAGTGCAACAAATATCTTAGAACAGGAATAAACTTAATTGAATAGAAAATAGTAGTAATTGTATTGAAAGTAGAGGTACACCAGAGCTCCACACCCTTAATCTATGGTGTGTAGAAACTCCACCGTTGAAAATACATAAGTGATGGTGGTCCAGGCATGGCCGAATGGCCAGCCCCCAAAATGTGATATGAATTCGAAAATAGGGAGAAGGATCTGGTCTAAGGACTAGGCATCCAAAGATGTGGTCAAAAAGACACCAGTACAATAGTAAAAAGTTCTATTTATACTAGACTAGCTACTAGGGTTTAGACAAGTAAGTAATTAATGTAGAAATCCACTTCCGGGGCCCACTTGGTGTGTGCTTGGGCTGAGCTTGAGCTTTACACGTGTAGAAGCTTCTCTTGAAGTTGAACGCCAAGTTGTAACGTGTTTTTGGCGTTCAACTCTGGTTCGTGACGTGTTTCTGGCGTTTGACTCCAGAATGCAACATGGAACTGGCGTTGAGCGCCAGTTTGTGTCGTCTAATCTCAAATAAAGTATGGACTATTATATATTTCTGGAAATCTTTGGATGTCTACTTTTCAACGCCATTGAGAACGCGCCATTTGGAGTTCTGTAGCTCCAAAAAATCCATTTCGAGTGAAGGGAGGTCAGAATCCAATAGCATCAGCAGTCCTTTATCAGCCTTCTATCAGAGTTTTGCTCAGGTCCCTCAATTTCAGCCAGAAAATACCTAAAATTACAAAAAAACACACAAACTCATAGTAAAGTCCAGAAATTTGAATTTTACATAAAAACTAATGAAAACATCCCTAAAAGTAGCTAGATCCTACTAAAAACTACCTAAAATCAATGCCAAAAAGCATATAAATTATCCGCTCATCAATGACCTTGAGTCATTGATGTCCAAGTTAATTGATAATTTAGAGATATTAATTAATCTTGTTTTCGCTAACGCTAATTTTTTACTAATTCAATTAGAAAGTTGGTTAGGCCTTGTGAATTAAGGTTAATTAAGCCTAATTGACTTTTCTCAATTTGTAGAGATTAACGAATTGAGTTTACTCTTTGTAATTATCATATTGTGGTTAGTAACAAGAATAATGATCCTTAACCCTCAACCCTTATCAAGATCTTTTTAGCATTTGAATTTACTTCCAATTCTTAGTTAATTACCTTAATTGTTCTTAGTTTAATTTCTCTTGCCATTTAGATATTACTTGCTCTTTAATTTTTTGCTATTTAAATTCTCATTAATTGTGAATAAATCTCCGATCCTCATAACCAATGATTGAGTACTACATTACAATTTTTAGAGAGAACAATTTGGAATTAAACTCCCGGTTATTGATTTAAACTTGTGATACTTGTAATTAAACTTTGATAGCGTTAAATTCTGGGTTAGGACTATATCTACATTCTACAATACATTTAAACTTTTAAATTTGTGAAATTCTAAAGCGGTTTCTATCACTTGTCAATAATCAAAGACCATACATTCTTAAGTTCATCTTGGGATATAAAGAAAACACATGAGAATTTTGTTCATATATTTTGTAAACTTGGACATGACACCAAATAATTTCGTTGGTTTAAGAGACAAAATGGTAGAAATTTCAAGAAGTCTGTCGAGAAACCTCAAAAGAGGACCTAAGAAAAAGGGTTCTGGAAAACCTTAGAAGCATGTTTTCATGACCATGAAATAGGGACCAAGACTGTTAGAGTACCCAAGTCTAAGATTTTTATAGATAAAAAATTGTCTGAAGCTTTTAACATCTAAGAAACAAAAATAGTACATGAATAGCAAATGTTCAAGATATGTATTTCAGAAATCTCAATCCTACGAGCAACGACTTAATAAAGTTCGCAAACAGTATTCAAGTCAAAGTTTTCGGTATTAGTAATACACATAAGGATGATTCTCATCTTATCTCAGATGTACTATTAGTAGATGAAAAACTCATGACTCCGTAACCAAGGTTATGGAAGTGTTTTCCATGCTGACCAGTGTGTGGTCATCAACAAAGCAAATGTCTCTAGAATTATGACGTCTAAAAAGATGGATAATAATTATGGGTGAGTTTGGGAAATCCGATGGAAGAGAAGAAGCACTTTAGATTTCTTGAAAGTTTCAATTTTTAGTTTGGCAAATTTTTTTCTCATGAACGCAAAAATGATTTTGCTACCAAAACCACGTTTACAAGAAGCAACTATTTTTAGCTTCTGCATTTTCTTAATGGGTTTTTAACCATAGATACTAACCATTTATTTATCTTTTAGCAACTTTATTCTTGTTTTTATTTCTATTGTGTGAGATCTTCTCAATATATTTTATGAGAAAGAATCTAAATGTGATTATTTTTAGAAATGAAAACAAACCAAGTCCTCCTTTAAGATTATCAACATAGTTAATACCTTTAGGCATCTTAAAGCTTATTTATTTGAGTAAATACCCTTTTTGGTCCTTGTCCATTTTGAAAATTGACTACACGCCCCCTAAACTTTATAAATTAACAAATCGGCCCCTATCCATATACTTCGTGATACCAATTAGCCCTTGAGTTGGTTTCTCCGTTCAAAGTCGACGGAAAACGCTGATGTGTAACGTGCAGCCCGTGGCGTGGCGTTGGATCATCAAACGTGGAATGCTCTGTGGGCATGTGGACAAATAAGCCCCTGCACACTAAGCAAAGTGACGTCATTTTGCTTGGCATCCTTTTGCTTGTTTGGGGTGAAATCCCATTCTCCCCCTTGTGCACACCTCAATTACGATACATCACCCTCGTTCTCTCCTCAAAATTACGAAGAAACCCTAAGAGAACGAAATGTTACCCTCCAAGCAAGCTGACAGAGACTTCCAACAAGGAGGTGTTGACGGTGCTGCAAACGGAGGAACTGACTGCGCTACTAAGGTTAGTGTCGCTATCTGATCTTGAAGTTTTGTTAGCTTGTGTTGCTCCATTTTTTTTTTACTGAACTTGGTTTTTGTTAATGATGATTTGGATTAGCGATCACCCCATGCATGTTCTAAAATATTAAAATGAGGCGTGATGGAAGTAGTTAATTAATTTCTAATTATTGCACATTGTTATTCTAATAGATGTCATATGAAATAGTCCCTGTTTTTCATCATGTGGGTTGGTTGGAACGGGATGAAGATGGTGCATTGTACTATCGCGATAGAAGTGTTGAGACATTTCCTCTATTAGACATAGATTATGTTAATTTCAAGGATTTGGAGGAAATGTTCAAGGGTTTAGGGTATACAAGTTACAAACAGATGTATTGGTATGATGGCAGTGCCCTTGATTTAGAGTCTGTGTTGCATGTTCTTAAAGGAGATAAGAAAATCAATGAAATGTGTGATAAAAAGATGGAGAATGTGGAGTCGGATTTGCTAGTTATTTACTTTGAGCATGATGTTAGTCAACCAGTATATGGGCCTGATGTTGTTGAGGTAGATTCACCTTCTTCCGATGATGGATATGAGACAACTGAAGACGAACCCTACAAACCCCCTCCACCTGGATTCGAATCTGATAGTAGTAGTAGTGATGAGAAAGTTAATGTACAGAGGAAGAATGTGAGGAAGAAGCAGCCTAGTGTGAGGATGAAAGAGGCAATGGATGCTGGACAAAAGGGTGCTAGGAAAAAGAGTTGTGTTAGACAACAAACACCTAAAAAGAAGAAGAATGTGTCACCTGGTAGTTTTGCTGATAAGGACATGTCTCCTAGGACTAAGAAGAAGAAGGCAAAAAGGTATGTTGGAAGAAAAAGAAAACATGTTCTATCCCAACAAGAAGCAGGCAATGAGCCAAACAGTGGACCTAGTGGAGATCAAGGTAATGGGCCAGGTGATATTGACCCAAATGATGAGGCAAGGGATAAGCCCAATTCAGATCCAGTGGTTGAGAAATTGGACTCAGACCTAGATAAGTCATATGAATATGAGTCTGAGGCATTTAACTTCCCAATTTCTGACTCAGATGAGGAGCATAAGGCAAGATATCCTGACTTTAATAAGGATGCAGAGTATGGTGAGGTTCAGTTTCAGGTTGGACAACACTTTGAGACCATGGCAATGTTCAAGCAAGCACTTAAGGACTACTTTGTATATGAGGGAAAAGAGCTTATGTATTTGAAGAATGAGCCAAAGAGGATTAGAGCAAGGTGTGCTGAGGAGGGTTGTCCATGGCTGGTGTTTTGCTCTCATAATAGTCAGAGTCTAGTCCATGGCTGGTGTTTTGCTCTCATAATAGTCAGAGTCTAAATTTTCAAATCAAGACATTCATTGGAGAGCACAACTGTGGTAGGAATTTGAGTAGTAATATGGCTGATAGAGCTTGGGTGATAAGTAAATTGGTAAAAAGGTTGGTCACTCAACCTCTAATGACTCCGAAAGAGGCACTAGAGCACATGAAACAGGACTATAATGTCCATATAAACTATAGGATGATATACAGAGCCTTGAAAGCTGCTAAAGAGCAAGCAATTGGAAAGGAGCGAGAACAATATAGAAAGCTACATGACTATTTAAATGAAATTCACAGAAGCAATCCTGGATCCATTGGTATGATTGATGTAATTCCTCAACCGGAGGGTCGTCCACTATTCAATAGGTTGTATATTTCACTGGATGCTTGCAAGAAAGGCTTCAAGGCGAGCTGTCGCCCTCTGATCGGATTGGATGGATGCTTCTTAAAAGGGTACTTTGGTGGTCATCTTTTGTCAGCTGTGGGGCAGAATGCCAATAATAGTTTCTTTGTGATAGCATTTGCTATAGTTGAAGCTGAGAACACTGGTTCCTGGAAATGGTTTCTTTCAATCCTGCACGATGATCTTGGTCCTGTGGCTGCCAAGGGGTGGAACTTCATGTCCGACCAGCAGAAGGTTACATTACTTCCTTCTTTGTGTTTCTTTTTGTTATATGATTTTTTATTTCACTGTGCTTACTTGTTAATTCAACTGTTGGCTGAATTGTTATTGCAGGGGTTGGCTAAGGCATTGCATGAGATAAAGCCACAAGCCCGTCATAGGAATTGTGTCTTACATATATGGAAAAACTTCATCAAGCACTTTAAGGACAAGCACACAAAAGGGCTAGTTTGGAAGGCTGCTAAGAGCACAACAATGAGAGAATTCAAAGACTCAATGGAACTTGTGAAGAAGGTGAACAAGGATGCTTGGGGGTATCTACAGAAGTTTGATCCTGGTGCATGGACGAAGGCTTACATTAGCCATGGCTCGAAGTGTGACAATATCACCAATAATATGTGCGAAGTTTGGAACGCCAAGATCGTGGAGTATAGAGAGAAACCGATTTAACTATGTGAGAGGAGCTTCGAAGTTACATTATGCGAAAGATGGCAGGGCACAAGCACAGAATAAGCAAATGCAAGGGTAAATTGGCTCCAGTTCAACAACTAAGGCTGGATGAGTACATCATTCCTAAGAGCAACAAGTGGACGGCAGAGTGGGTTGGGGATGAAGCATGCAGTGGCTGCTATCTCAAGGTTAAGGAAACAAGGGCTGAGGCCAGAGGATTTTGCACACAAATGGCTTACAATGGAATCTGTCCGGCCTACTTATGGGGACTCCATTAAACCAGTAAATTCTGAGGAGTTTTGGGAAGAAACCAACAGGCTGCATCCAGAGGTACCAATCATTAGGAGACCTCTGGGAGACCAACCAAAAAAAGAGTTGTTGATATGGTGGCTGAGTGACAAATGCAGCAGCAAGGTCACAAGGTAAGGAAGTCATTCCAAGTCACGTGCAGTAAATGTGGGCAAAAGGGACACTACCACATGACTTGCAAAGGCCCTCCTTCAAATCCGAATTGGCAGCCAAAACGAAAGAAGGCAAAGCAACAACAAACTGGAAACCAATCATCACAGCTACCTCCAGATCAGCAAGAAGCACAGGTTAAAAGAGTTCTACATGTTTTTCTTTTCCATTGTAGTAATTGTTATTTCCTCTATTCAATTGAGTAGTATAGTAGTTGAGATGTTATTCTTGGATTTGCACAGGCCGGGGAAGGAGTTGGAACCAATGTTCTCCAAAATGTTACTGCCACATCTATTGATCCAGTGGTAGTCCATTGTCTGAGACCCTAAACTTAAGTTTTTTTTCCTATCATGGCTGTTCTTACTTTGCTTCTCATGTGTCTTTCACAGGGTAAAGCAAAAAGGCAAAAGAAAAAAGTTCCAAAGATATCCAACCCAAATTCAGTCCAACAAGAGACAAGGGTTGACACTCAATCTTCATACTCTGCCCAACCACCAGTAGAGGTAATGTTATTTTACAAATTCATGCCCTTTAACTATAAAATTAATTGGCCCAAGAGCATATACACTAAATTGAATTGTTTTCATGTGGTTTAAGGTGTGGACTACAACACTGAGCCCTCAAACCCTGCTACCCCAACTGCACCCAACCACGGGCCAAATTTCAGACTCAAGTAAGCAATAACTAGACCTCCAGTACCTACAGTTCACCACCCTCAACCGCAAGCCACGGCCCCAACAGTTCAGCAACCTATGCAGCAGGACACAGCCCCAATAATTCAGCCACCTTTACAGCAAGCAATAATCCCAATCTCACAACCATCAACTCAGCAGCAACTTCCAACTGAAGGAGCAACTGTATCAGGGACTGCCACAACTCTCTTCACGTTTATCCCCACACCAGGCCTAAATGCACCCCACGGATTCAATCCAACATATGGGTTTAGACTACCAAGACTTCAGAAATGACATAATTGTAGTTATAGTTATGGATATTTTGGTGTCAAGTTTTTTGGTTGTCAAGTTATAAGAAGCAATACACTTAACACTACTGGAACATGTTTTTTGTTTTGTGAATTCAGACATGTGCTGATGATTTTGGCTCAATATGTAATAGCCTTTGTGCTTAGCAGTATGAATATAAACATTATGATTTTAGCTTATACAACATTGTGCAGAGTTATCATGGGTTCAGCCTTTACATTATTACAAAAAAATTCACGTTCAATTCATTTAGAATCTACAATTACAGAGCAAATTAACCCAACTCTTAACCTTGTCCATGCATTACTTACAGCAACACAATATACCCTAAAACACTACAAGCACAATTGCTGTTAACAGAATTAACATTGCCAGCATAACAAATACACCATGGGTATTACTATTTTTTTTATTTTCCTTCATATTCATCCTCAATCTTGAATTTCAGTTGCTCCAATCTATTCTCCAGCATCATCATTCTTCCTTGAACATCATTGTCATCTTCATGCCCAAAACGTTTAGCAATCATTTCATCCAGCCAAACAAAAAAGTTGCAGTGACGTTGCTCTATCTGCAACCGCCATTACAGTTAATACAGCTTGTTAAACAACATGGGAAGTTGCTTACATAAACTAAAGATGGATGCATACTTACGCCATAATAGGAACAACCCAGGAAGATTCTGTCTGGGTTCTTGGCTGTCCCAGACTGTTTCATGACTGCATAGGTGCCACACTTGCATTTAGGGTACTGGAACTTGGCCTTCTTGCCCTCACTTGCATTGCTACTCGAACCCACCATATTCTTCCTCCAGACACGGCGTGTGTTAGAGGTTGAAGATTGCTCTGGATCGCTCATGCTTCAGGCACTAGTGTTAGGGTTCAGGAATAGGGAGACTGAGATTTCACCATAAACGAGCCAAAGGCCTTGTTTTTAAAACGACGCCGCTTTGCTGAGTGTGCAGGGGCTTATTTGTCCACATGCCCACAGAGCATTCCACGTTTGATGATCCAACGCCACGTCACAGCCTGCACGTTACACTTCAGCGTTTTCCGTCAACTTTGAACGGAGAAACCAACTCAAGGGCTAATTGGTATCACGGAGTATATGGATAGGGGCCAATTTGTTAATTTATAAAGGTTAGGGGGTGTGTAGTCAATTTTCAAAATGGACAGGGGTCGGAAAGGATATTTACTCTATTTATTTTGATCTATTTTGTCCTATTCGAACATCAAACCTAAGTAGTAGAAGATTTATTTGTCATTCTTGATATTTTTTAAAATATGTATGGGTTATTTTCTCAATTGATAAGGATAAGGCTTTTAAAATTTTCGCTAAATTTACCAAGAATGTTCAAAATGAAAAAGAGCTTATAATCTCTATCATTAAGATCCGATCATTGTGGCTAGTTCGTAACCCAAAATTTGTAGTGTTTTATGAAGAATGAAACATTTTTCATGACTTCTCTATTTCTAGAACTCCAACAAAATAGGTAGTCAATAGAAAAATAAATAAAAGTTTATAGGAAATGACAAGAACAATTCTTTTAGAAGCTGATTAACTAAAAATATTTTGGGCAGAAGCAATAAATACTACTTGTCATGTTCAAAATAAAGTCTTCTTAAGACTTATCCTCAAACTTATCCCTTACTAATAATGGAAAAGAAGAAAACTCAACATTTCTTGTTTCCATCAATTTCGACCTTAATACAAGAGACAAGTTCGCAAAGTTTGATCCCAAAATCCAATGATGAAATATTCTTATGTTACTCATAAATTTCAAAAACATATAGAATATACAAATAAAGAATTTTGTGTAGAAGAGATTATTTATATAAAGGTCAATGAGTTCATAAATGATTTTTAACCAAATATAAAAAAAATTTAAAGATGAACTGAAAAATCTTAGAATCTCAAATACTATTATAGCTCCATCTGAATTTTAGATTGACAAATCTCAAAAAGACTTTCCAACCTCCACCTCAAAACCTAGCAAGTCCCTCAATTTAGTTATATCTCAATTCCTAAGTTTTTCTTTTCTTATTTAAAAAAAATATATTTTACATCTTTTAACTTTTAATATATATTTAATTTAAATTAAACATAATATAATAATATATTAGAGATAGATATGATTTATTATAAAAATTCAAAATAAATATTAATAGAAAAAAAATATTATGGATAAAAAAACAATAGCTTGCAAGACAAAAAATTTGGCCCAAATACTAAAATAAAAAACTCTAACTTTTTTGTTTTTTTCTCTAGGCAGTAGTATCATTGTCAATATAGTAGTGGCCTAGTGGGTAGATCCTTCTCCCTTACTCTTTTTCCATTCTGCTTGCAATTAACATAGCTATGTTTCTAATTATAATTAAAAATAAACATTTTTAGCATCTTAAGAACATATTTATGTGTGTTGTGAATTTGTAATTGAAAAGGGTAAGCTTGAGAGCAAGACAGAAAAGCTAAGAATGGCGCTCGGAGGCCTTGAAGACACAAGTAATGATGTTTTGCGAAGAACATCCTCATGAAACGAAGGAGAAGCACTAGTTATGGATTCCTTTGTTTAGGATTCTTCTAAAGCCCTTCTTTTTTCGCCTTCTTTTTTTTCTCTGCTCAATAGCAAAACACTAGTGTACACAGTTCGATAAATTACTGGTTGAACTGATAAAACCGATTTCACGTAAATAAAAAATATAAAATAATAAAAAATTTAAAACTGAAATTTGACATAAATATTTTCACTCATTTTATGAAGAATGAAGTCTTAAATTATAAAAATAATTAATATAAAAAAAATATAAAATTTATCAGTACTATTACAATAATATCTTAATTTGACACAATAAGAATAACAATTAAAATTATTAATTTTCTGGTCGAACTGATCGGTCCGATTTGATTTTTATAACTATGCTAATGTAGATAAAATTTTAAAAATCGGCCGGTTTTTCAGTTCGGTTTGATCGACTGATTTTCTAATTTCCATTCAATTCAATCTTCTTACAGCCCAGTTTTCTTATTAATCCAAACTGCATTCTTGGACGTTTTTTCATTTGAATTGATTTTTAAAAATATGTTGCATACTCACCATCTATTTGATATGGCCAGATTACTGAATTCTCTGTATTTATCAAACTGAATGGAGTTTTAAGAATTTTCTCCCCGATATGAGATAAGAAAATGCTATGAATTTTGTTATAATTTTATCTACAGCAGCCTCAACCAATAATTCATTTACTTTTCTTAATTATCCCCTTCTTACCATGTTAATTTTTCTATGTGCTATAATTCAATTATGTTTCCAAATGTCAATCATTAACCTCGTATCCTATACTCAATCTTTATTTCCTCCTCAAAAAAATCTGTTCCTTTCAAAATATTCTTCCAAATCCACGAAGCTTTCATTTGTTTTGTCGCTTCTTAAAAGTTGCAATCCAAGAGGTAAACGACTTTCAAAATTTGTGCACATATTGCACCAAGATTATGTATCAATCTCCAAGCTTGTTTGCCCAAATGAGCTAGATTTTAGTTTTCAAAATCTTTGAATCCTAAACTTCCACTTTTTTTTTTACTCATTGAAATATCTTTTCAACTTTTACAACAAATTCCTCTATCTTTTCCTGCTCTTGTTCACCAAAACTTAGCTACCCTTACTTCTAGTCTCCTACAAAATTCCTTCGAAAATTTAATAACATTCATTGCATATGCCAATGTTGTCGGAATTACTGTCTTTATTAATACTTCATTTTCATCCTGATTTAATTGACTTTCTTTTCATCATTCAACTTTATTTTGAACTCTTTTCTCAATCTAGTTTAAAATTTTAATTATTTTTTATCCCTTTAATTTGCTAATAGACTTAGGTATTTATCAAGACTATCTCAAACTATCATTCTTAGTATTTTCTCAATCTTTACCCATATATGTATTGGAATTTGATTTACAAATAAAATTTCATTTTGCAAATTAATCTGTTGTCCCAAAGTTTTGGTGTATTTGTTCAGAATCTGAACTATTTAATAATTGTCTTCTTCATTTGTTTTCGCAAAAATTATACAATTATTTGCAAATAACAAATAAGTTAAGTTAGGAATTGTTAGTGCAATTCTCATTCCAGAAATAATATGTTTATTTTCTATCTACTTTATTTTCTGTCTTTTTCGTAAGTGAGTCTCGTTGTCTAAACTCTCATTATAGCTTCATTTTATTTGATAACTTTCTATTAATTTTAAATCTATAACTTATATTCCTCACACATTCCATCAATAATTTCCTCCCCCTCCCCTCCTTCCTAACTCTGAATTTGAATGCGGCGGGGACTTTTTTTAAGAAGTCCTACTTAAGTTTAATTATCATGTCTTATACTATTATTCATGTCAAGTTTATAGCCAATTCATCAATTTCTTCCCTTCCTTTCTTGTTCAATCTATGAAAAGCTTCCTACACTATTGTTCATACCCTGACCCAATAATAAAGGCCCAGGTCCAAATAAAAAGGCCTAATCCGAAGAACTGAGCCTTGCTAAGCACCGACCTTCATACTAAGAAGTCGGTGTTAAATACGACTTACTCTAAAGAAGTCGGACATGAGATTAGCTGGCGGATAAACACTTATTCAAATGAGCAACCGCCCCTAAAATCTCTCTAACCGCTTCATCAAGCCATATCTTAACCTCCCAAAGATAGAGGGACGGTTAACACCCAAAAGATACGGCACTACTCCAACGGTGGTTATTGGCTCACCACTATAAATACACTGACACCCCTCAGGTATCTCTAAGCCCAATACTCTCTAGACCTGCTAACACCCTTGCTAACTTAGGCATCGGAGTGTCTTTGCAGGTACCACCCCCCATTCACTCACGTATACAAGCCGGAAGGAGGCTCCAGCGTGCGAACCAGCTCAGAGGCTACCATCCGCGGATGATTGGGCCAACTAGCGCCATCTATTCTATTAATCTCCGGTTACCCACCGTAACATTGGTGCCGTTGCCGGGGACCCGAGAGATCATCCATCGATGGCGGACAGATCCCACGAAGAAGGCCATGTGGAGACAGATTCTGAACAAGAGAATCTGGACACAGGCAATAACGATGTGAATTTCACCCTCCACCAGGAAATCGATAACCAACACAGGGAAGGCACCTCCGGAGTAAAAAATCCAAAGGTAAACTCCTCAGAAGGGCGCGAGTCAGAAAAAGAAGGACCGCCCCATGTAACTGAACTCATGGGATTAGTCCACAGCCGCCTGGAGCAATTAGAGCAGGAGCGAGAGCGGCAAAAGGAAACTGAAAAGAACCTAAAAGAGGAGATGGAACGACGAAAAGAGTTAGAAAGAAAACTCTTAAAGCTGGAATCCTCCCTCAAGAGTCGCAACTCCCGTGACGAACAAGAAGAGCCGCTCTTAGGTGAAGAGGATCCTTTCAGCGAGGACATCATGAGGGCAAAAGTTCCGAGAAACTTCAAAAGCCCTGATATGGACCTCTACGATGGAACCACGGATCCAAAACATCATCTAAGCAACTTCAAAAGTCGGATGTACCTAGCTGATGCTTCCGACGCTACGCGATGCAAAGCCTTCCCGACCACTTTATCGAAAGCAGCGATGAAGTGGTTCGATAGCCTTAATGAAAGCAGCGATGAAGTGGTTTGATAGTCTCCCACCCAGGTCGGTCACTAGCTTCAACGACCTCTCGCGGAAATTCCTGATGCGGTTCTCCATCCAGAAGGATAAAGTAAAACACGCACCGAGCCTCCTGAGTGTGAAATAGGAGGTCGGGGAACCTTTAAGAGACTACATGGAAAGGTTCAACAAAGCATGTTTGGAGATTCAAGACCTGCCCACAGAGGCAGTCATAATGGGACTAGTCAATGGACTTAGAGAAGGACCTTTCTCGCAGTCCATATCTAAAAGACATCTCGTTTCTTTAAGTGATGTACAGGAAAGAGCTGAAAAGTACATCAATATGGAGGAAAACGCCAAGTTAAGAGACCTGAGTTGGCGACCTGGGCCCCCTCCCTCAACAAAAGAGAGGGAGAGGGAAACCAAGAAAAAGGAAGAACTCGGTCTCGAAAGGCCAAGAAAATATCACTCTTATACTCCTCTGAAAGTCTCCATAGTGGATGTATACAGAGAGATTTGCAACACTGAGAGACTGCCACCCCCTAGACCCATTAAAAATAAAAAAGGGGGGAGTCGCAGCGATTACTGTGAGTACCATAAAATATATGGTCACTCCACAAACGACTGCTACGACCTCAAGAATGTGATAGAAAAGCTGGCTAGAGAAGGTCGGCTTGATAGATATCTCATAGAAAGGTCGGACAGTCATGGAAAGAGAAAGCGAGATGATATGGATAGAAGAGACCCACCACCGCAGACTCCAAAGAGGCATATCCATATGATCTCAGGAGGGTTTGCGGGAGGGGGACTTACCAAATCCTCTCGCAAAAGACATCTCAAAAGAGTCTACCAGGTCGGGGAGGAGACACCCGACCTTCCCACCATTTCATTCACAAAAGAAGATGGGCAAGGAATAATCCCTGGACACGACGATCCAGTGGTAATAACTATGATCCTAGCAAATGCCCATCTCCACAGAACCTTAGTAGACCAAGGAAGCTCGGCAGACATTCTCTTCAAGCCTGCTTTCGACAAGCTAGGGTTAGATGAGAAAGAGTTAAGAGCCTATCCCGACACCCTATACGGATTAGGGGACACGCCAATAAAACCACTAGGATTTTTGCCCCTTCACACCACTTTTGGAAAAAGGGAAAAATCAAAGACTCTGAGCATAGACTTCATAGTCGTTGACGTGGGGTCAGCATATAATGCTTTAATCGGCAGAACTACCCTTAATCGGCTCGGAGCTGTGGTATCCACTCCCCACCTCTGCATGAAATTCCCGACCTCAGCGGGGATAGCAACGGTAAGGGGAGACCGAAAATTGGCAAGGAAATGCTACAATGAAAGCCTAAATCTGAGAGGAAAGAACAGAGAAGTTCACACAATAGAGCTCGACGACGCAAGGGCCAGAGAAGAGTTGCGACCACAACCGGGAGGAAAAACCGAGGAGATACAGGTCGGTAAAGAGGAAGGGAAAAACACTTATATAGGAGCCGACCTAGAGGAAACTCTAAAACAAGGATTGGCTAAACTCCTAAGAGATAATTCCGACCTCTTCGCCTGGAAGGCCTCTGACATGCCTGGGATTGACCCCGAGCTCATGTCCCACAAGCTCTCGGTTTATCCAGGGTCCCGACCTGTACAACAAAGAAGACGCAAGCTCGGCCCAGAACGAGCCCTAATAGTAGAAGAGCAAGTACAGGCGCTCCTGGAAGCCGGCTTTATCAGAGAGGTCAAGTACCCAACATGGCTAGCCAATGTAGTGCTAGTCAAAAAACAGAATGGCAAATGGAGAATGTGTGTCGACTATGCCGACTTAAATAAGGCATGTCCCAAGGACCCTTATCCCCTACCAAGTATTGATACCCTAGTGGATTCCAGCTCGGGGTACCAATACTTATCGTTCATGGACGCCTACTCGGGATATAATCAAATCCCGATGTATGAGCTAGACCAGGAGAAAACATCATTCATCACACCCAGAGCTAATTTCTGCTACGTGGTCATGCCATTCGGATTGAAGAATGCAGGAGCCACATATCAAAGGTTGATGAATAAAGTGTTTTCCCCTCACCTAGGAACCCTAATGGAAGTATACGTCGACGACATGCTGGTAAAAACCAAGAAGGAAATCGACCTCTTATCAGACCTCTCACAAGTCCTTGATACCATGAGGCTACACGGGATGAGATTAAATCCCGCAAAGTGTGCCTTCGCGGTAGAGGCAAGGAAGTTTCTAGGGTTTATGCTAACACAAAGAGGGATTGAAGCCAATCCCGATAAGTGTAGAGCCATCCTAGAAATGAAAAGTCCGACTTGTTTGAGAGAAGTCCAGCAGCTAAATGGCCGACTTGCAGCCCTCTCTAGATTTTTGGCGGGATCGGCGCTAAAATCCCTTCCACTATTTTTCTTATTAAGAAAGGGATGCCGGTTCGAATGGACTCCTGAATGCGAGGAGGCGTTCCAGGAGTTCAAAAAGTTTTTAAGCCAACCTCCTATCCTAACCCGACCAGTACCGGGGAAAGACCTCGTTCTGTACTTATCCGTAGCGAACAAGGCTGTCTCGTCAGCCCTGATAAAAGAAGACGAGGTCGGCCAACATCCAGTCTACTTCATCAGTAAAGTTCTACAAGGCCCTGAACTAAGGTACCACAAACTAGAAAAGTTTGCCTACTCCTTAGTAATAGCCTCACGAAGGCTACGACCTTACTTTCAAGCTCACACAATAAGAGTCCGTACGAACCAACCCATGAAGCAAATCCTCCAAAAAACGGATGTTACAGGGAGAATGGTTCAATGGGCAATAGAGCTCTCCGAGTTTGACTTAAGATATGAAGCTCGGACCGCGATCAAAGCTCAATGCCTCGCTAACTTCGTCGCAGAATACGCATGGGATTAGGAGGAAAAACCAACTACATGGGAACTCTACGTAGATGGATCCTCCAACAAAACGGGAAGCGGCGCAGGCATAATATTGGTAGATGAAAGAGGAATCCAGATAGAGGTTTCTTTAAAATTTGAATTTCCGGCTTCAAATAATCAGGCAGAATATGAAGCCTTGATCGCCGGATTAAAGTTGGCAGAAGAAGTCGGTGCTACAAAGGTGATGATATACAGCGACTCACAGGTGGTGACCTCCCAGATAAGTGGAGAATATCAGGCAAAGGACCCAAACATGAAGAGGTACTTGGACAAAACTCTGGAACACCTCGGGCATTTTGCAGAAACCGAGGTTAAACACATAACTCGGGACTTAAACAGCAGAGCAGACGCCCTGTCCAAGTTAGCAAGTACCAAACCAGGAGGGAACAACAGAAGCCTGATTCAAGAAACCCTCCAAGAACCCTCAGTAGCAAAAACAGAAGATAAGCAAGAAGTGCTTGAGGTAACCGGTTTAAACCTCGGATGGATGAACCCCCTAGTCGAATACATGAAATTCGACATCCTCCCTAAGGAGGAGAAAGAAGCTAAAAAGATCCGAAGGGAAGCACAACACTACACCTTGGTGAGGAATGTCCTCTACAGAAGGGGGATATCAACGCCATTGTTAAAGTGTGTACTGACCTCAAAAGCTCCTGAGGTATTGGAGGAAGTACATAGTGGGATCTGCGGAAATCATCTCGGAGCAAGGTCGCTAGCCAGAAAAATAATCCGAGCTGGATTCTACTGGCCGACCTTGCAGAAAGATGCCACAGAATTTGTGAAAAAAGTGTCAACCATGTCAGATGCATGCGAATTTCCACGTAGCTCCACCGGAAGAGCTCATCAGTATCACTTCTCCATGGCCTTTTGCAAAATGGGGAATGGATTTGTTAGGTCCTTTTCCCCAAGCACCAGGACAAGTCAAATACCTGATCGTGGGAATAGATTACTTCACAAAGTGGATAGAAGCAGAACCATTGGCCACCATCACTGCTCAAAGAAGTCGCAGGTTCCTCTACAAAAATATCATCACAAGATATGGGATACCTTATTCCATTACTACAGATAATGGAACCCAATTCACCGACGCTACCTTCAGAAGCTTAGTAGCCAGTATAAAATCAAACATCAGTTCACCTCGGTAGAGCACCCACAAGCCAATGGGCAAGCCGAGGCAGCCAACAAAGTCATACTGGCAAGGCTGAAGAAGAGACTGCAGGAAGCAAAAGGAGCTTGGGCTGAAGAGCTCCCTCAGGTGTTATGGGCTTATAGGACCACCCCCCAATCTGCCACAGGAGAAACACATTTCCGACTAGTTTATGGCGTAGAAGCCATGATACCCATAGAAATCAATGAGCAAAGCCCAAGGGTAGTTCTCCATGATGAGATCGGAAACATACAGGGACACAAAGAGGAGCTCGACTTGCTCCCCGAAGTCCGAGAAGATGCCCAGATAAGGGAAGCAGCATTGAAACAAAGGATGACTACAAGGTACAACAAAAAAGTCATTCGAAGAACATTTGCCCCGGATGACTTGGTCCTAATCAGGAATGACATTGGAGTCAACAAATCAGGAGAAGGAAAGCTCGCCGCGAATTGGAAGGGACCATACAAAGTCAATGAAGTTTTAGGAAAAGGTTATTATAAAGTAACCGACCTGAACGGCACTGAGTTACCAAGGTCGTGGCATGCTTGCAATATGAAAAGGTACTACAGTTAAAAGCGAACTCTACTCCCTGATGTACTCTTTTCCCAACTTCATGATTTTTTCCCAAAATTAAAGGGTTTTTTCTGGAGAAGGGTTTTTAACGAGGCATCATAGTAGAGGCTAAGGGAAAATAGGCTCTTAAAACCCTTAGTAGCAAGTAGGTACCTCCCCAATTAATAAAGATCTTTTTCATCTATAAAATCTCTTATAAAATCCTTTTCATTTTTCTAAGTCTTTCTACGAAACGCGCCGACTTAAGCTCGACAAAACGTGAAAATCCCATGAACCGACCTAGACGGTCGTCAGGATAAGACGACGAGGTACAAGTCGGTGTAAAGAGGTTATATGAGTTGATCGTAAAAAACTCGGGAACAATTCGACTCGTAAGTCGAAATGAGAACCCGGGTAGAAAAGATCGAAAATACTTCGACCCATAAATCGGAGCGAAGGACCGAGTAGAAGAAAAACGCATCGCAAAAATAACCTAAGTCATGAGAACTTGCTAAAACAAAGTCGAGTATAGGGGATAACAAAAGGAGATTGGAAAACCTAGGAAAAAGTTTAAAGGCTGTCCCAAAAGCCCTTACATAAGAAGTTCAGAAAAACAAAACAAGCCGAAAGAAAAGGTTTTCAAGAAAAGATCAAGGAGACTTCAGAAAATCAAAAAAGCATACACGCATAAGGTAATTTAAACCCTTATCCAAAAAAGGGTATCCATTTATTTTAACTTAAACCCTTGTCAAAAAGGGTATTTCTTAATATTTTGTTTACGGCCTGGGAAGGCCAGAAGAAATTGTTCAACCAACACCACTAAAAATAAATAAATAAAGAGTTTAAAAAACGGGGGGCCCACAGGCCGGACCCCCAAAATAGCCACAGATCATTTTTTAGGAAGAAGAGTAGACGAATCGCCACCACCGGAGTCAGGAGGAGCGCTACCAGAAGCATCCATGGGAGATGAAGAGATAGGAGGATCTACTGAAGAACTCGGAGCATCTTTAGAATGAGGAGGGGACTCAATGATCCTCTGCCCCCGAGTCCTCAACTCTGACTCAGAAACGATTGCGGGGGCAGGAGGATCTACAATGGCGCCATCAATAACAACTTTGTCAGGATGTAAAGGAGAAAGATCCAAGTCGGGAGCAATAACTCTGACCTGCTCCAGAAAGATCCTCCAAGACTCCTCGGCGCCATCAGCAATAGAGTCCTCCAACTCATCATATGCTTTCCGAGAATTCAACAGATCAGTCTTCACAGACACAAGATCTTTGAATAAGCTTTGATAGCTGGCCTACGCTGTTTTTCTCAGATCCATCTCCATGTTGCATTGGGCCTGCAAAACCTTCCCTTTCTCCCGGAGGGTATCTCTCTCCTCCCTCAGCTTGGCAATTTCCTTCCTCAACTCTCCCTCATGCTCTTGATATGCACGAAGCCTTCCTTCCAGCTCCTCGACCCTCGAGGTCATTCCTAAAGAGCTGAGAGGAGCCTTCTCAAAAATATCCAAGAGCTTGCCACAGACCCCCGCCGCTTTGAGACTCTCCTCGATCATAGTGGTAAGGTGGCTCCGAACAGACATATCATCCATGCCTATACGAGCATGAGGATAGATATTCTTTCAGACGAATGCAAGAGCATCCGCCTTAACCTCACCAGAAAAACCAGACTCTAAGGTCTTGCGCTTCTTGGGATCAGGGGAAGGTCGGACGACGGGGGGCGGCTGAGAGGGAGCTGAAGAAGAAATCACCATGGGATTGGAAAGAGTCCCAACGTTCCGAAGAGGAGGAGGAGGGGAGATAACCCTGGCACCACCAGCCCGAGCGCGAGACTTGGCTTTGGCCTCCTGGACTCTCTGGAAAGATTCTTGAGCGTTTGTCTTTGCCATTTCTGAAAAAGAAAAACAACAGCTAAAGAATCAAACAAGTCGGAATGATCAGTTAACAAGTCGGGAATCTAACAGAAAACTACCTAGCTGTGATTGGATAAAGGTCGGAGACCCTTGGAGGAACTTTTTAGTATCCAAGTATGGGGCCCTCCCCCACACTTCTCGGAGGAACCCCACAACGGCAGCCTCTACTTCATCCAGGTCATCCAGACCATATTTCTCACAAGGGGAGGCCTCCAGCCAGTATAAGGGAAAGCGAGGAGAAGAGTTATCATCCAGAAAAAAGGGGTGATGACCCTCTACAGCTTGCACTTTGAAAAAGAAATTTTTAAAGTCATGAAAGGATTCATCAAAAAGGGTAAAAATCCTCCGACCTTGTATGGCTCGGAAGGAAACCCATTGTTGTTTATTGTTTAGCCCACTAAAGGGCTTGGTCATATGAAAAAGATGGAAAAAGATTTTCAGAGAGGTCGGGAAATCCAGAGCATGGCTAATAAATTGATAAATTTTCAAGAAACCCCAGGAGTTGGGGTGAAGTTGGGTAGGGGCAACCCGACAATGCTGCAAAACAGACACCTCAAAATCTGAAAAGGGTAGAAAGACGCCCAGACGGGTGATCATGCACTCATACATAAAGAAGAAATGGGGAGCCGTTTCATTGGCTCTCCCATGACAAACTCGGTCCTCTGAACCAGGGACAAGCAATTCATACTTAGGCTCATCTTCATCCGAAGTACAGAGCCGATGGTGGGTGCGAAGATGAGTAATAAACTCCGCATCAACCAACGGCTCCTCCCCTAGAACAGTAACATCGACCCAATCTACGGAGGCCATTTTCTTTCTCTAAGGAAAAATGAAGAAACCTACAAAAGGAAAAAGAAAAGAAAAAATCAAAAACAGAGGTCTCTAGAGAGGAGAAAAAGGAACCAAGCAAAAGTCTACAAACCTACTTATCTACAAAGTAAAGGCATACGAAAAGGGCGAAAGAAAAAGAAACTAACCTCTTTCCGAAAATAAAGGTTAGAAGAAGCAGAAGTCTCCGAAGCACAAGAACGCAGCACGAATGAATGAGGAACAAAGAAAGAAGAAATTTGAAAAATCGCAGAAACGAAACAATGAAAGAGAGGGAAAGTATTTATAAACATGCTAAGGGGCATAATGGTAAAAACGGAGCAGTCATTAATGAGAGTGCACCGTTACCAAAGCCATCAATCCCTAAGTGCATCCCTAACGGACACGACACTTGAATAGACGTAACTGTCAGAAACAAAAGGTCGCGAAAATCACGTCGGTTTAAAAACCCGTGTTTCCTCCAAGAAAGTCGACTACGAACCCGAGTTAAATACTTGAACCCAAGCCCTAAAGAGACCTTGGGCTCAAGTAGGGGCACTGTTCATACCCTGGCCCAATAATAAAGGCCCAGGTCCAAATAAAAAGGCCTAATCCGAAGAACTGAGCCTTGCTAAGCACCGACCTTCATACTAAGAAGTCGGTGTTAACTACGACTTAGTTTAAAGAAGTCGGACATGAGATTAGCTGGCAGATAAACACTCATTCAAATGAGTAACCGCCCCTAAAATCTCTCTAACCGCTTCATAAAGTCATATCTTAACCTCCCTAAGATAATGGGACGGTTAACACCCTAAAGATATGGCACTACTCCAACGGTGGTTATTGGCTCACCACTATAAATACACTGACACCCCTCAGGTATCTCTAAGCCCAATACTCTCTAGACCTGCTCACACTCTTGCTAACTTAGGCATCTGAGTGTCTTTGCAGGTACCCCCCCCCATTCACTCACGAGCACAAGTCGGACGGAGCCTCCCGAGTTGTAGATCCATTCGGAGTCCTCCTCCTTCATACATTTGGGCCACCCAACGCCATCCATCTTATTTATCTCCGGTTACCCACCGTAACATTGGCGCCGTTGCCGGGGACCCGAGAGATCATCCCTTGATGGCGGACAGATCCCATGAAGAAGGCCATGTGGAAACAGATTCCGAACAAGAGAATCTGGACACAGGTAATAACAATGTGGACTTAGCCCTCCACCAGGAGGTTAACAATCAGCAGAGAGAGGGCACCTCCGGGGTAAAAAAACCCGAAGATAAATTTCTCAAACGAGCACGAATCAGGAAAAGGCGGACCATCCCACGTGACTGAACTAATGGGGTTAGTCCACAGCCGCCTGGAACAATTAGAACAAGAGCGGGAGAGGCAGAAGGAAACTGAAAAATACCTAAAAGAGGAGATGGAACGGCGAAAAGAGTTAGAAAGAAAACTCTTAAAGCTGGAATCTTCCCTCAAAAATTGCAATTCCCACGACGAACAGGAAGAGCCACCATTAGGGGGAGAGGATCCCTTTAGCGAGGACATAATGAGGGCTAAAGTTCCGAGGAACTTCAAAAGCCCTGATATGGACCTCTACGATGGAACTACGGATCCAAAGCATCATCTGAGCAATTTCAAAAGTCGGATGTACCTGGCTGATGCTTCCGACGCTACGCGATGCAAGGCCTTCCCGACCACTTTATCGAAAGCAGCGATGAAGTGGTTCGA